>NW_006408708.1:6520100-6530763 GCF_000296735.1 Chrysochloris asiatica | reverse complement strand
CTCAGAGTGATCCTATGCCCAACAGAACTAAACACTGGGCTATTCTTACAATTGCTGTTATGTTTGAGGCCATTGAAGCCACAGTGTCAATTTTATTTAGGGGTCTTCCTGATCCTCTACATTGCCAACCATTATGTCTTTTTCCAGGGAGTTGTGCCTCTTGATAACATGCACAAAGTCTGTGAGAAGAAGTCTTGCCATCCTCACTTCCAAGAAGCTTTCTGGCTATACTTTCTAAGATAGATTTGTTCTCTGGCAGTACAATATTCTTGGCCAGCACCATAAATGCATTAATTCAAATGCATCAATTCTTGGACAGCTTTCTTCATTCATTATCCAGTTTTTACATGCATATGAAGCAATTGAAAATACAGTGCTTTGGGTCAGGCAAATATTAGTCCTCAAGGTGAAATCTTTGCTTTTACACTCTTTCAAGAGGTTTTTTGCAGCATATTTTTCCAATGCAATATGTCATTTGATTTCTTGACTGCTGCTTCTATAAGCATTGATGTGGACTAGGTAAGATGAAATCTTTGAAAATTTCAATGTTTTCCCATTTATCATAATGTCTATTGTTTTAGTAGTGAGGAATTTTGTTATCTTTACCTTGAATTATAATCCATACTGAAAGCTGTAGTCTTTTATCCCCCACATTTGATTGTTGTTGTTAGGTGTCCTCTGGTTGGTTCTGACTCAGTGATCTTATGCACTGCAGAATAAAACACTGACATCCACTTTGGTCTTTTCTTTCTTTTAAATGAACGTTTGTTTTTTTCATGGGTGATATTCTTGATGCCATCTCATGATTCCCCTGGTTTTGGGCAGTAAGTGTTCAATGAGACAAGTATTTTCTTGAGATGGTCTCTAAATTCAGATGGGAAATATTCAAGGTCATATTTTCACTCTCATGAACTTGGTTTAGTTTCAGCTTCAGCCTAAACTTGCATAGAGCAATTGAAGGTCTATTCCCTAGCATTGTTTTGGGTGAAGATCTGGAGCTTTTCCATTTTCGCTTCACACAGATGTGTCAATTTGATTCCTTTGTATCCCATTTGGTGTTGATATTTGCGATGAATAAATTGTTGGTCTTGCAAAATTCTATCATGTGGTCCCCAGTGTCATGTCTATCTAAAATATGACCATATTTTCCAGCTATAGACCCTTCTTCTTTATTTCCAACCTTCACATTCCAATCACTAGTAATTATCAGTGCGTCTTGATTACATGTTTGATCAGTTTCTGACTAAAAAAGTTGTACAGTTCTTCAATTTATTCATCATTGACTTTGTGTATAAATTTGAATACTAGTCATATTAACTGGCATTGTAGACATAAACATATTATCCTAACAGTGTACATAATATAGATCCTGAAATGTCCTGTTTGATGATGAATGGGATATCATTTCTCTTAATTTTGACATTCCTGGAATAGTATACCATATGATTGCCTGACTCAAAATGGCTAGTACCTATCCATTTCAACTCACTGATGCCTAGGATATAGATTTTCAAGCATTCCATATAATTTTTGATGACTTGTAATTTTCCTTGATTCATACTTTGTACATTCCATGTTCTGGTTACTAGAGGATGTTTGAAGTTGCTGCTTCTCATTTTGAGTTTCGCTTTATCAGCAAATGAAGGTTCCCAAACTGCTACATCTATGCCATTAAAGTTTACTCTGCTTTGAGAAACAGAACTTCCACATTCATATTTTGCGTGCCTTCAACCTGAGGGGCTCATCTTTTGGCACTCTATCAGACAGTGTTTTAATAGTATTCAAAAGGTTATTAGTGGCTAGTCCCTCATAAGTGGGCCACCCATTCCTTCTTCCTTGTGTATTCTTAGTCTGGAAGCTTTGCTGAAACCTGTCCACTATGGGTAACCCTGCTGGTATATGAAACACCAGTGTGATCACTTCCAGTGCTTCAAGAGCACACAAGTCACCAGAGTGCAACAAACTGACAGTCTTGTAGGCTTACTTCCCTTGATACAACTTTGAACTTTGACCATTTTTAAATTGAGTTGTTTTCTTATTTTAGTTTTAAGAGTTCTTTCTTTCTTTTTTTGTATTTTGGATACAAATCCTTTATTGGATATGTGTTTTGCAAATATTTTATCTTAGTGTATAATTTATATTTTCATTCTCTTAACAGTGTCTTTTGTAGATAAGCAAGTTTTAATTTTAATGATCAATTCATCAAATTTTTTCATAGATCACATTTGTGTTGTTGTATGTAAAAAGTTCTGGTATGTCACTTTAAGATAAACACTAGACTGCTAATCGCAAGTTTGGCAGTTTAAACCCATAAGCTATTCCTTGGAAATCCTATGAATCACAACCAACTTGACAGCACTTAACAATGAAAACAATATCAATAGCCATCACCAAATCTTAGATTTATCTTGGATTTATCTAGATTATCTTGTCTGTTGTCTTCTAGAAGTTTTGCAGTTTTGCATTTTATGTTTAAGTCCATCACACATTTTGAGTTAACTTTTGTGAAAGATGTAAAATCTATGTCCAGATTAAATTTTTTTACATGCAGATGTTGAATTGCTTAAGTTTTATTAATTAGAGTGTCCTTTCTCCTTTGAATAGACTTTGTCCCTTTTTCAAAGATCAGTTAACTGTGCATCTAATTCTGCTCCATCTATTCTTTCCCACTGATTTATTAGTGTATTTTCTCACGTCTACACTATCTTGATCACTGTAACTGTATAGTAAATCTCAAAGACAGATAATACCAGTCCTCCAGTGTTGTTCTTCCCTAGGTTCTATGAGTTGACTATTTCGATTCTTTTGTCTGCATATTAATTTCACCCACTGCTTGTCTATCAATTTATCCTACTGTGGTGTATTGCATGTTGCTGTGGCTCTGGAATTGGCAGTTGGAATGCAAAGATTGGAAACAAAGAGAAAGGGATCAGTAGTTGGAAAATATGTGCTTGGTGACAGAAATGATACTATAGATCACATGATAGAATTTTGCAAGACCCATGACTTTTTCATTACAAATGTCTTTTTAAACAGCATAAAAGAAGACTATACACATGAACCTCACCAGATAGAATACACAGAAATCAAATTGGCTACATATGTGGGAAGAGATTGTAGAAAAGTTCCATATCATCATCCAAAACAAGGCCAGGTCTGTGGAACAGAGACCATCAATTGTACATAGGTAAATTCAGGCCAAAACTGAAGAAAATTAAAAGAAGTCCATGAGAGCCAGAATATGACCTTGAACATGCCCCAAATGAATTTAGGGATGACCTCAAGAACAAATTGGACACATTAGATACTAATGACCAAGACCAGAAAAGTTTTAGAATAACATCAAGGACATCATACATGAGAAAGCAAAAGGTCAATAAGCACACAAAAAAGAAGGAAATGCCAAAAATGGATGTGAGAAGAGACTCTGAAATTAGCTCTCTAACACAGAGATGCTTAAGCAAATGAAAGAAATGAGGAGGTAAAATAGAAATTTCAAAGGGCAGCTCAAGAAGCCAAAGTCAAATTTTATAATGAAATGTGTAAAGATCTGGAGTTAGAAACCCAAAGGGAAGAACATGTTCAGCATTGCTCAAGCTGAGTGAACTGATAAAAATATTAAAGCCTCAACTTGCGATATTGAAGAATTCTATGTGCAAAAGATTGAATGATGCAGAAAGCATCGAAAGAATATGGAATGAATATGCAGTCACTGTACCAAAAAGAAATGATGATGTTCAAACATTTCAAGATGTAGCATATAATCAAGAGCCAATGGTACTGAAGGAAGAAGTCCAAGGTGCACTGAAGGCATTGGAAAAATAACAAGGCTCTGGGAATTGATGGAATAAAAATTTAAATCTTTCAACAAACTGACATAGCACTGGAGGCACTCATTCATCTATGCCAAGAAGTTTGGAAAACAGTTACCTGGTCAACTGATTGGAAGAGATCCATATTTGTAATCATTCCAAAAAAAGGCAACTCAATGGAATGCAGAAATCATTGGACAATATCATTAATATTTCATGAAATTTAAATTTTGTTAAAAATATTTCAAAAATGGCTGGAACAGTACATTCACATGGAACTGCCAGAGGTTCTAGCCAGATTTATGAGAGGACGTGGAATGAGGCATATTATTGCTATTGTCAGATGGATCTTGGCCAAAAGCAGAGAATACCAGAAAGATGGTTACCTGTGCTTTATTGACTACACAAAGGTTTTTGATAGTGTGAACATGGCAAACTATGGCCAGCACTGTGAAGAATGAGTATTCCAGAGCACTTAATTTTGCTCATGAGGGAACCTGTATATAAACTAACAGGCAGTTATTCGAACAGAACAAAGGAATATAAGAATGTTTTAAAATTAGGAAAGGTGTGTTCCTGAGTTATATTCTTTCATCATACATATTCAATATGTAAACTGAGCAAATTATTCGAAGCTGAATGCATCAGGATTGGAGGAAAACTCATTAACAACTTGCAATATGCAAAAAATACAACCTTACTTGCTGAAAGCAAAGAGAAGTTAAAATACTTACTGATTAAGATGAAAGCCTTTGGTGTGGGTTGCATTCAATATAAAGAAAACTAAAATCCTCACTACTGGACCAATACATAGCATCCATATAAATGGAGAAAAAAATTGAAGTTGTCAATGACTTCATTTTGCTTGGATCAACCATCAATACTCATGGAAGTAGCAGTCAAGAAATCAAATGATGTATTGCATTAGGCAAAACTGCTACACATGACCTCTTTAAAGTGTTGAAGAGCAAAGTTGTAAGTTTTAGAACTAAGGTGCACCTTGACCCAAGCAATTGTATTTTCAATAGCCTCATATGCATATGAAAGTTTGGACAGTGAATAAGGAGTACCTTAGAAAAACTGATGCATTTGAGTTGTGGTTTGGGGTAAGTATTAAAAGCACCATGAACTGCCAGAAGAACAAGAAAATCTGTGTTGGAAGAAGTACGGCCAGAATGCTCCTTAGAAGCTGTGATGGAAAGACTTGTCTCTAATACTTTGAAATATTATCAGGAGGGACCATTCCCTGGGGAAGGACATTTTGCTTGGTAAAGTGGAGGGTCCATGAAAAAGAGGAAGACCCCTGATGAGATGGATTGCTATAGTGGCAGCAGTGATGGGCTTAAGCGTAGTATGTATTGTGAGGTTGGCACAGGAATGGGCAATGCTTCGTTCTTTTGTACTATGAGTCAGTTGCTATGAGTCAGTACCAACAAGACAGCACCTAGCAACAATTATATTTAGAATTAGTTTGTCAATATCCAGAAAATGACTTTATGGGATTCTTCTTGGAATTGCATTGGATTTGTTGAACAGAGTTATCATACTAGTGATACCGGGACTATCTATTAAAATGGAATATATTCCCATTTATTTGCAACTTCTTTAATCTCTTCCATCAGAGTTTTGTAGTATCTCTTATATATATACTGTCTATATTTTGTTAGATTTATATTTAAGTATTTAATTTTAAATGCTTTTTAAACCTTTTTCTTGTGAATTGAGTGAATGTTTACAGAGCAGATCATTACATTTACATTCAACAATTCATACACATTTTGTTTCATTTCATTGATTTTAATCCCCACAATGTAGCATCACTTATGCCACTTCCTCCCTGTGTTTCTTCTTTCCATTGCTCCTCCCTTCCTAATCCTTCTGAACTTTTTCCTTACGTAAATGCTGTTGTTTGATCTCAAATGACAGATTATTCTAGGTGTGCATACTTCAATAGTGTTTTTGTTCTCTTTATAGACCTATCTATTGTTTGTCTGAAACTTGAGCCATAGGGGAGGGTTCAGGTCCATATCTGAAAAGTGACTAAGGGCTATGTTTTTGGGGTTCCACCAGTTTCTATCTGACTAGTAAGTCTGGTCTTTTTGTGATTTTTAATTTTGTTCCACATTTTTCTTCCACCATATCCAGGACCTTCTAATGTGATACCTACAGAGCAGTTGGTAGTAGTATTTAAGCACTATCTATGTTTCTTGGTCTCAGGGTCATGGGAGCTGAGGCTCACATGGTCCATTAGTCCATTAGACTAATTGTTTCATTGTATCTTTGATTTGAATCCTTCCTCTTTGCTCCAGATGAGTTGGCCTCGCAATAACTCTTAAGACCCCAGTGATTACTTACTAAAGTAGTATGTAAAATATAGTTTCTGTGGGCTATGCTATGCTATTTGACTTTGGTGTCTCTTGAGACTATGTTTCTCATAACACCAGCCTAATGACTCATTCTCTTAAAGTGTTTTGTTATGTCTAAGAAGTTCTGGTGTGGCACTGGACCACAAAGTTGGTTTGAACTACAAAGCTGGCAGTTCAAAACTCATCAGCTGATCCTCTGAAGCCCTATACAGGGTCACTACAAGTTAGCTGACTTGATGGCACTTATCAACAACAGTAAGAAGTTTATGTAACTTGTCCCCTGTATGTCCTCCCTCCACCACACTCAGGGATATATTTGAAGCAAAATGCCATGTACAAATATTCTCTATCATACAATTTTTAATATTTAAAAAATGTGGAGTCATAGTGTGGTACTGTAGGATAAGCACTTGACTTCAAGGTTGGCTTAAACCACAAAGTTGGAAGTTTAAACTCACCAGTTCTCCTCAGAAACCCTGTACAGGGTTGCTATGAGTTGGAGTCAATACAAAGGCACTAAACAACAACAATGTGAAAGTTGTTGTGTTTGAAACTTTTAATTTCATTTGTTTGATGTTGGCATTTAGGAAAGCAATGAGTTTCTATCATGAATCAGTGTTGGAATTTTTCAAATTCTTTTTCTGTAGCTGTTGATTTGACCATACAATTTTTATACCTTAGTCTATTGATACAAGGGGTTAGATTAAATGATTTTTGGATGTTGAATCAGCATTGCGTGCCTTAAATAAATCCAACTTGGTCATGCTATATTAATGGTTTTATATGAGGGTGAGTAAAAAATTTTCCACACTCTGGCTGTAGAATTTATTTTAATCAACTTTTAGAAAAGACAAATATATCATTTTTTTCCACATAATTTCCTTGCTTTTCAATACACTTTGTCTATTTGTCAACAAGCTTTCATATTCTCTTATTTAAAATGTTTTAGTCTGAGCCACAAATACACTACTGTCTTCACTTCTTCATCAGAGGTGAATCTTCATTCCCAAAGGGCTGTTTGTAGGGGTCTAAAGTCCAATGGAGAGAGATCACGACTATAGGGAACATGCTCTAACACCTCAAAATCAACTTTTTACCAAGTGACACCAGTGTGGGCAGAGGTGTGTGGATGTGCATTGTCATGCAAGATCACAGCACCCACATATGCAGTCCTCTGCATTTAATCCAAAATTTAAGATTCAGCTCTTCAATGAGCATCTCACTGTAATGAGCACTGTTGATTGTTAAACCTTTTTCCTGGTAGTGTTCCAATATTGACCCTTTAGAATCCCAGAAAACTGTAAGCATCAATTTTCCAGTTGATGGTTGACTTTTGAACATTTTCTTGGTAGGCAGTTGAGGATGTTTCCATTTCATAGTGTGCCATTTACTCTCAGGCTCATAGTGATGAATCCATGTCTTATCATCAGTAATGATTTTTTAAAGAAAGTTTTACCTTCAAGTATCAGCTCTTCCATGAGCTGTTTCAGTATCCATCTGGCACAAACTTTTTGAAAAGCAAATTTGTAATGGGTTATCTTATAGGCAGAGCCATGGCTGATTTGCAAATGATTTGCCACATAATCCACTGTCACTTGTCTGTTTCACAGAATCATCTAACGTGCATTCTCAATGTTGTCATCAGTCATAGACATGGATGGGTGTTTTAATATAACTGGAGTGCAGATAATTTTTACACAATCTTGTACATTGTCAAAATCAGTTAACCAATATTTTGTTGCAGAATTTTGCATGTAAATGTTTATGAAAGATATTGGTCTCTAATTTTTTCTTTTTTGTAATTTATCTTGTTTGTATTGGTATAATGCTGATCTCATATAATGAGTTAGAATGTGTTACTTCTGCTTTTGTTTTCTGTAAGAGAGTATATAGAATTTATATCATTGCTTCTGTAAATATTTGGTAGAATTCACCTGTGAAACTATCTGGACTTGCTGCTTTCTAGAATTGGTCCAATTCTACTTACTTAGTAAATTTGTGGCTATAGTTGTTAAGTGACATCGAGTCAGTTCTGACTCACAGTGACCCTGTATAGGGTTTCCAAAGAGTAGCTAGTGGGTTTGAATTGCCAAACTTGTGGTTAGAAGTCCAATGCTAATCTTACAGTGCCACACCAGGAGATTTGTCATAATATGCCTTATTTATTCTTTTGGTGCTCATAGAATCAGTAGAGATGGTTTCTCTGCCATTTCTGATATAAGCAGATTGTGTTTCCCTTTTTCTTGTCTAAGTTAGCCTGGTTAAAGGTTTATCAATTTTATAGATCTTTTCAAAGCTGTTTAAACATGTATCAAAGAACTAACTTTTGGTTTCATTGATTTTCTCTTTTAATTTCCCTAACTTCAGAACTAGTTTTTATTATTTATTTTCTTCTGCTTACTTTATATTCAATTTACCCTTTAATTTAGTATCTTTATTATTTCCTGCTATGAGTTAATTCACTGGACTTCAAAGTTATTTGAACTGCAAGGTCAGCGGTTCAAGCTCACCAACCACTCCTCAGAAACCATATACAGGGTCGCTATGGGTTAGAACTGACTCAATGGTACTTAACAACAACAATAACAACAATATTTTCAGTGCTATACATTTTTTTCTGAACATTGCATGTGCTGCATCCCACAAATTTTAATGTTACATTTTTTATTTCAATAGTTAAAATATATTTAAAAAATTTCTCTTTAGATCTTTTCTTGGACTTAAGGACCTCTGGTACTGTAGTGGATGATGAGCTTGGCTGCTAACCAGAAGTTCAGCAGTTCATATCTACCAGCTTCCCTTCGGCAGAAAGATGAGGTTTTCTTCTCCATAAAAACTTACAGGGTAGCTATGAGTCAACACCGATTCCATGGCACACAACCATCAACTATCATGTGCTACTTAGAAGGGTGTTGTTTAATCGTCAAGTAGTTTGGTATTTCCTAGCTATCTTTCTGTTACTGATGTGTCATTTAATTTTGTTGTGATTTGAGGGCATTCTTCATGTGATTCATATTCTTTTAATTATGCTAAGGTGTGTTTTATGATCCATCCTGTGGCCTATTGTGTTATTGCTGTTAGGTGCCGTCGAGTCAGTACCAACTCATCGCAACCTTATGCACAACAGAACAAAACACTGCCGGGTTTTGGGTCTTGCGCCAACTTCACAGTCGTCATTATGCTTGAGCCCATTGCTGCTGCCACTATTGTTGTGAATTGGAGAAGAATGTATATTCTGCTGTTGTTGGATGAAGCATCCTATAAATGTCAATTCAGTCCATAAGCTGAAGTGTTCTTCTGCATATACATCATTCATTTCTGTTAATGAATAAGATGTCTCAAACTGTCCTAAGAATGTCTTGATTTGCTATTCTAGTTGCCATAGTTGAGCTGTTTTTCACTGATAAAATGAAACCAGAGTATGATCTAGATGAAAAACTGAGATATTTCATTTTTTATAATTGAAGTGTTTCCCTTCTTTGTTCTTTGAAACCTGTTTTCTGAATGCTGGGATTAAGCAGCAGTGCTAACCTGATGTTGCTACAGTAGTAAATTCTATGTTTAAACTTATGCATAGAGTTTTAAGAACACTAATTGGACTTATTTAATAATTTATTCATATAAAGCTCTCAGAAGGAAAACACACAGTACATAAAATGCACTATTAATAAGCTATTATTATTACTGAGCTCCTTTAACTTTGTGCTTGATTATGGTGTGGCACTGGACTTCAATCACAAGGTCAGCAGTTCAAACCCACCAGCTGCTTCCCAGGAGCCTTATATAGGGTTGCTATGAATCTGAACCAACTTGATGTCAATTAGCCACCACAGCAACATGATCCTGTGGACATGTTCCTTATAGACTGTGGGTGCTAAAGAGCTCAGCATATTAGTCTTATTCACTGATTTAGCCCAAGCACCTAGAAGAGTACTTGGCATATAATGTTTAATAATTACTTGGCTTTATAAGTAATGTTGTTGCATTATATGCCATCGAGTTGGTTCCTACTCATAGTATCCCTGTATCGGGTTTCCAAAGAGTGGCAGATGAGCTATTAGGTTGATCTTAATCAGACTGCTGGCTGAGCATCTTGGCTTTAGACCACAACTTAACCCTGTTATGTTTGCTAAAATACATGATCAAACTGGTTTTATATTATGTTCTGGGGATCCATGATGGCAGAAAGTGCTCATTTGTTTGACTGTAAATCATAATAGAGAGGTCCCGAACTGATATTTTATTGTGCAGGTAGAATACACCCTATATTTTATAGGCATTTAGTGAAACCATCAATTTTAGTTTCCATTGGAAACAATTTGCATCTGAAAAAAGCTGTAGTATAGCTGTTGTCTTGGGGAAAATATCTACAAAGAAATACATATATTTATGTTCATTTTAAAATTTATAATTTAATGCCAGTTGATTAAAACTTAAACATAGAGGCAAAAATTTAATGTATTCACTATGATGAATTGATTTAAA
>NW_006408708.1:6515460-6519645 GCF_000296735.1 Chrysochloris asiatica | reverse complement strand
CAGTACTTTAAAAAGTTCCTGTGCAGCAGATTTGCCCAATGCAATACGTCGTCTGATTTCTTGACTGCTGCTTCCGCGAGTGTTGACAGTTGATCCTTAGGACAGATTTATATTTAAATTTAAGACATAAAATTTTTTGGTTCACACAGCATATGTATGCTTTCTGGTAGCACCTTAAGAATGAACTTGTAGACTGTTGAAAAGTCATACTGCTATTTTGGCTTGAGTCAGATGGATATACATTTCCCATTCCATTTGTGGTTCTGCTGAGTAGAAAATGCTTTAGCTAGATAATTTTCTTTTCTTAATTTCAGATTTCTCTACAGTTTCCAAATTCTAGTACGTTGGGTTTTATGCTGCTTTGAAAATCTAAGAATTTTTGGATTTGTTTAATGTTCTAAATAACATATGGGTTTATTTCATCTGACTTCTTATAATCCTTTCTGATTACTTCTAGAGTTACCATTTACCAATTGCTGTTACTGTTTTGTTTTAAAATGTTTTATCGTGAATTTGGTGAAGGTTTAAAGACTAGATCATCAGTTCTACATTCAGCAAACCATACACCTTACTTCATCTCAATGATTACAATCCCTTCCCACAGCAATATTTATTCCATGTCCTCCCTGTGGCTTCCTATTTAACTTCTATATTTCACAAATGAACACTGCAAAAATACTTGATGTACACATATGACACAAAAAAGCATGTATTCATGTAAGGGTCCAAGGGGCACTGTCTGCCGGCCAGCCTTCTGCCTGCAGGCACATAGCCACCATCTTTGCTGTTGCCACTTTTCTAGGTAAGGATCTCATGGTCCATTCATGCTTTTCCTTCTTAATGGTCCTGAGATCATCTATTCTTAAAATTAAAGTTCACCTACTACCTTCTTTTAGGGAGCTCTGGTAGCGTAGTGGTTATGAACCGGTCTGCGAACTGCAAGATCAGCAGTTCGAAACTACCAGGTGTTCTGCTGGAGAAAGATAAGGCTTTCTGCTCCCATAAAGATTTATAGTCTCAGACCCTGTACAAGGTCGCTATGAGTCAGAACCAGCTCCATGGCACATAACACCCCCCACCACCACCACCACCACTACCTTCTTTTAATTATATGTCTTCTACCAAACTACCAGCTGCTCCACAGGAGAAAGATGAGGTTCTCTGCTCCTGTTAAGATTTACAGCTTCAGAAACCCTGATCAGGGTTGCTATGGGTCGTAATCGACTCGATGACACTTAACAACAACAATAACCATTATAGTTGTGACAATCACAATTAATCCTGCTAATCATTTTTCACAATTGAGTAATAAAATTCTATCACCATTGTATCTCATCCCTTTTCGCCAGATCCATCTGGGAATGAGGGAAACTGTTTGTGGGGATTCTACAATACTACCCTCATTCTTTCATAAGTATGCGATTTTGCAATCTCATGAAAGCTTGTAAGCTGGGTACTTTCTGCCATTGTAGCCTCCCTATTTTTGATAACCACTGTCTAAATTTCTCTTACTTATCAATCAGTACAATGAGGAAATAAGGTTCTTTCTTGAAAAGAAGAATCCTTCTATTGTGGTTAGAATTTTGAGTCACTGAATTGCTAGGCAAAAGTCTAGTTCATCAAATTATAGCAATTTGTATGAGTCTAAACAGCTTTATCTTCCTTGGTTTGAGTTCTGGTAACTAGCCATTCAACGTAGGTCAAATGAGTACTAGTTTCAAGTTTAGAAATTCATGCAAACCTCTATACTTTAGACCAGCTGGCCACTTCAATCTCAGCCCTAGCCCCCAAGGGTTATATCAGTGCCCATGGACTCAGCAGTTCATACATCTTCCTAAACTTCAGGCCGGCCATGCCTTCCCCTTTTCTTTCTCATCTCAAGGTCAATGGATACCAATTGAGCCAAACTCAGCTCATGTCTTCATTGCTGCATTTCTCCCACTTTCATTTGCAAGTAGATCCAGGTGGTCACCAGCAAGTATCCTAGACTGCTCATGGGTTCCCTTTGACTTTCAGTCCTAGAAGGGTGTTTTCCCTGATGGGCTGACTTTTCTTTCCTTGTTACCTCCAAAGCAAACAGCTTGCTTGATATTCAAACAACCAAACAGTCCACTTTTTTTTTTTTTTTTCCTGCCGGTCTTTCTTTCAATAAGAATCTTCTGTTCAACCAGCAGTTCTGAGTTGGTCTGTATGTCTTTTCAAGAAGGAATGTCCCAAGTCAGAGGTTCAGAGTGGGGCTCAGGATTCCACCTAAGGCCTTATACTCTACAAAAGCTTAACAAGAAGCCTATTTCCTTGGGCAAAATAGATTTCCCCTTTTAATAGATCCTATAAGTTATAGGCTGAAGTTGGGCTTACAAGCTTTCTGTCATTATAATTCCCAATATTCATCTCTATCACACATAAATGTCTATTTTACAATAGTAGGCAGGGGAAACCAATATTCACAAGACAATCAAAACATAAATATTTCCCCCCTCAC
Source organism: Chrysochloris asiatica (assembly GCF_000296735.1). Lineage (NCBI taxonomy): Eukaryota > Metazoa > Chordata > Mammalia > Afrosoricida > Chrysochloridae > Chrysochloris > Chrysochloris asiatica. The sequence continues at coordinate 6,517,163 of NW_006408708.1, read as the reverse complement.
TTACCCATTCAGCCTATGTCTCAACATATGTATCTACTCATAAAACACTGTTGTTCCAAGGTTGTGTACAAATTATTATTTACCTCTATCCCCTTTAGCCCATGCATACCTCCCTAAGTCTTCCCCTATTTCATTGTTCATGTGTCTCCTCCCTCTTCTTGTGCATTGACCTCCCTCTCCTTTTATATTGTCCTCTTTCTTACCAGAGTTATCATGTGTCTACCCTCCCTCCCACACCTGTACCAAGGTTTGTTCATCCATTCTTCCATTGAGGGACACTTAGCTGTCTCCATAATTTTGCTCTTATGAATGTGCCCAATAAATATTGGCATATCTACTCATGATTTGGCTTGATTTCTTGTGGCTATATACCAAGTAGAAGAATTACTGGATCATAAGGTATTTCTATTTCTAATTTTCTGAGGAAGTGCCATACCATTTTCCCGAGTAATCAAACCATTTTATAGTCCCACCAGCAATGTAGGGGAGTCCTCATCTCTCCAAACCCTCACCAGTATTTGATGTTTTTTTGTTTTTATGAACTTTGCCTTCAATGCTGATGGGAGATACTATCTCATTGCTGTTTTGATTTGCATCTCTGTAATGACTAATTATCATGAACATTTCTTCATATATTGCTTGGGGGTTTTCCTTGTGTCTGTTCATGTCCTGTGCCCATTTTTCAATTAGGTTGTTGGTCTTTTTTGTATAATGATATTTATTGTATTATATAAATGTAGTTCCTTGTCTTGTATGTCATTACAAAAAAAAAAAAAAATTCCCAGTAGTAGGTTCAAATTTTACTCTTCTGGAGAAATCTATTAATGCACATAATTTACCAATTTTTAGGAGGTCCTGGTCATATATTTTGTTTTTACTGCTTGTGCATTTTTTGTAATGCTTGAGAGTGCATGTATGCCATATACTAGATCCCCTAAGTTTGTCTGTAATTTTTCATTGATGATCTTTATAGCTCTGGGTTTTACTCTTAGGTCTTTAATCCATGTTGAGTTTGTTTTGTACATGGTGTGATATGTGGGTCTTGTTTTATTCTTCTGCAAATGGATTACTAGTTTTCCCAGCACCATTTGTTGAATAGGCTATCTCTTACCCATTTAATGTGTTTTGGCCCTTTATCAAAATTGGTTGACTATATATGGATGGATTTACCTTTGGGGTCTCAATTTGTTCCATTGATCTTTGTATCTTTCATTGTATCCATTCCTGGCTATCTTGATCACTGTGGCTGTGTAGTAATTTTGGTCAGTTTGAATCACAAGGTCAGCAGTTCAAACCCACCAGCCACTCCTGAGAAACTCTATACAGGGTTGCTATGGGTAGGAACCAACACGAGGGCACTTAACAACTACTACTGTTATAAAATCTCAGGTCCTATTTTATGGGGCTGTCTGATTTATGCAACCATTCCTCTGTCAGTTTGCTTTACTGTGGTGAATTGCTTGTTATTGTGATGATAAAAGTTACATTATAGGTATTTCAAATACCCACAGGATCATCCATGAGGGACAGCATTCAACAGTGCTTTCAGACTTAGACTAAGAAGGAGAAATAGGCAATCTGCTGGGGGGAAAAAATTGGTCATTAAAAATCTTATGAATAGCAGTGGAATATTGTTCTCTATGATGCCAGAAGATGAGACCCTCAGGTTGGAAGGCACTCAAAATATAACTAGGGCAGAGCTT
>NW_006408708.1:6513758-6515168 GCF_000296735.1 Chrysochloris asiatica | reverse complement strand
ATAGGATAATATCTATACACATATAAGGAAGACCAGTTAGTGTGAGTATTATTTAAATTTACACACCAACCACTAATGTCAAAGATAAAGAAACTGAAGATTTCACTAATGTTTGGAGTCTGAAATTAATCAAGCATATAATCAAGGTACATTGAAATTTATTAGTGTATGGAACTTGAAAGTTAGAAACAAAGAACGATTGTTAGCTGGAAAATAAGACCTTAGTGACAGAAATGGTGCTAGAGATCACATGATAGAACTTTGAAAGACAAATGACTTATTCATTACCAATACCTTTTTTATTAATATATATGACGACATGGACCTCTCCAGATGGAATATACAGGAATCAAATAGACTATATCTATGGAAATACGTGATGGAGAAGCTCAATAGCAGTAGTCAGAACAAGACCAAAGACTGACTGCAGAACAGACCATCAATTGCTTATCTGCAAGTTCAAGTTGAAACTGAAGAAAATTAAAACAACTCCATGAAATCAAAGTTTAAACTTGAGAATATTCCACCTGAATTTAGAGACCACTTCAAGAACAGATTTCTGGAAAGTGAAGGGGAATGTATTAATGAATATATATACATTTATCAAAGGATATTTCTCCGTATTCTACATATGTATTTACATGTGTTGCAAATATATCCATGAAATTATTGAAGCATACTGGAGGCAAAGTTATGAAAACCAGTGAAGTAATGAGTTGCTGAACCTGTGGGCTCAGTACATACTGTCAGGGGAAACTGATGTTAACTGGAATAGCATAACCTACAAAGACAATGTTCTACATCATATTTTGGTGAGTAGTGATTGAGCAGTCATCTAAGGTACAACTATTGATCTTCCCCTATCTGGAGTAAAGAAGAGTGAAGATAATCAGAGTTGTAAGGAAACAATTAGTCCAAAGGACTAACAGACCTGGAGAAGCCCGAGCTCCATGACCTTGAGATCAGAACTAAAATACTACTTGCTACAACTATTGACCACTCTGAAAGGGATAAAAATAAGATAGAGTGGAATGTGGACCAAAACTCAAAACAATGAAAAAGATGAGGCTTGCTGTTCTGATAGATATCAGTAGAACTTCCAAGACTATATCCCTTAGACTCCCTTCGAGCCTGGACTTGAACTCACTCCTGTGCTCACCTTTCAGCCAAATGATAGACCTAAAAGATGAATGATAATATTAGGGAGGTATGTACTCTTTAGAATGATCAACTATGCTAGATCAAAAGGACATAATTTACATAGGGATAAAGCTCAGACAGAAGGAAGGGATAGAAAAGAAGAACTCATGGAAATAGCAACACAAAGAGGAGGTGGGAAGAGTGCTGTTACAATGTAGGTGTTACAATCAATATCACAAAATAAATTGTATAAGAATTGTTGACTAGAAA
>NW_006408708.1:6482621-6483924 GCF_000296735.1 Chrysochloris asiatica | reverse complement strand
GGGTTTCTGAGGTTGTAAATATTCATGGGAGCAGAAAGCTTTGTCTTTCTATCATGTAACAGCTGGTAGTTTCAAACTGCTGACCTTGAGGTTAGCAGCCCAACTCATAACCACTGTGCTACCAGAGCTCATTGTTCTTTCTATAGGATATAATTTGTTTCTATATTAAATGTTTTATTTCAAAACTGAATTTTAGAAATGAATTTTGCAAATGCAGGAGGTCAGAATTATTTTTGGTTAGAGATTTCCTTGTCATATGTAGTGAAGAAAGCATCTATGTTATATTAGTCCATATGTATATGTGTGTGAACCCTAAATATTTTAAAGTAATGTGTGTTTTCCTAGTGATGATTAATTTTTTTTACTTAATAATTTTAAGAAGCAAGAATATTATAAACTAATAAAAGGATTATAGTTTATCCATTTTTTGTCATTGTTAGGTATTGTAGAGTTGGTTTTGACACATAGTGACCCTATGCAAAACAGAACAAAACACTGCCTGGTCCTGGGCCATCCTTATATTTACATTGGAGCCCATTGTTTTTGCCACTGTCAATCCATTTAATTACGGGTCTTCCTCTTTTACATTGATCTTCCAGGAGAGCTAAAATAGCTAATGTTTTCTGTGGTTGTGTTTTCTAATATTTGCTACGGTATCAATACCAATACCTAAGTTGATAATGGAGGATTTGTACTTGTAGTGTGCATTATAATTGTAATTATAGTTCAAGTCTCTTAATATAAATGTGCTGCTGATTTAATGAATTGAATGTTTTGAAATCCTAACAAAATAAATCTATAGAACTTATTACACTTGAATTTTAAAGAAAAGTTTAAAAATTATTGTATTTGACCAATTTCTCTAAGAATTTTACAACTGGATATTTGGATTGCTATTATTCTATAATTCTACTTTGAAGGAAATATTATTATTATTTTTTTTGTCAAAAGACCTTGAATGATATTGGATAAGAATATTAAAAGTACCATAGAGATGAGGCCCATCCAGAACATTTTGAGGGGGGACATTCCCACTTGAGAGGACAAGCAGAATAGCCTGAAACCCCTAGAGAAACAAAAGATACTTCTCAAAAGAAAGAGCAGCAGGAAAATCCAAAAATAAAAAATGACAGTCTGATTGACTACTACAAGAACAAGCAAGTTTTTCAGAGGGAGTCATCAAGGCAAACAATCAAGTCCCTTCAGGACAAACCCCCATCCAAGACTGAAACTCAATGACAACACATGAGCAGACATGCAAACTTGCCTGGCAAACACATTGGTTTGCTGGTGAGTGGAAGAG
>NW_006408708.1:6479424-6481416 GCF_000296735.1 Chrysochloris asiatica | reverse complement strand
CTCTGGACAAGCTAACCAAGGCCCTGAAGAAGGCTTTCATGTGTGGTAAAATGGAGGGTGAGCCCAAAAGAGGAAGACTGTCAATGAGATGGACTGATGCAGTGGTGAAAACAGTGGACTCAAACATAACAACAATTGTGAGGGTAGTGTAGGTGGGACCCGACAATGTTTCATTCTGTTGTGCCTAGGGTCACTATGAGTCAGAACCAACTTGATGACACCTAAAAACAACAAAGATTTTGAAAAGTGGGGCTTTCACACTAATTTTTTTTTCAATTAAAACATAACAATGTTAGTTAAAAGTAACTGTTAATAGATATTGTTTTACAATATGCCTAGTGTATTAAAATTGAATTACTAAATTGTTAAATAATATGATTTTAAACAAACAGCTTTATATAATATTTAGAATATGTATTAAAGTTGATAAGAAAATGTTACATATAACAGAGGAGATACATTGGACTGGTAACTCAGAAAAAAGAGAAACCATTTTTTTTTTTTTTATCTCAGGACAAAATAAAACTAAATGAAATAAGACTTCAATTAATAATTTCCCAGATTGTATTTTCTAAAGCCCTACACTTGTCATTTTGCACAATTTGGTTCAGAACCAGTCTCATATATAATTTATGTTAATTAAAAGTTTCAAAAGAGGCTGAACTATTATAATCCCACACTATTGAAGTGGGTTTAGCCTATTTAGGCCTCAGAATAATCACTCTGGAAATACTCATAGAAGTCATAATCTCTATGGGTAAGCTGTATTTGTAACCTTGGTAACTAAAACTAATATGATCATTTTATTCCCCTTGGTTATTTTACTAAATATGTAATCCTTAGATGAAGGAGTAGAAATAGCAACCTTGCAAGATGGTGTTGTTAAATGCTGTCAATTCACTTTTGACTAATGGAGACCCTGTGCAGGGTTTCTTAGGAGCAGCTGGTAGGTTTTAAATGCCAACCTTTTGATAAGCAGTCCACGTGCTTATCCTACAGTGCCACACCAGTACTCCATCTTGCAAGGTAAGAGATTTAAAATTTGTAAATCCAGTGAGTTAATTGAAATTAATCAAAGGAGACTTGAAGTCATATATAAGATTTTCATGGACCACCTTTTTCCTTTGGTATGACTTTATATACATCAGCATGACTCAATGCTCTCAAAAGCATCATTTACAAATTAAATACTTTTAACCATTTAAAAAAGTATTTAAAATTTAATGTATCTGATTTTCCAAGACACTTCAAATGCCTTACAAATACAGTAAGCAACAGCTTTCTAAGGACTTAATCTATTCTTGTGATTTTTAAGAAATTATAATTACTTTGGTTCCTGTTGTAAATTGTTTTTGTATAGATATAGAAGCAGGTTAATGAGTCCTGGTTGCCCAGTAGTTAAATTGCTTGGTAGTTAAATGAAAAGTCAGATGTCCAAACCCACTAGATGCTCTGAAGGAAAAAGATGAGTCAATCTACGTCTACAAATATTTAGAGCCTTGTAAACCCTACGGAGGAGACCTGCTGTCGTGCTGTGTGTTAACGCACTGGACTGCAAAGTTGGTTTGAACAGCAATGTTGGTGATTCAAGCTTACCAGCTGCTCCTCAGAAATTCTGCACCAGGTTGCTATGGGTCAGAATCAGCACTTAGCAACACAAAACTCTATGGAGGAGCTCTGGCAGTATAGTGGGTTACACATTGGGTTGCTAACTGCAGGATCAGCAGTTTAGATCTACCAGACACTCTGAAGAAGAAAGATGAGGCTTTCTGCTCCCATAAGGATTTATAGGCTCAGAAACCCTATACAGGGTCATTATGAGTTGGAACTAACTCCACTGCACGTAGCCTCTACCACCTAACTCTTTCTGCCCTCAAATGGTTGACCTCAAATGGTTGATTGTTTTAAGGAATGTTTACCTCCTTAGTGTTATTTTTCATCTTATATGTGTGTATGTTTATAGAGGATACTGGTATGGTGCTATAGAATTAG
>NW_006408708.1:6476588-6478190 GCF_000296735.1 Chrysochloris asiatica | reverse complement strand
CCTATACAGGGCCGCTATGGGTTGGCACCAACTCGATGGTTCTTAACAACAACAACAACATTAAGAGCATCAAACATGAAAATAGTAGCCATAGTTAATGTTGTTAAGTGCTGTCAAATAGATTTTGACTCATAGCAACCCTGTGTAGCATTTCTGAGGAGTGGTTGGTAAGTTTGAACTGCAAACCTTATAGTTAGGAATCCAGTGTTTATCCTACAGTACCATACCAGGACTCCAATTTTTAAAAAACAGTTACATATAACAACAACAACAACAACAGGTCATTTAGAAAACAAGAAAAAAAGATAAAAGATAAAAGTGGGTATCAGAAGAGCCTTTGAAACTTGTTATTGAGCACAAAGAAGCTAAAGTAACTGAAAGAAATGATGGAATCAAAGAGCTGAACAGAAGATTGCAAAGAGCAGCCTGAGAAGACAATAAAGTATCATAATGAAATGTGCAAAGACTTGGGGTCAGAAAACCAAAAAGGAAGAACATGTTCAACATTTCTCAATTTCAAATAACCAAAACATAAAAATTTAAAGTCTTGAGTTGCAATACTGAAAGGTTCTATGGGCAAAATCCATCATTCATCAACTCTCAATAAGTCACACTATGGTGGCCTGTATGTTGTTGTGATGCAGGAAGCTATGCCACCAGTATTTTAAATATCAGCAAAGACACCCACGATGAACAGGTTTCAGTGGAGCTTCTAGACTAAGACAGGCTAGAAAGGAGAGGCAAGCCACTTCTGAAGCGTTAGTCATTGAAAACCTTATGAACAGCAGCAGAACATTGTCTGATATAGTGTCAGAAGATGAGCTCCTCATGTTGAAACACACTCAAAATGTGACTGGGGAAGAGATTCCTCCTCAGAATGTATCTTAATGATGTGGATACAGTAAAGCTTTCAGGATCTGCATTTCCTGATGGGACACTCTTCCTTCTTACCTAACCCTTTCTGCCTTCCAAACTTTGCCCTTTTGACCTCAAATAGTTGATTGTTTTAAGGAATTTTTACTACTCTTGGCCAAGTGGCAGCATTGATGGACTCAAGCGTGGTAACAGCAGTCAGGTTGGCCCAGGATCGGGCAGTGTTTCGTTCTGCTGTGCATAAGGTCGCTATCAACTCGATGGCACCTAACAACAAAAGTGTTATTTTTCACCTTTTAAGTCTGTCTATTGTTTGGCTATAAGTCTCATTAACAGCCTAAGATAGGTAGATGATACAACCTGGCTTGCTGGCAGTGAGGATGACTTAAAGTGCTTATGGATGAAGTGAAGAGAACTTAAAATACTTATGGATAAAGATCAAAGACTACAGTCTTCAGTATGGATTTCACTTAGTGTAAATAAAACAGAAATCCTTACAATTGGACTTATTAATAAATAACCATTTTGTTAAATGGAAAAAAGATTGATGTTTTCAAAGACTTCATTTTGCTTAGATCCACAATTAACACTCATGGAAAAAGAAGACAAGAAATCAAGGGTGGATTGCTAAAGAGTAAAGATACCAGTGCTTTATCCAAGCTTTGGGATTTTCAATTACCTCAGATACATGTAAAAATATGGATGTCAGAGGAGACTCTGAAATTTGCT
>NW_006408708.1:6466694-6474888 GCF_000296735.1 Chrysochloris asiatica | reverse complement strand
AAGGTGGAGGGTCAGAGAAAAAGAGGAAGGCCCCTAACGAGATGGATTGGCCAGATGGATGGACTCAAGTGTGGCAGCGGTAGTGAGGTTGGCCCAGGATTGGACATTGTTTCTTTCTGCTGTGCATGGGGTCACTATGAGTCAGTTCCCACTCGATGGCACCTGACAACAACAACAACATGTAAAAGTTGGATAATGAAAAATAGAAGAATAGATATGTTTGAGTTATGGTGTTGGAGAAGAATATTAAAAGTATCATTACTACCAGAAGAACAAACATATTTGTGTTGGAAGAAACATAACCATAATGCTCCTTGGAAGCCAGGATGGAAAGAATTTGTTTCCTATACTTTGGACATGTTATCAGCAGGGACTAGTCCCTGGAGAAGGGCATCAAGCTTGGTAAAGTGGAGGGTCAGTGAAAAAGAAGAAGACCTCCAAAAGGGTGGATTGACAAAGTGGCAGCAGCAATGGGCTCAAATGGATCAACAATTGGGAGGATGGCACAGGATCAGGCAGTATTTCCTTTTATTGTGCATAGGGGTCATTATGAGTCAGAATGGACTTGTTGGCACCTAATAACAATTGTCCTGGTGTGGGTATAGGTACCACAAGGTCAGTTTGAACCTCAAGGTCGGTGGTTGGAACTCACCAGATGCTCCTCAGAAACCCTATACAAGGTCAGTATGAATTGGAACCAACTCCACAGAACTTAAACAAAAACAAACAACAATTGTTTGACTGAAATTTGAGCCTCAAGAGCGAGTTCAGTTCCAGGTATGAAGTGTAGCTAAAGGCCATAGTCTGGGGGATTCTGTTGTATGTATATACTGTAATTTGTTTACCCATTCATCTTTTGATGGGCGTTTATTTCTATCTTCTTGTTATTGTGAATAATGATGTGATGAATATGCCTGTGAATATGTTTGTATCACAGTTCTGAATTCTTCTGTAGGATATATACCAAGTTGTGGAATTTCTGGATCTTATGAACTTTCTATTCCTACCCTTTGAAGGAAGCACTGTATGTATTACATTCCTGGAATCCTGGTGTGGCACAGTAGGATAATCACTGGACTGCTAACTGTAATGTCAGTGCTTCAAACACACTAGCTGCTCTGTGGAAACCCTATACAGGGTCAATATGTGTCAGAACTGACTTGATAGCACTTAACAACAATATACTGTTTTCTACAGTCATCATACCATTTTACAACCTAACCAGTAACGTATGATGGTTCTGCTCTCTTCACACCCTCGCCAGTACTTCTTGTTTTCTTTTCTTTTTTTTTTAAACTTTACTATTAATGCTGGAGTGAGACGATATCTCATTATTGTTTTGATTTGTATCTCTATGCTAACAATCATTAGCATTTCTTTGTGTGTTGGTTTGTTGCCTGATTGTCTTTTTGGGTGAAATATCTGTTTATGCCATCTGCTTTTCTGGGCAACTGATCTTTGATAAAGAGCTGAAACTAATCAAATGCATGAAGAAATCATTTCTAGAAAATGGTGTTAGACATGCATTTGTAGAAAAATGCAACAGGACCCACATTTCACACCACGCTCAAAACTGAACTCAAGATGAATTGAAGACCTAAGTGTAAAACCTAAAACTGTAAAGACCATAAAAGAAAAAAAAAAAAAAAACAGGGAAAAATTTAGGGACACTAAAGACATAAGCACACTATCAAACATAACTGTAGACACACAAATACCAAAAGACAAACTAGATGACTGAGACCCCTTAAAAATGAGACACTACATGCATCAAAATATTTCATCAAGAGTAAAAAGAAAACCAACAAACTAGGAAAAACATTTTAGCAATGACGTATCAGACAAGGGATTTATCTCTAAAATTCATAGCAGATGTAAACACCTCAACAACAAGAAGGCAAATGTTTGGATCTTTGATAAAGAGCATCAGGGATAATGTTGTTATTAGGCCCTTGACTCGTGGTAACTCTACCCACAAAGGGATCAGATCAGTGTAATCCATCAAGTTTTGACTGGCGGTGATTGGGATGTAGATCACCAGGTTTCTTCCAGTCTGTGCTATTCTGGAAGCTCTGTGGAAACCTGTTCAGGATAATAGTAGCACAGAGGTTCCCAATGACAGATACTTGAGGTGTTTGTTGTTTTTATTAGGTGCTATTGAGTCAGTACTGATTCATAGTGACCCTTTGCACAACAGAGGGAAACACTGACCTGCCAACCTCATAATTGTTGCTAGGCTTAAGCTTTTTGCTGTCACCACTGTGCCAATCCATCTCATTATGAGTCTTCCTCTTTTTCTCTGACCCTCCACTTTATTAAATATCATATTCTTCTCCAGGGACTGGTCCCTCCTGATAATATGTTTGAAGTATGAAAGATGAAGTCTGGTCATCCTGGCTTTCAAGGAGCATTCTGGCTGTACTGGTTACAACACAGATCTATTTGTTCTTTTGGCAGTTCATGGTATTTTTAATATCCTCCTCCGAAACCAGATGTCAAATGCATCAATTCTTCTACAGTCTTCCTTATTCACTTTTCAACTTTCACTCAAGGTGCATTGGCTGGGAATTGAACACAGGTCTCCTGCATGGGAGAGAAGAATTGTACCACTGAACTGCCATTCCCCTCATTATAGATAATAGGAGATTTTTAATTTATTTTTTTAATTGATGAAGGAATATCGAGTGACAACTAAATAATTTTAATGTTAATATTGCACTTCAAACATTTATTTCCTGCTAGCTTTCTGTCTCTTCATTATTGACTTTGCTTCTCAAATTGATGGATGGATCATTTCAATTGAAATTTATTTTATTCTATTTTCAAATATATCCAAAGATCAAGTATTGCTTATGGAAATATTGACTTAGAAGGAAATTTCTTTAGTAATTCCTATTGCTTCATTCTCTCTCATTTCTCTTTTCCTCTTTCTGTGTCTTTTCTCTGAGGTCTACCATACTGCACAACTACTATGTGAATGCTGGTCCTTGGAGTCATGCAATGAAGCCATCTCTCCCATCCTAACCTTGTAGTCCTATTAAAATATTACCATCAGAATCATATGAAATCTTACTACCATGTAAATAATTAGGATTCAAACATATATATATAATAGATACAGGGTCGTTATCTATGAATCAGAACTGACTCAACAGCATGTAGCAAAACAACAACAATGGAGTTCTGGTGTTGCCAGGTTGGTTTGAAACTCAAGGTTGGAGGTTCAAACTCCTCAGCTGTTCTTAGGAAACCATATATAAGGTCACTATGAGTTGGAACTGACTCAAAGGCACTTAACAGCACCAACAACATACATATATACAGAGAGAGAATATGCAGATCGTTAGTGAAGGAGCTCTGGTAGCGTAGTGGTTACGAATCGGGCTGCAAACCTTAAGGTCAGCGGTTCGAAACTACCAGCCGCTCCGCGGGAGAAAGATGAGGCTTTCTACTCCCGTAAAGATTTACACCCTCGGAAACCCTGTACAGGGTCGCTATGGGTCGGACCCGACTCGATGGCACTTAACAACAACAACAACAACAGTGCTATAGAGTTGGTTCCAACTCTTAGCAAACCTATATACGGTTTCCAAAGAGCAGCTGGTATGTTTGAATTCCTGACCTTGGAGGTGCAATGCTTATCTACAGCACCATACCAGAGAGATAATAATAGAAGGTCAATGAAAAAATGGAAGACCCTCAAAGTGATTAATTGACATAGTGGTTGCAACAATAAGTGCAAATATACAAATGATTTTGAGGATGGTGTGATGCATAAAGTTGCTATGAGTCAGAACTGATTCAGTGACACCAAGCAACAACAATGGAACAACAGAGGGATAATAAAGACACATTAATACAGCTATTAGTATAAAGTGTATACATATTTTGCTTTTAAAATGACTAAAATCCATCTGATATCATAAGAAAATACTGCTGGAGTCTTTGACAATATTATCCTTCTTGACTTGTAGGTTTTATTTACAACTATATCTTTATGTTGTTATTGTTAAGTGCTGTTGAGTTGCTTCCAACTCATAGTGACCCTGTATAGGGTTTCCAAAGAGCAGCTGGTGAGTTTGAACCACTGAATTTGTGATTTAAAATGACTTTGCAATCCAGCGCTTTCTCCCACAGTGCCACATCAGGACTCTGATATCCTTATAGTTGTCATCGTGATGTGTTGTGGAGTCGATTCCGACTCATAGCAACTCTGTACAGGGTTTCCAAGGCTGTAAATCTTAATGGGAGCAGAAAGCCTCATCTTTCTCCTGTGGAACAGCTGGTAGTTTCGAACTGCTGACGTTAAGGTTCACAGCCCTATTCATAACCACTACATTACCAGAGCTCCTTTATACCCTTATGCTGTTGTTGTTAAGTGCCGTTGAGTCAGTTCCGACCCATAGCAACCCTGTATAGGGTTTCCGAGTAGTGACTGGCGAGCTTGAACCATTGATCTTGCAGTTCAAATGGCTTTGCAGTCTGGTGCATTAACCCACAGTGCCACACCAGGACATCCTTATAGAGCTCCTCATATATTACAGAGACATTTATTGAATGCTCATTAATGTGGTTGGGGACCCCACTTTATCCACATTACTCACTATACTTACAGTCCTGTGGGTGATTGCATCACAGAAAATAAATACGTAATAGCAATAACTATCATTTTAGAAGCTACAAGCAGTACATTTGGATAATGTGGTTCTTGAGATGGTGATTAAAATGACTCATATACTTCTTAATTTCTACACCTACTTTATATCAATGACAGTTTCAGATGGTTAGTGTTCTTTTCTTTCCAAACTATTTATACATTTTCATTTACAAGCTTGCTAAGATGTTGTTTTGCCTGATCTTTTAAACTAAGGTCATAGTATTTGAATTACTAGAATAAGCATTTCAGAAAGTTGTTACAAACATATCCCAGCCTACAAGTCCTTTAAAAGTTATCGAACCTTGGGAACATTAATGGTATGCCAATTCTTGCTCTCTCAACTACACTGTCACTGTAGGAGATGCACTAGACTGCTAACCAAAAGGTCAGTGGTTCAAGCCCATCAGCCCCTCCACAGAAACACTATTATACAGGGTCTCTATGCATCAGAACTGACTCAATGGCACTAAGAGTAACAACAAACACAACACTATCATTGTCAACTTTTTCTTACTTAAAAAAATGTTTTTCTTATATTGATTGTTTTTGTTGTTGTTAAGTGCTACCATGTGGGTTCCATCTCATAGAGACTTTGTGTAGGGTTTCTGAGGAGTGGCTGGTTCAACCAGACCTTGAGGTCCAGTGCTTATCCTATGATGCCACAAAAAACTCAAAGGATATCTTTCTACTTTAAATATAATCTGCACTTACCCTACATCGCATACGATAATGAAACAAAACAACATAACAATAAAGATGTTATAAAAATCTAATAATAAACTTATTTTACATGCAAGTTCACTCTAATTTATTTTAAGTCTGGGACAAGTAGTTTGTATATCATTTTGGAATGTAGAGCACAGCTCAGTTTTGAATGATTAGGTACTTAGATTGATGGGTATTTGTAACATTAAGGCAATAAGCAATTACCACGTGGGCTCCTTTGTCTTATTGAAATTCACTAATTCTGTGAATGATTTGTCCTGATGGGACTGGGAAGGGTTTCTGTGACATAGAAAAGTGGTATGAAGGTTGACAGCTAATGAGATAAAGGGCACACAGTGATGGAAAATAAGAGATAAAAAATGCCAACACCTGAAAATAGTAATTGTTCAATAAAAGATGATTTCATTATCTTTGTATTAATCAAAATGTTTAGAACAGTAGAAGAGTTGAGAGGTGAATTGAATTGAATTCAATGTACATTATATCTTCTCATGTCAGTCCTTGTTCCCTTTCTCCCTCCTTGCCCTAGTTTTAAGAGAGAAGCAAATAAAAGCATCATAAGGAAAGAGCCTGAAAATATAGAAGTGATTACAACACAAGGAGACAGAGAGGCCAGTGACAAAGGAAAAATTATAGAGGACAGAGAAAGCAGAGAAAAGCCAGGTTAAAAAATGAATTTAAAAAATGTAACAAGTAAAGGATACTTGTGTGGTGCTGTAGGAAAAGCACTGAAGTGTTAACCACAAGGTTAGCTGTTCACTCCTTGAAAGGAGTCCTGGTGTGGCATTGTGGGTTAACGTGTCTGACTGCAAAGCCATTTGAACTGCAAGGTAGGTGGTTTAAGCTCACCAGCTGCTCATTGGAAACCATATCAGAGTTGCTATGGGTCAGAATCAACTTGACAGTATTTCACAACAACAAGTCCTCAGAAATCCTATAGAGGATTGCTATGAGATGGGAAGACTCAAGGACACTTAACAAGACCTACAATAATGGTTCTCTTCTTTGGAGGGGAAGTGAACTAAAATTTAAGAGGAATGGTGTTGCATTCATTGTCAAAACGAACATATCCAGATCAGTTATGAGGTACAACGCTGTCTGTGATAGGATAATATCCATGCGCCTACAGGGAAAACCAGTTAATACCACTATTATTTAAATTTATTCACAAACCACTAAAGCCAGTGAGGATGAAATAGAAGAATTCTACCAACTTCTTCAATCTGAAATCGATCAAACATGCAATCAAGATGTATTGCTCATTACTGGTGATTGGAATGCAAAGGTTGGGAGCAAAGAGGAATGATCAGTAGTTGGAAAATATGGCCTTGGTGATAGAAATGATGCTGGAGAACACTTGACAATTTTCTGCAAAATCAATGATTTGTTCATTCCAAATACCTTCTCTAGACAGCATAAGAGACAACTATACACATGGACTTCACCAGATGGGATACATAGAAATCAAATTGACTACATCTGTGCACAGAGACAATGGAAAAGCTCCATATCATCAGTCAAAATAAGGCCAGGGGCAGACTGTGGAACAGGCCATCAATTACTCATATGCAAATTTAAACTGAAGCTGAAGTAAATGAAAACAAGTCCATGAGAGCCAAAATATGACCTTTAATATATCCCACCTGAATTTAGAGATCATCTGAAGAACAGATTTGATACATTACACACTAAAGATTGAAGACAAGAAGAGTTGTGGAATGATATCAAGACCATCATAAATGAAGAAAGCAAAAAGTCATTAAGAAGAAATGAAAGAAGGAAAAGGTCAAAATGGATGTCAGAAGATATACTGAAACTTGCTCTCCAGCATAGAGATGCTAAAGCAAATGGAAGAAATGAGGAGGTACAAGAGCAGAATAGAAAATTTCAGAGGTCAGCTTGAGAAGATAAAGCCAAATATTACAACAAAATGTGCAAAGATCTGGAATCAGAAAACCAAAAAGGAAGAAAATGCTCAGGATTTCTCAAGTTGGGGGAATTGAAGAAAAATTTCAAGGTTCAACTTTCATTATTGAAAGATTCTCTGGGCAAATTACTGAACGATGCAGACAGTGGATACTACTTAGTGGAGATTCTAGCTTCCTCCATGCTCTCTGGATCTAGGCTCCCTTTTGAAAGCTTGCAAGCCAGTCACTTCTTGACTTTGTAGCCCTCCCATTTTGGGTAGTGTTAGAAATGAAACCCAATGTCACATAAAAGATGCTTAGTGAGACTAAATTACCTTGGCAAAGCAAAATTTACTCCTGCAAGAAGGTGTGTGCGCATAGCCGTACATATAGGAACTGGCCAGCAGACCACTCAGGCTTTTAATCCCTGACACGAGTCTCAAGGCTATGTCTCACCCCATTGGCTAGGGTTTTGACCGCACAATCATTTCCCTTACCTTGTTGGCTAATTCAAAATTTTAAGGCTTACATTCTTACTTTAGGAAAAGATCAAGAGAGAAAAAATAAATTATTTACTCCAGGAAGTAGTTAAAAGAAAAAGAGAGCAATCATAAATTCTTTACTCACTTCAGGAAGTGGTCAAAGAAAAAGCGAGAGATATGAAGTCTTCACTTCAGGAAATAAAGAAAAAAAAGAAAGGTTACATGAATACAATAAACAGGATTATAATAAATATAATATATACAGATGATACAACCTTGCTTGCTGAAAGTGAAGAGGACTTAAGATATTTACTGATGAAGATCAAAGAGCACAGTCTTACGTATGGATTACAACTCAATGTAAAGAAAACAAAAATCCTCACCACTGGACCAATAAACAGCATTCTTATCAATGGAGAAGA
>NW_006408708.1:6465216-6465958 GCF_000296735.1 Chrysochloris asiatica | reverse complement strand
AAAAAAAAAAAAAAAAAACCTGAATACAATAAACAGGTTTCTAATTTTTTTTTTCTTTTTAGACTTCTTCATTCTTTTCTTCAAATTTTGCAAGGAGATGTTGACTTTGGTGTTCATATTTTTCTAGGTGAAAAAGTTATTTTGGTATGGGGTAGGGGTTTGTTTGGATAGGGCTGTTTCTATGAGTTTTAGAACTAATTCTCTTATACAGTGTATAGTACAGCATCCCATTAGTGTTACTATGCCAAATACGATAATTAGAGAGGTGAGGACTGAAGTCATAAGCCCTTTTCATTTGCCAAATAATTGTTCCATGGTATTAGAAAAGGGGTTATCTATGCCTGAATTTTCAGCGAGTTCATTAGCTAAGGTGGTCAGCCCTTGTAATGCTTCAATAATGTTACCATCAGGAGCTATGTTATTGTGAATGAAAGTACAACATTGGACTTCGATCATAACACATACTTCTTTTTCTGCTAATATCATATCTAGGGCTAACTTGCTTTCCCAGGCCATTTTGCTAGTAGGTCCTAATTGTTCTGCTGTTTCTTTTATAGCATGCCTTGTATAATTTACAAATCTTTGTTGATTATAATGTCTTCTCAGGTGCCATCGAGTCGGAACCGACTCATAGCAATCCCATGTACAGCAGAAAGAAACAATGTGCGATCCTGGGCCAACCCCAACACCGCTGACACACTTGACGCCATCAATGATGCCACCTGGCTGATCCATCTCATTG
>NW_006408708.1:6459939-6463872 GCF_000296735.1 Chrysochloris asiatica | reverse complement strand
GATTCAAACCCTGCAGCTATTTGGTTTCTTGTTTTGAATTTGTTTGGCACCCCTCAGGGAACTCCTATACTGTCTATGTAAACATGGGAATCAAAAGAGCCATGGGGAGTAACTACACTTCTCTTGGCTTTATGCCTGTTTCCTGTAGCTGTTGGTTGATGGAATGCCAGGGTGAAAGAGATGGCCAATTGCACCAAAGCACAATGTCAATCCAATTTTCCGGTAAAGCCCCGAATAATTGTTTCCCATAATACCACCAGACATCTGTTTGCAGAATAACTAGGACTGACTGATCTTGGAGCTCTTTAAAGAGTTTGTGCTCACTGTATCCAGTCAGATTTCTGATGAACATCAAATTCCCCCCATGTCTGAAGAGACACGAAGTGAAATTGACATTTGAGGTTGTAGGTCTAATGGTCCTCGGGGCCTGACCCATAAAACCCCTGACATTAGGGAACAGTTGTGACAATGAGTTACAGGATTCATTGCCCCAGGATATAGGGTCTTGGAAGAGAGCAACCATACAGTGCATGCCCTGAGAGTCTGAGGACCATCTGAGTGAAAAGGGGACCACTTGGGCTTTTGGTCTTCCTGTTGCACAGGCGTAACAATCACTCTTATTTAGAGTGTGAACAGAATATTTAATCCATTCCAACCAAGAATTCGCATCCCCATATCCTGTTTCTATAGCTATAGTTTCTCTTAGGTCTTTAACTTATGTAACTGTCATTTTGGAAGGGTCCTTCCTGAATTTAAGCGGGGTGGTACTAGATCTGAATCATTTCTAGGATTCTGTGTTTGATTTCTATCCTTGGTAAAGAAAGGGCTTGAGTTTTGTCTAATTAGTTTTAGAGAGGAGACTCCTATAGGATCCTTTCCTGTAACTGGCTCCCAATCCATAGTTTCCTATTTTTGAAAGTTCTCTAGCCATGGTTTTGGGATTATCTATAATTAAGAGTAATGGATTGATTGCATTGTAAGGGTTTGCAATGGGGGGCTGGGGTGGACCCTCATGTGAGCTAGAAGTCCATTACCAATATTGGGTGGTCCACCGAACATCATTCCAGTTATTACAGGGACCTCTCAAGGCACTATATTTATGTTTGTTTCTCACTGTTCTAAAGGGGCAAAGATATTTATCAATATTGGACAATAGTCTCTGAGACTTCTCTTGTCTGCAAGGGATAACAGAACAGGGAGAGATGCCATAGTTGTATCTACTATTAACTTGATTGGCTGGTCATAGGAAAAATCCCTTCGCATGTCTTTCATGGCAATGGTACATTTTACCCATATTAGCGTCTAAACCCAAACCACCTTGTCATGGACACTTTAGAACCCTTGGGTACTAGACCCCTCTTATTCTGGCTTCGTATTTACCCCTGTACCCTGAGTTTCTCCTACTATAAACAGAGATCAAGGAAGTGGGTAAGACATTTATAGTCCAACAAGAATAGCAATACTGAAAAGACTAGCCTTGAGACATAGATAAGGATATCCAGACCTGAAATCCTAATTGAAGCAGCTGGCCACAGGCAGACGAACCATGAAGATAACGTCTAGAGCCGACAACTGCAGAAGAAACTCCATTTTCAATAAGTCTGCATCCCTTTACTAAAAGTTAATGAACATTCAACATATTACGCCTCTTAATCAATGTTCTAGCCCATTCTGATAGGAAGATAACCCATACCTTTATAAGCTCTAATGCACCCCCATCTTACCAGGTCTGAGAAGCAGCAACTTAGTGGGACTAGTTCTTTAGACTCCAGAGAGCCAGAGGGACCAGGGAAAAACATGACAATCTGACAGAGGTGTGGCAAGGCAGCCTCTCAGATTCTTTCCAGGGTCACTTTGAGAGGTTCCCTAGGTGAGGAATGTGTTTCCCACTGGTAACTACATTTCCCTTGGGGAGAGTCCCTTTATTTGAGTAGTAAGTCTACTTCTCCGTGGTTGGCTGTCAGTATGGTCAACTGTACCTGTATGGTCAACTGTACCTCAGAAGGGCCCTCACAGTTCAGTTGCAGTCTGTTCTCTTTCCAGGTCTTAATCAGCATCGAGTCTTGTGGTCAGAAATAATGAACAGTGAATTTGAAGGGATGGGTTTGGACCAAGAGTTCTTTTAACATCTACAGCATAATATAGTTTTCCTCCTCTTAAAAAGATGAAATGCATACATACAGGGTGGCCCATATTTTAACAACAACAAAAATGTTTTCAATTTAGAAAGGGTATTGGTACACCAAATATCTTTCAAAACAGTATTATGTTCTCAGAAGATCTGAAACACTAATACAAAAATAAAATACATATAAACAAAATCTTGAGCAATGTATGATCTTAAAAAGTTGCTATCACAACAACCAAACAAACCCTTAACTATCCTTTAAGTGGATTAATTTATACAATTTTACTGTAGAAAGAATATCAAAGCTATTAAAACTGAACAAAACAACTTCTCAGTGCCTGATTCACATTTAAGTTTCACCTTATATGGCTAAACCCAGAATTTTGCATTGTAAGCTCAAACAGCATATGTCTACATTTATCTTAAGAATTCAATTTCAAAATCTGTCATATTGGCTATAGATCATTTCTCCCTTCTATGGGGATAAGGTATTGTCTTCTATGGACCACCTCTTCCCACCCCCCCACCCCCTTTATTTTTTTTTTCCATTTTGGGCATTACATCTTAAAATGTCCTACTTTTCCACATTTAAAGTATCTGTATTCTCCTCTGGCTGTTTTGGGGTTCCCCTCCCCTCCTTTTTTGTTCTGACTGTGGGGGTTGGAATCCCGAAGGGCATTGGTTAATTATCCTTCCCTGAGTTGCCTGCCTGAAAGTGGTGGTGGTGGTGTGTTGTGGAGTTGGTTCTGATGCATAATGACCCTATATATGGTTCTAAGGCTGTAAACCATTACAAAAGCAAAACGCCTCATCTTTTTCCCATGGAACTGCTAGTAGTTTCAAACTGCTGACCTTGAGGTTGGTAGCCCGATTTGTAACCATTATGCTACTAGAGTTCCTTGCCTTAAGGTTGACAACATAGTTTCAGCTTTCTGTTTCTGTTTTTCTTTATCCCACTTTACATATACCTTTTCAGTTTCCTTTAATAGTTTTTCCATAGACCTGCTTTTCCAGTTTTCTATTCTTTTTGTGTCCTTTTATAGCTATCAGGCTAAGTGTCAGTGACGAAACTGAACTTTAACACTCCCTGGCCCAAAGGATCATTTGGGTCTAACCTGGTGTATTTTCTCATTTGCCCTCTTTTTTTTTTTTTTTTTTTTGGTCTTCTGAACCAGGTAGGGGTACACTGATGAATCCCAATGTCTCCTCTTCCTAAGGGACTTTTCCAGGAGGAGAGTTCAGGGTTGTGAATCTAGTATAGGAGGAAGGGCAGGATGATAAGGCAGGGGATAGAGAGAAAAGGGGGTCCCAAGGGGAAGAAAGTTTTTTCTTTCTTCACCTTGTTATCCCTTGTCTTAAGTGCAAATAGGACAACAGGACCTGGTCTCCAGCATAGGGCATAATTTATTTCCTTCTGAGGGATAGGAATTTGTTATTGACATAGTCAATTAAAAATGGATAGATCCAGTCCTCCTCTGAGTCAAATTTAGGCCAAAAGACAGTTTAAAAATTGGTTCCTGTGTCCAATTTGTTATCATTTATTATTTCCATATCCCTTTAGTTTGTGCACTATTATTCTAATATTTTAGCATTAATCCTAATAGACTCTTATGGGGAATTTTTTCCTTAGTTTCATTTTCTTTAGAGAGTCTTTTACTGGTATTATTTCCCATCCCGGCTACCTGGCTATGTCTTCTTACAAAGAGACTCAATCCCCCTTCTATACTTGGAGGTTTCTTTTTTTTTTTCCCCCACAGTAGCCCATCCCTGTCTACTCTGTGTATAAAAGGGGTGGGAATGATCCT
>NW_006408708.1:6450585-6459395 GCF_000296735.1 Chrysochloris asiatica | reverse complement strand
GAAGTATCTTCTGTTCTTCTAGCAGCTCCAGGCTGGTCTGCTTGTCCTTTCAAGTGGAAATTTCCCACCTCAGAAGATTCTGGATGTGGTTCAGGATTCTACCTATGGTCTTATGTAATGCAGAGGCTCCACAGGAAGCCTCCTTCACTGGGCATGTTGTAGCCCCATTTTAGGTATTCCAATCAGTTATGTACAGAAGACGGACTTACACGCTTTCTATGGTGATGTTTCTGGCTATTCCTTTCTTTTCCCTTCAAGTGTCTATTTTATAATGATATGTTGTGTTTTCATTCTCATTTGTTTCTAGGAACTTTGTGAGTTCACGTTTAATTTCTTCTACCTCCCTGTCGCTTTTCAGCAGGGTGTGATTCAGTTTACATGTATTTAACTTGATTTCCTTGGTCTTCCTATTGTTGATTTCTAATTTCATAGCATTTTGCTCTGAGAAGTTGCTTTCTTTTATTTTGATATTTGCAACTTTGTGGAGATTTGGTTTTTGGGCTAAGACATAGTGTGTTCTAGAGAGTGTTCCGTGTTTACTGGAAAAGAAAGTGTATTGTGCAGTTGTTGGGTTGAATGCTCTGTACACATCTATGAGGTCCTGTTGGCTGATTGTGTTGTTAATTCTTCTGTGTCTTTCTCAAGTTTCTTTCTGGTTGTTCTATCCATTATTTAAAGCGGTGTATTAAAATCACCCACTATTATTGTAGATTCATCTATTTCTTTCTTCAAATCTATCAGAGTTTGCTGTATATATTTTGGAGATCTTTCATTGGAGCATAGGTATTTATTATGGTTATGTCATCTTGTTCAATTGTCCCTTTAATCATGAGATAATGACCGTCTTTATCTAGTATGCTGGCTTTTGCCTTAAAGTTTTTTGTATCGGAGATTAGTGCTGCCACTGCTCTTCGTTTTTTTATTGCAATTAGCATGGTATATATTTTTTTCGATCCTTTGACTTTTAATCAGTTTTTGTCTCTGTGTGTGAAATGTGTTTCTTGCAGACAGCATATTGAAGGATCTTATTTTCTTAATCATTCTGCCACCCTCCGTCTCTTAACTGGTGCATTTATTCCATTTACATTCAGTGTAATTATCAATAAGTATGGATTAATTGCTGCCATTATGTTTGTTTTTTTTTGTGGTGTCGCTGCTTTCTTTGTTCTGTGTGTCTTCCATGCTTTTTGTTTTCTTTCTTGTGAGTTTTCTCATAGTTTCAATGTTTCCATGTTCGTCCTGAATTTTCATTTTCTTAGTATGTGATGAGGAGCTCTGGTAGCGTAGTGGTTACGAATCGGGCTGCAAACCTTAAGGTCAGCGGTTCAAAACTACCAGCTTCTCTGCGGGAGAAAGATGAGGCTTTCTACTCCCATAAAGATTTACACCCTGGGAAACCCTATACAGGGTCGCTATGGGTCGGAACCGACTCGATGGCACATAACAACAACAACAGTATGTGATGAAGTGTTAATTTTCTTTGAAGTTACCTTATATTCCATTAACTTTTCCCCCCATTTAATACAGTCTATTTCATCCTGTAATCTACTTGACCTTCTCACCACCTGGATTGCCATTGCTATGTGTTTACCTTCTTTCACATTGTAATAGTTTCAATTTAATTGTTTTGATCATAGACTGACTGGACAGCACTTAACAACAACAACTACAGCAACAAAGTAAGTATGAGTACAGACTTCTCAATGATCCACCTTTCCAGCTCATGTTTATTGTTTTTATTGCAGTCTTATTTAATGAGATCCTCAAAGAAGCATAATTCCAGTTAAAATATAACTCTGGTGGTGGTGGTGGTGATGGGCTGTGGAGTCGATTCTGACTCATATTGACCGTGTACAGGGTTTCCGAGGCTGTAAGTCTTTATGGGAGCAGAAAGCCTCATCTTTCTCCAGAGGAACAGGTGGTAATTTCGAACTGCTGACCTTGTGGGTCATAGCCCGATTCATAACCACTATGAATGTAAATCCTTGTTCAAAAGTGTTTATTCTTCTCCTTTCATGGACCATGGTTTGTCCCATAAGAAACTATTTACCATGGTTGTCGTGACCATCTGGCCCAACACATTTAGTGACATTGCTGTTTCTGTTAAGTACTGCAAGTCAGTTCTGACTCATAATGACCCTTGATAAAAGGAACATTCCAAGAGTGGCAGGTGGTTTTGGATTGTCCACTTTTTGGTTAACAGTCCAGTGCTTATCTTACATCGTCATACCAAGACTCCTTTATAAATTCTTGTAATTTTGCTCTTAGGGGAAATTGCCACATGCCTAAGAACTTGTTATATATTTTAGGGGCTAGCTCATGGACTTAAGCACGGTGCTAAAAAATTAAAACAACAATAAAAAGTCAATCAATGTCTTTAATGCTGTTATTATTACAACCATATCTGTTAGAAGATCAGTTTGTAAATACTGACAGTTTCAGAATTCTAGCCACAAAAACAAGAAGTTCATTTACTTTGAGAAGATAGATGTATTATCTGCCCCTTACCAGTCAGTGTCTTAGGGACTCATTATCTACTCTTTTTTAAATTATCTACTTTTTATTTTTAAGGTCTTGGTGGTGCAAACATTAAATGCTCAGTGCTAATCCAGCAGCTCCATGGAAGAAATAGCAGGCAATCCAGCTTAGAAAATCCTATAGGGCAGTTCTACTCTGTCATACAGGGTGCTATGAGACAGAATCAGCTCCATGGCAACTAAAAACAACAACTGTTTTCCAGTAACAGGTCTAATACCCTAGTAATCTAAAATATAGCACAATTCCTGCCTCTATTGTTTTCTCTGATTAAATCCAGGAGGTTAATGTCCTATTTGAAAATACACATTTTTGCCATTAAACAAGCAGTCAATTCTATTAAGGCTGGAAAAGACTTCTCTAAGGAGTGTGAAGTAGCCCCACCTGGAAATATTCCTCCTAAACCTAAATTTGATGAGAACTTGATCTATATTCTTCAAAAAAGTTTTATCTTTTCATAAGAGGGTCATTTTTCTCTGACATTTGTTTTTGGCATTTGTGTGTACATTTCTAATGTGAAGTGCCTGGCCTATTTGTTTAAATTAGCCTGTGCTTAAAGGAATGTGCTTGAGAATGTGAGAGCATTTCTGGAATTCTTTGGAATGCTCTGGCTATTTGCAAGAACATTGCTGTTTCCAGCTTGATGGTTTGGGCTTGACAAGTGCAGGTTTTCCCTGAGTTAATTATCTATGTGCAATTTACATCTATCTTTAATGTTAGAAAAACCATGATATGTGAGCGTAATTTAATGATTTAAGGTCACATTTGCTCTGCACTTAATTTACGCTATGGAAGATCAATGGAATCCTCATAATAACACTAACAGTTTGATCAGTTTACAGATGAGAAACCTTAGACTTGGAGAAGGTAAGTAATTATGTCAGGCAATAGGAAGATTCAGTGCCTAGTCCTCTTTTATTACAAAGCTTGAGTTCATCAATTTTCAAGCTTTATAAACATCTGAGATGTAAGAGAAGCTAGTGATTTCTCACCACCACTCATCTGTCAATTTGTTGCACCGTGGTGACTTGCATGTAGCTGTGATGCTGGAAGCAATGCCAATGGTATTTTGAATGCCAGAAGGATTAATTATGGTGGATTTCAGTAGAGCTTGTAGACTATCAAAAAAGATGTGGAAGAAGGAGAGGTGGACTACTGTAGAAGGTTGTCACTGAAAACCTTATGAATAGCAGTGAAACATTTTCAGTCAGCACTAGAATATTGATTATTGAAACATGATGAAGAGCAACAGGATATTGTCAGATACAGTTCAGGATGATGAGCCCCTCAGGTTGGAAGGCACTCAAAATACAACTGGGAAAGAGCTGTATCCTCAAAGTAGAGTTGACCATGATGATACAAATGGAGTAAAGATTTTAGGATCTTCATTTGCTTTTGGGGCACAACTCAAAATGAAGAGAAACAGCTTCAAACATCCATTAATAATTGGAAAAATGAATGTATGAAGTATGAACTTAGGAAAATTGAACATTGTCAAAAATGAAATGGAATGCATAAACATTAGTTTCATAGGCATTAGTGAGCTTAAATGGGCTAGCATTGGTCATTTTGAATCTAACAATCACATAGTTTACTATGTTGGGAATGAAGATTGAAAAGGAATGACATCTCTGCTAGGTTAATAGCCATATACCTACAAGGAAGACCAGTTATATCAATATTATTCAAATTTTTGCACTCCCCACTAAGGTTAATGATGAATAAATAGAATAATTCTACTAATTTCTTCAGTCTATAATTGATCAAACATGCAATCAAGATGTGTTGACAATTACTGGTGACTGGATTGTAAAGTTTAAAGGCAAAGAGAAAGAATCAGTAGATGGAAAATATGGCCTTAGCAATCAAAACAATTCTGGAGATTGCATGATAGAATTTTGCAAGACCAATAATTTCTTGATTTCAAATACCTTCTTTAAACAATATATAATACGATTATACACATGGATTTCACCAGATGGAATACATATAAATCAAATTGACTACATCTGTGGAATGAGATGGTAGAAAAGCTCCATATGATTAGTCAGAACAGAGACAGGACAGATTGCAGAACATACCACTAATTGCTCATATGTAAGTTATGACTGAAGCTGAAGAAAATTTAAACAAGTTCACAAGAGCCAAAATATGATTTTAAATATATCCCACCTAATTTTAGAGATCATTTCAAGAACATATTTGATGTATTAGACACTAATGATCGAAAACAGAAGAGTTGTGGGATAACGTCAATAGCATCATACACGTAGAAAATAAAAAGTCATTAAGAAGACAAGGAAGAAAGAAAAGACCAAAATGGATATCAGAGGAGACTCAAATTTGCTCTCTGGTGTAGAGATGCTAAAGCAAATGGAAGAAATTAGGATTTAAAACAGCTAAGCATTTCAAAGGGCATCTCAAGAAGACAAAATCACATATTATAATGAAATCTTTGAAGATTTGGAGTTATAAAACCAAAAGGGAAGAACAGGTTCTCAGCATTTCTCAAGCTAAGGGATCTGAATAAAAAATTCAAGCCTCAACTTGAAATACTGAAGGAGTCTATGGAAAAAATATTGAATGATGCAGAAAGCATCAAAAGAAGAAGGAAGAAATACAGAATCACTGTACCAAAAAGAAATGGTCACTATTCAACTGTTTTAATAGGTAGCATATGATCAAGAGCCAATGACACAGAAGGAAAAAGTTAAATGTGCACTGTAGGCATTGGCAAAGAACAAGTCTCCAGGAATTGATGGCAAACAAATTGAAATCTTCCAACAAACTTTATGCAGAACTGGAGACACTCATCTGTGCCAAGAAATTTGGAAGAGAGCTACCTGGCCAACTGATTGGAAGAGATTCATATTTCTGTCCATTCCAAAGAGAGATGACCAGAGGGCAGGGCCACAGGCAAACTGATACAGTGCTGAAACCATGAAGCGCATTCTGGAAAAAATGGTGTGACGGAATTTTACACTTTTTTCCCTCCTCCCCCCTGTTGCACCCTCTCTGCCCAGCCTGGATACCTTCAGGTAGGTGGGAGAGCACCTGCAAAGATCCAGCATTGAACTCATAGGAGACAATTTTCTCATGGCACAAAAAGGAAATCCCTGAGAGCCCCAGTGGTCCCACAAGCTAATCCTTTGGCTGCTTTTTATGACGTCTGACTCTGGGACTGAGCCCCAAAGTTGACCTGGGCAGGACTCTTTATTCTTGCCTTACCTAACAAGAGACAGCAGGTCTGGCTAGACAGCCAAACCACATGTGCACCTTGTAAAACCCCAACATAAAAGGCAAGAGTCAGTATCAACTACTATATACAAGGACGCAGCTATTTTGAGAATTATGTTGTGCATACGCTGATACCTAACTGACCTTCAGAGATAAAAATAGTGGACAATCTTTCATCCATTCATTTCTCAATATCTAGAGGAGGGGCCTAAGCGAGTGGACAACCCCACCCACTGCTGGAGGTTTCTACTGTGCATGCACACTGACCTGTGCAGCAAAGGCTACTGGACAGTTGGCTTTGATTTTAGTTTTGTTTTTGTGTGATTTTTTTTTTTTTTGTTTTTTTCTTGTTTTTTTTTTTTGTTTTTTTTGTTTTCCTTTTTTTCTTTGGTTGGAGGTTTTTTTTCCTTTTTTTCCCCAGTAGAGGCAGCAATCATGCCCACATAGCCACGCTACAAGCATACCCTATAATATTACACCATCCAGACAGGAGCGAATATCAGCTGCTAGGCATTACACAGATAGCCAACACTTTCTAAGATAGCTTGCAGCTGAGTAATAAGAGATGCGAAAAGGAAATCCTATTTCCAGACCACATCCAGCAGGAGACCCTCAGTAAGCTTAACAACACAGAAACATATGTTTATTTAATCATTGAAAATGTATCTAACTATTGAAAATGTCCAAGAAAAAACAACAAAAGATCTCAACACATGTCCCAAAACAGAAAAGAGTAACTGAGACAAATGAGCTGGAGACAGACATAGACTTCCCATTAGAAGAAGAGCAGGCTTTGATCTGCCTGAGAAGGAATTCAGAAGAATGATATGGAGACAAATACAAATTCTCCGCAGAGGGGTAAAGGAAAATACGGAACGAACAAGTCAAGAAAGTACTACAGAAGCAATCAAACAAGATAGCTACAGCATTGGAAACAATTCAAAACCAGCAAAAAGAGGTCCAGATGATTAATAATAAAATATCAGAAATGGGCAATACACTGAAAGGGCAAATGACTAGAATTGAAGAGATGGAAGCCAGAACCAGCAAGCTAGAAGACAAATCTCTCAATTCTGTTAAGACAGAAGAGCAAGCAGAAAAAGGGATTTAAAAAATCTGAAGAAAGTCTAAGATTCATGTTGGATAACATGAAGAGGAATAACTTAAAACTTATTTGCATTCTGGAACAGGAAGAATCACAGAAGTCCACAGAGGAGATAGTTGATAATTTCTGGAAGAAAATTTCCCTAACATCTTGGAGGATGAGAAGATAAGCATTCAAGAAGCTGAACAAACCCGAAAGAGATACGACCCAAAGAAATGCGGAAATCATGGGACAATATCATTAAAATTACATGCAATTACTTTTTGCTAAAGATAGTTAAAAAGTGGCAGCAACAGTTCATTGACCAGGAATTGCCAGAGCATCAAACTGGATTCAGATGAGGTGGTAGAATGAGGAATCTCATTGCTGACATCAGATGGATCTAGGCTGAAAGAAGAGAATACCAAAAAGATGTTTGCCTGTGCTTTATTTTCTATACAATCACCACAAACAATGGACAGCATTGTTAGAGAATGAGTATTACGGAACAGTTATTGTACTCATAAGGAATCTGTACATAAACTGAGAGGCAGTTGTTTGAAAAGAATAAGGGGACATTGAATGGTTTAAAATCAGGAAAGGTGTGTGCCAGCATATGTTTTCATCATACTTCTTCAATCAGTGTGCTGAGCAAATAATCTGGAAGCTGGATTATAGGAAAAACAAAACAAAACATGGCATCAGGATTGGTGGAAGACTCATTTAAAACCTCTGATATGCAGATGATACAACTTTACTTGATGAAGGCAAATAGGACTTGAAATACTTACTGATGAAACTCAAAGACCACAGTCTTAGATATGGGTTGCACCTGCATGTTAAAAAAAAAAAAAATCCTTATCACTGAGGAAATAAATAACATCATGATAAATGGAGAAAAGATTGAAGTTGTCAAAGACTTCATTGTACTTGGATCAACCATCAATACTCTTGGAAGCAGCAGTAAGGAGTAAATGACATATTACACTAGGAAAATCTGTTGTACAAGACCTCTTTAAAATTTTCAAGAGCAAAGATGTCAGTTTGAGGACTCAGGTGTGCCTGACCCAAGTCGTAGTATTTTCAGTAGCCTTATATGCATGTTAAGGTTGGACAATGAATACATAAGATGGTAGAAGAATTGATGCATTTGAGTTACAATGTTTGAGAAGAATACTAAAAAATACCATGGACTGCCAGAAAAACAAACAAGTCTGTCATGGGAGCAGTATGATCATAATGCTCTTTAGAAGCCAAGATGGCCAAACTTCATCTCCCATACTTCTGATATATTATTAGGAGGGACTCTTCTCAGGAGAACAACATCATGTTTATTAAAGTGAAGGAACAGCAAAAAAGAGGGAGACCTCCAAGAGATGTATTGTCACATTGGCAACAGCAATGGGCTTAAGCATACCAGCAGTTGTAAGGATGGTGCAGGACCATGAGATGCTTCGTTTGGTGTATGTAGGGTAGCTATGAGTCACTACTGACTGTATGGAACCTAACAGTAATAATAAGTGATTTCTCCCTTTTTGAATGTGGCCTGAATTTGTTTGCTCCTTTTTATGACAGCAGATATTGTCGTCTATGTTCTTCTCTAATACTCTATTCATATAAACTAGCCCTCATATTGCAAATAGTGATGCTATCTCCCTCTTCGGCCAAGCATACTCATTCTTTAGTGTCTAGTTCGGCTATCATCTTTATTATAATACCTACTGATATTTCCCATTGTGAAAGCTCTCTCCCTCCTCTGTGTTTTCAGGATTTTTGCTCTTAACATTGTTGAAGCACCTATCAGATTGTTCAATGTTCTTGATACTTGGTCAGATGCTACCTCCTAAAATAAATGAATGTTGAACAATTCTATTTGGTACAGTGATACTGTGTATTTTCTCCATGTTTTGATTCCTCTTGCTCTGATCAATACTTTTCTCACAGAATTCTTAAA
>NW_006408708.1:6448787-6449726 GCF_000296735.1 Chrysochloris asiatica | reverse complement strand
CAAACATGTTCTTCCTCTTGGTTTTATAAGTCCAAGCATATGCACTATTAACTGTAATACATTACTTTATCTTCTCAAGTCACTGTTCAGCTCTTTTGTTTGATCATTTCTTCTGTTTGCTCTAGTTTAAAAGCTAGTTTCAGAGTCTCTTCTGACATCATTTTGCTTTTTTATTTCTTTCCTGTATTTTTAAGGACCTTATGAGTCCTTAAATGAAGAACTTTCATGTGTGATATCCCTAATGTCATCCTACATTTTATCTTTGGTCATTAGTATTCAGTGCAACAATTCTATTCTTGAGATAGTCTCTAAATTCAGATGGTTATATATGAGGGGACGTCAAAAAGTCTGTGGAAAAAAATTCAATTAACTTTTTTTAAAGCTTTTATTGTGAATTGAGTGATGGTTTACATGGGAGAACATCAACTTTACACCATTGTTTCATTGCAATTATAACAATCTCTTCCATGAATCATCATCAACAGTATTTGCTTCTATTCCCTCTGATTTTTGGGGGAGATAGAGGTGGGAGGCAGGGGGAGGGGACGTACACAAAAACACTCAGGAATATATAATAATTTAAATAATCAAAGGGCACATTCTGTAAGCCTGACTCCTGGTCACCAGCACCCAGTTCCTCTTTCCATGAGTTCAGAATTCTTAGCTGCTCCCTTTCTCCATGCCCTCATTTCTACATCCATCTCTGGGTACGGTCCCATTTTTCCACTTATGCTCCTCTCCCTTGATGGTCCTAGAGACCTTTCTTTCTGGAATGTAAGATTAACTACTCCCCTGTTTTTGTTACAAAATTTCTACCATTACAGTTGTGACAGTTGCAATTAGTCATGATAACAATTGCTCACTATTGAGTTGTAAGTATCTTATCGCCATCTCTCTTCACCATACCTATCTAGACAAGATGAAAACTATTCAGTGGGG
>NW_006408708.1:6437959-6447429 GCF_000296735.1 Chrysochloris asiatica | reverse complement strand
CCATCTGGACCTGGACACAAAAAAATAATACATCATGAACAAGTGGGATTCATATAAGGGATGCAAGGATGGTTCAACATAAGAAAAACAATTATTGTGGTTGGGAGTTTTTTGGTGACCTGTTCAAATTCTTCCTGTGTTTTCTGCTTCACTCTGTTTAAGTTTAGGTAGGTTGTGGTTTTCTAAAAAAATGTACTCATCTCTAGATTTTCAAATTTGTTGGAGTACAACTCTTCATAATATACTGTTATTATTTATTTATTTATTTATTTCTATTGGCTATGTTTTGACATCACCCATGGGGTTTCTTATGTGTGTTAGTGTCTTTTCCCTCTTTTATTTTGTTAGGTTTTCAGATGGTTTGTCGATTTTATTAATTCTTTCAAAGGACCAGCTTCTTGTCCTGATGATTCTTTGTATAGTTTTTCTGTTTTCTATCTTGTGTAGTTCTGCTCTAATCCTTATTATTTCTTTTCTTCTGTTGACTGTAGGTTTACTTTGCTTGTCTGTTTTTAGTTGTTGGAGATGTTGTGTTAATGTGTTGATTTTGGTTCTTTCTTCTTTTTGACTGTGTTCATTTATTGCAATAAACTGTCCTCTCATACTTTTGTTATGTCCCAAAGATTTTGGTATATTGTGTTTTCATTCTCGATTGTTTCTAAGAACTTTGTGAGTTCACGTTTTATTTCTTCTACTACCCAGTCACTTTTCAGCAGGGTGTTATTCAGTTTCCATGTATTTGACTTTATTTTCTTGGTCCTCCTATTGTGATTTCTAATTTTATAGCATTGTGTTCTGAGAAGATGCTTTGTAGTATTTTGATGTTTGTAAATTTATGGAGGCTTATTTGTTGCTCAACACATGGTCTATTCTGGAGAATGTTCCATGTGCACTGGAAAAGAATGTGTATTGTGATGTTGTTGGTTGAATGCTGTGTACACATCTATGAAGTCCAGTAGACTAATTGTGTTGTTTAGTTCCTCTGTGTCTTTGCCGAGTTTCTTTCTGGTTGTTCTATCCTTTTTTGAAAGTGGTGTATTAAAATGTCCCACTATTGTTGTAGACTTGTCTATTCCTTCTTCAAATCTATTATAGTTTGCTTTATATATTTCGGTGCTCTTTCATGGGGAGCATGTTTATTATGGTTATGTCATCTTGTTCAATTGACCCTTTAATCATGAGATAATGTCCATCTTTATCTATTATACTTGTTTTTGCCTTAAAGTTTCTTTAATCAGAGATTACTATTGCCACTCCTGATCATTTATTATTGTAATTAGCTTGGTATATTTTTTCCATCCTTTGAATTTCAACTTGTTTTTGTCTTTATGTGTAGGGTGTGTCTTTTGCAGACATCATGTTGAAGAGATTTGTTTTCTTATCCATTCTACCACTCTCTATCTCTTAACTGGTGCCTTTAATCCATTTACATTCAGTGTAATTATCAATGTTGTTGTTGTTAAATGATGTCGAGTCAGTTTCAACCCATAGTAACCTTGTATAGGGTTTCTGAGGAGCAGCTGGTGAGCTTGAACTGCTGATCTTGCAATTCAAACAGCTTTGCAATCTGGTGCATTAACCTGTAGGTAGGTATGGATTAATTGCTGTCATTATGGTTTGTGTGTGTGTGTGTGTGTGTGTGTGTGTGTGGTGCTGCTGACATCTTTGTTCTGCATGCATTCCTGTGCTGAGTTCATGTTTTTGGTGTTCTTCCTTGTCAGTTTCTTCATAGTTTTAATGTTTCCATGTTCTTATTGGTTTTTCATTTTCTTGGTATATTGTGAAACATGAATGTCCTTTGAGATTACTTTGTATTCTATTAGCTTTCCCTCCATTAAAAACAGTCTATTTTATCCTATAATCTACCTAATCTCCTTACCACCTGGATCCCTGTTTCTATGTTTCTACCTTTTTTCACATTGGAATTGTTTTGATCATAGATTGATCTCCCAGATTCTCTGGAATCATACTTATTGTTTTGTTCTGTTCTGGACTCTTCCATTTGTCGATTGAGTTCCAGGTAATGATGCCACATATGTCAATCTCTGATTTCTGTCTGTTCTTGTTGGTTCTCAGTCCAAAGAATTCCCTTTAGTATGTTTTGCAGCACAGGGTTGGCTTTGACAAAGTCAATTAGCTTCTGTTTATCCTGGAATGTTTTGATTACACCATGGTATTTGATTAACAACTTTGCTAGGTAGACGATTCTGGGTTGGCAGTTGTACTTTTCTTTCTTTCTTTCTTTCTTTCTTTCTTTCTTTCTTTCTTTCTTTCTTTCTTTCTTTCTTTTAGGGTTTTATATATGTCACCCCATTGCCTTCTGCTGAGAGATCTGAGCTTAATCTGACTTGCTTGCCTTTTCATGTAACACTTCTCTTTTCTCTAGCTGTTTTTAGGGTTCTCTCTTTGTTTTTTTATTTTGGAGCACTTGATTATAATATATCTTGTTAATTTTCTCTTGGGGTGTATCCTTCCTGGGGTTCATTCAACTTCTTAAATACTTATCTTTTCATTTTTCAGGATGTTAGGGAAATTTTCTTGCAGCAGATCTTCAACTATCTCCTCCGTGGACTTCTATGATTCTTTCTGTTCCAGAATGCCAATAATTCTTAAGTTATTACTCTTCATGTTATCCGACATGAATCTTAGACTTTCTTCAGATTTATTTTATTTTATCCTTTTTCTGCTTGCTCTTCTATCTTAACATTATTGAGAGATTTGTCTTCCAGTTCACTAGTTCTGGCTTCTATCTCTTCATTTCTATTTGTTTGCCCTTTCAGTGTATTGTACATTTCTGGTATTCTATTATTAATTGTTTGGACCTCTTTTTGTAGGTTTTGAATTGTTTCCATTGCTGTATCTATCTTGTTTGATTGTGCCTGTAGCACTTTCCTGATTTCTTACTTATTTTTCTCAAATCCTCTGTAAAGTGTTTGGATACATTTCCTTCTCAGGCATTTACAAAGCCTGCCCTCCTTCCAATGTGATGTCTAAATCTATTTTCTGCTCATGTGTCTCAGTCTTATTTTTGGACATGTGCTGATATGGACATCTGTTTTTTGGGCATCTTCAATCA
This sequence comes from Chrysochloris asiatica, assembly GCF_000296735.1. NCBI lineage: Eukaryota > Metazoa > Chordata > Mammalia > Afrosoricida > Chrysochloridae > Chrysochloris > Chrysochloris asiatica. The sequence goes on along the minus strand of NW_006408708.1, from coordinate 6,444,353 downwards.
TAAGCTGTGATATTAATAATTAGATGAATGTATGTTGATGTTTTATTATGCTTTCTGATTGTCTCCAGGCAGATATTATCAGGAAATTGGCTTCCCTTTTCACTCTTCTTATTACTCAACTCAGAGTATCTGTCACAGGTGTTCATTGCCTATCTGGTGTATGGCAGCTGCTACCAGTTCTTGCCCGGATGGTGGGATTTTACAAGTTGTGATTATAGCTTGACTATATGACTGCAATTGCTGTCTCTTCTTGGGAAGTAGGAAAAGACATGTAGGCAAGGAAAGAGCCTCCTAGAGGTAAAAAGGGGACCCAAAAAGCAAAACAGCAACAGTAACAAGACAGATACCACAGTCTATAATCTCAGAGAAGAGAGAAGAGAAAAACAAAAAATTCTGTAACCCAATATGAATATGACTATAATGTCTGTCTCTCAGCTTTTTGTCTTCATGGCTGCCTGAGAAATTTCAAGATGCCACTGTTGGTTGTTATAACATAACTCAAGATTTAACTACAGCTTGTTTCCTTTCTTCTTTCAGGCCATTTTTCCTAGTGATTAACAGTTCAGGGTCAGCAGTGGCCATTTTGTGCTGCCATTTGGTTTGAAGTGGAAACTTTCTTTTCAAATTCTCAACAGATCTGTTCACATGCATAGTATAACCTTCCGGAGGTGGTAGGGAGTGTCCACTCACTCAGGCACTCCCTCTAGTCACCAGAATGGAAGTGCACAGACAGCAAGAGACCAATGAACAGAGACAAAAAATATGTAGAGAGAGAATATCCACCCCTTTATCTCTGAGGATGGATCAGGCATTCGTGGTGGCTTTGATCCTTCCTTCGCTCCCTCTCATCCAAGGTGGCTGATCCAGGAGCCACTGAAGCTGGCCAGCCAGAAAGCACCAGAATTCTTGATTCTGTTATAAAGTCCACTGGCTGTAAGCCTTCAAACTTTTAAATATTCCTTTATATGTAGCTTAGACTTCTGGGACCCTTTCCTAAACCTGCTTCATTCAGTATTCTGTATTATTGCTGATTGAGATTGTCCTCATTGCAGTTCTACCTGATCCACACCAATTAACTTTTCATTGCAAATACTGACATAATTTTTGGACTCTCCTTATATTTAAGATTAAATGTCAGCTCTCATGGACTTGCTTGTATTTTCTTCAGCTTCAATGTGTATATGAGCAATTGCTCCATATAATCAACTCCTGGCTTTGTCCTGATATTGAGCTTATTCATCATGTTTTTTTCACAGATGACATTTAGTTCATCCTTGTATATTCTATTTTAGGACTCCTGGTGGCACAGTACTTAAGTACTTGGCTGCTAACCAAAAGGTCAGAGATTTGAACTCAACAGCACCTCTTCAGGGAAAGATATGGCAGTATGCTTCTTAAACACTTAAAGCATTAGAAGTCATATGGGCAATTCTATTCTGTTCTATAGGCTTGCTATCAGAATTAACTCAATGTCACAGCACATACACACACACACACACACACACACACACACAAACTATAATACAGGTGTGGTACTGTGGACTGCAAGGTCATTTTGAATGCAAAGTCAGCTGTTCAACGTCATTAGTTGCTACTCAGAAACCTTGTACAGGGTTGCTATGGGTCAGAACTGACTCGACAGCACTTAACAACAACAACAACATATATGTTATGTTTCATATCTATATATATATGCAAAAAGATTATATATAAATACATAATCTTTTTTCGACAACTATGCATGTGTATAGCTGTTGTGCTATGTACACGTTTGTCATTTGTGCTGTTAGAAAAATTCTTTATGATTAATAAGTCCAGAATTCTATCATGTGATCTGTGGCATTGTTTTTCCTATCACTAAAGCCTTATTTCTTCATTCCTTATCCTTCTTTGTTTCCAACTTTCCAGTTCTAATCACTGATATATTTCAATGCATCTTAGTTGTATGTCTGATCAATTTTAGATTACAGCAGTTCATAAAAGTATTAAAATTCTTTATCTTTAAGGTGTGCAAATTTGAAAGATAGTCTTATTAACTGATTTTTCTTTTAGGTGTATGGTTATTTTCCCATCACTCATAGCATTTTAATTCAAGGTAGATCTTCAAATGTTCTTTTTGAAAATGAATACAACACCTTTCCTCTTCAACTTGACTATTGAATTCAAAATGGTCAATACCAGTTCATTTCAGCTCATGAATTCCTAGAATATTGATCTTAAGCATTCCATTGAATTTTTTATGACTTTCAATTTCATTCATTCATGCATTGTACATGTAATGCTCTGATTACAAATGGATATTTATAGCTGTTACTTTTCATTTTGAGTAGTGCCACATCAGAAAATGAAGGTCCCAAAAGTTTTACTCCTTCCACATTCTAAACACTGGACTGATCACCTCAAAGTCAACTGTTCAATCCCATTAGCTTCTCCTCAGAAACCCTATGCAGGGTCCCTATAAGTTGGAATTGACTTGATGACACTTAATAGCCATAACATATTTGTAGAAGGCATCTCTTCTCCAGTTGAATTTTAAGTGACTTTCATAGGGCCATAGATGCTCACTGAGTAATATTTTTGGAAGTAGTTCACCAGGTTCTTTTTTCCTAATTGGTCTTAGTCTGGAAACTCCAATGAAACCCACTTACCATGAGTGACCCTACTGTTATTTGAAATACCGATGACATAGTTTCCAATATCACAGAAACACACACATCACTATGTTATGACAAAAAGCATGGATTGAACCCCAACACAAAGAAAACAAACATTTTCATAACTAGCTCAATAAGCAACATCATGATAAATGGAGAAAACATTGAAATTGGCAAGGGTTCCATTTTACTTAGATCAACTATAAATGCCCACAGAAGTATCAGTCAAGAAATCAAACAATGCTTTGTATTGGTCATATCTGCTGCAAAAAAACAAAACAAAACAAAACAAAAACTCAAGAAAGTATTAAAAAGATGTCACTTCCATGACTAAGTTGTGCCTCAACAAAATCATGATATTTTCAATTGACTCATATGCATGCAAAAGCTGGACAATGAAAAAAGAAGACAATAATTAACACATTTGAATTATGGTGTTGGCAGATAATATTGAATATGCCACAGCCAGCCAGAAGATCAAACAAACCCATCAGGGAAAAAGTAAAGTCAGAATGGTTCTTAGAAGCGAGGAGGTCAAGACTTCTAACATACTTTGGACACGTTATCAGGAAGGACTAATCCCTGGAAAAGGACTTTACCATGCTTGGTAAAGTAGTAGTTGTTGTTGCTGTTAGGTACCACTGAGTTGGTACCAACTCACAGCAACCTTATGCACAGGCAAAAAAAAAATACTGCCAGATCCTGGACCAACCTCACTATTGTTGCCACGCTTGAACCCATTGATGCTGCCACTTGGCCAATCCATCTCACTGGGGGTCTTCCTCTTTCTCTCTGACCCTCCATCTTACCAAACATGATATCCTTCTCCAGCAACTGGTCCCTCCTGATAATATGTCCGAAGTATGAAAGATGAAGTTTGGCAATCCTGGCCTCTAAGTGGCACTCTGACTACACTTTTCCAACACAGATATGTTGGTTCTATGGGCAGCCCATGGCACTTTTAATATTCTCCTCCAACACCATAACGCATCAATTCTTCGACAGTCTTCCTTATTCACTGTCCAGCTTTTGCATATATATGAGGTTATTGAAATTACCATGGCTTTGATCATCCTCAACCTGACATCTTTGCTCTTCAACACTTTTAAAAGGTCTTATGCAGCAGATTTACCTAATGCAATACGTTGTTTGATTTCTTGACTGCTGCTTCCATGAGTGTTGACAGTGGATCCAAGAAGAATGAAGTCCTTGACAACTTCAATCTTTTCTCCATTGATAAGAATGTTGTTTATTGGTCCAGATGTGAGGATTTTTGTTTTCTTTACATTGAGATGCAATCCATACTGAAGGTTGTGCTCTTTGATCTTTATCAGTAAATATTTTAAGTCTTCTTTACTTTCAGGAAGCAAGGTTGTATCATCTGCATATCATAGGTTGTTAGCGAGTCTTCCTCCAATCCTGAGGCCACATTTTTCTTCATATAACCCAGCTTCTTGGATTATTTGCTCAGCATACATGTTAAATAAGTACAGTGAAAGAATACAACCTTGTCACACACCTTTTCAAATTTTAAACCATTTCGTGTTTCCATGTTCTGTTTGAACAACTCCCATGGAATGAGGGATATCATTGCTGATGTCCAATGGATCTTGGCTAAAAGCAGAGAATATCAGAAGATATTTACCTGTGCTTTTTTGACTACACAAAGGCTTTTGATTGTGTGGATCATGATAAGCTATGAACAACTTTGTAAAGTATTAGTATTCCGGAACACTTACTTGTGCTCATGAGAAATTTGTACATGGTCCAAGAGGAAGTTGTTTAAACAGAACATGGTAAAGTAGAGAGCCAGTGAAAAGGAGGAAGTTTTTCAATGAAATGGATTGATACAGTGGCTGCAAGAATGAACTCAAACATACCTACACATATATGTATGAATACCTACATATGTTTGAAGGTATTTATGTGAAGAAGATATAGGACCGAGCAATATTTCACTCTGTTATATATAGGGTCATTATGAGTTGGAGCTGACTGGAAGGTATCAAACAATAATAGCTCCTTTAAAATACAATATCACAAACACACAATTACACATAATCAACTACAAAGAGAAAAATCACTAGAAATTATACATTTTTAATTAAAATAGAGAAATAAATAGCACAATCATCTCAAAATCCATAAAACTGACAAAATATTTTATATTAACACAGTCTTCTGCATTTCCATACTACGTATTGTTTACTTCCTACAGTTTTTAGTTACTGGTAGCATTAAACAGGTTATGAGTTGTTAACCTGGAAACTGACCAGCTTGAATCTACCAGCTACTCTGTGGGATAAAGATGGGGTATTCTGCTCCTGTAAAGATTTATAGCCTCAAAAATTCTATGTTGTTAGCAACCCTCTAACAGGTTTCCAAGTGAGTTTTAACTGCACAGTCCAATGCTTATCCTACAGCACCATATCAGGAGACCTATACAGGGTCACTATGAGTTGGAACTGACTAAGGGACAGAAACACAATCAGCACCACAAAAAACATAAATTTTGTAAGAGTTTCCCTACAAAGAATTAAAAAATAATTCAGTCTTTTTCTTAATATGATAGATTAAAATTTATTTTTCTCATAATAATGTAGAAAATCTTGGTTCAGCGTCCTAACATCCTGCTTCAAGTCATGTATTATAAAATTTTAGAGCTGCTGTCAAATTTATGAAGATCTCTATCAAATTTCTTTCACATTTCAGCTGTATGATTCAGGAATATTTTCTAGACTAGCTCAATCTTTATATCATAATGCTTCCTTAGTTGGAAAAGTAGGCAGTTGCAACATATTTTATAATTTTTATATATTTATTCATATTATTTGTATTTGATTAGAACATCTCTTACTTGAAACTCTTTCACAGGTACACTGTACAAATTAATTTATACTGCCTATGGTGCTGCAGGTGAATCACTAGACTGCAAAATTAGCTTGAACCACAAGGTTGGCGGTTGAAACTCACCAGCTGCTCCTTGGAAACCCTATACAGGGTTGCCATGAGTCGGAAGTGATTCAATGACACTTGACAACAACAACAACAAAATTTGATTAGACTATGTTTTACTTGAAACTCTTTCATAGGTGTTCTTGAGAATGTCAAATGCAATATGAAGGAACAGAAAAATAAGGAAGGATAAATAACAATTGTGTTTAGCAACATGGAGATTTTTGTGGATGAAAGACAGCCATTTAATTGCAGCATTTGAAATAGAAAGAGAGTCCAGGTTTGGAGTGAGAAGGAACCAGATATTGAGGGGAAAAAATGGAGGCAAGATATATAGCATATACATTTGAGACTTTGTAAGCTAATAAGACTAAGATAATGAAAATAATGACCAATAGGATTGAATAAATAATTGGGAAGATGGGCGTGGATTGCATTTTTAAGAGACAGTAGCATCTATCTTGTCATAATTTGGCTTGAATGCAGAGTCAGATATTTATTGAACCAGTTCTATATGTCTCTGAAGAAGATCCCAAAGCATGATTTTGGGGAGAAAGTTAACCCAGTACAATCACCAGATCATAGAAATGACCTTTACCTAATAACTTATTTTATACCTGCTAATCATAAGGAGCTCTGGTAGCATAGTGGTTACGAATCGGACTGTGAACCTCAAGGTCAGCAATTCGAAACTACCAGCGGTTCTGCGGGTGAAAGATGAGGCGTTCTGCTCCCGTAAAGATTTACAGCCTCGGAAACCCTGTGCAGGGTCGCTATGAGTCGGA
>NW_006408708.1:6434388-6436721 GCF_000296735.1 Chrysochloris asiatica | reverse complement strand
AGATTGAAGTTGCCAAGGACAGTATCAATGGGCTCAAATATGGCAACGATAGTGAGGTTGGCCCAGGATTGGGCAGTGTTTCCTTCTGCTGTGCATATGGTCACTATGAGTCAGTACCAACTTGATGGCACCTAACAAAAATAACAACAATCCTAAGTTTAATTATGTCAATATTTTAGGTTTTTCAATTGTACTCACTGTCAAGGAAATATTAAAGATATATTCTGTCCATGTAAGGAGTCCTAGTGGCACGGTGGGTTAAGCATTGACCACCAAATGAAAGGTCACAAGTTTGAATCCACCAGATGATCTGATAAAAAAGGTGAGGCATGCTGCTTCTGTAAATATTTACAATTTCAGAAACCCCGTGGAGTAGTTCTACTCTGTCCTATAGGGTGACTATAAGTCAGATTGGACTGGATGGAAATAGGCTTTTTCTATTCATGTATCATTTTAAAAGGTACTTTCACATCCATCAACTCATTTGAATGTCATAGTTGTTAAATTATTAATAGACAAATACATAATTTGTAACCTATAAGAAAAGGGAGGGACTTTAAGATGCCTGGTGGAAAATTCAAAAGAGAAGATCACTGTGAATTCTGGGGACTTCAAGAAGGAAATTGTCTTGAAAGTACCTCCTCTTATTTAGCAACAGAGAGCTAAGAGACCTTGGAAATATTTATGGGGAATTTTAAAGTAGTTTTGTCTGTTGTATACAATGTACTTTTCTCTCTGTTCCTTCCTTGTCTCCCTTTAAAAAAATGTTCAGAAAAACAAGATTTACAGCTCCAAAGTTTTAATAGAAATGATACTTTGAGTACAAATTCTCACACCTTAGTGTGAATATGAGTCACTTGGGAAGTGATTAAAAGAACAGATTCAAATTCACTAGAAGCAGGATGAAATGAGGGAACTCAAAGCTGTTTCAGTAGGCTTGAGGCCCATGTTTAAGGACAGTGATGATATCTGGATTTTACCTAATTTACCAAGGAACCCAAGGTTAACAAAAATTTAATCTCTTTCCTTAGATTCCTATATTTTTCAGGGTTCTCTAGAGAAAGAGAACCAGTGATAATTACATATATTCCATTGTACAATTCCATTTTTCCATGAACTTTTCAAACCCCACTTGTATATATATATTTATATGGAGAGAGATTTACTTTAAGCAATTGCGTCATATGATTGTGGGGGTTGGCAAGGCTGAAATCCATGGATCTGTAGACTTCTACAGGCTTGCATCTCAAAATCTATAGGTCAGGATAACAGAAGAATGAAAAGTAAGAGTGCTTTGACAAAATGTCCTTTTATACTCTGGAGGCAGAATACATCCTAAGGAAACTTTCTTTTTACACTTAAGATCTTCAAATGTTGATTTGAAGACCTTATTATAAAAGGCAATCTGCTTTACTTGAGGCCAACTGATTTAATCACATGTGATTACTTTATAACAGCAACTAGACTATTGTTTTACCAAACAACTGGAAATCATAGCCTAGACAAGTAAGCACTTAAAGTTAACCATCATAGTCAATTAGAGATGCTTACAGAAGGCTTCATTAAGTTGAACCTTAGTCTTCAGACCTTCAGTTCCACACTATCTACAATTGTGTCGTGGATAAATGCATACCAATGTGATTAAGAGCATGGATTTTTAGAATCAGCCTCCCTGGATTTGAATCTCAGTCCTTCCATTTATTTTCAGCATAATCTTATACAAATTATTATTTCAATGGGGATAACTTATTATAGGATGTAAGAAGTTACTAGTGGCAAAGCACAGAATGCAGGACCTACAGTAGGCATATACTAATTAACAGTAAAATAATTAAGAAATTACTGTCTCATGATCTTTGTTGTGGAAAACAATAATTAGAAGTAAAAAATAAGGGTCTAGTTCAAACTTGTACAGGTTTATTTCAAACAAAACATATTTAAACATGTCTCTGTGATTAATGGATAGCTGCAGACAAGTTCTTTCAGAAATTCATGTGACTTAGTCTTGTTTCTTAGTAAAGACCATGGATATCATCAATATAAATCAGGGACAATAAGACCAGGAATGGACTGTGGGACAGAACATCAATTATTTATATGCAAGTGCAGACTAAATCTGAAGAAAATTAAAACAATACAAGTCCACAAAAGCCAAAATGCGACCTGAAATTGAAAATGTCCTACCTGAATTAAAGATAATTTGAAGAACAGATCTGATTCATTTGAAACTAATGAAAGAAGATCATAAGAATTGTGGGAAGACATCAAGAACGTCATTCATGAAGACAACAAAAGGTCAAGAAAGTAAGAAAAGACCAAAATAGATGTCAGAA
>NW_006408708.1:6433006-6434123 GCF_000296735.1 Chrysochloris asiatica | reverse complement strand
AGCTGGTGTGCTTAAACCACTGACCTTGCAGTTCAAACCAACCTTACAGTGCAACACATTAACCTGAAGTTGAAAGCATCAAAAGAAAGAAAAAAGAATACACAGAGTCACTGTATCAAAAAGATTTGGTAGATATTAAACCATTTCAAATGATAGCATGTGATCAAGAACAGATGATATTGAAGGAACTAGTCCAAACTGCACTGAAGGTATTGGTGAAAAACAAATCTTTAAGAATTGAAGGAGGGGAGGCGGGGCTTAATGGCGGATAGGGTAGAAGTGCAGTGAGGATCTCTGTTAACAATAACCCAGAATACTGCATGAAGCAGGTTCAGGGGACAGTTCCAAAACTATGAACTACATATATAGGAATATTTTAAAAGTTTGAAGACTTATGTTGTTGTTGTCGTTGAGTGCCGTGGAGTCGGTTCTGACTCATAGTGACCCTGTACAGGGTTTCTGAGGCTGTAAATCTTTACAGGAGCAGAAAGCCTCATCTTTCTCCCATGGAACAGCTGATAGTTTCGAACTGCTGATCTTGCGGTTTGCAGCCAGATTCGTAACCACTATGCTACCAGAGCTCTAGCCCGTGGAATTTGTAGCGGAAGCAAGAAATCTTGTACTTTTGAACTTGCGGGGCTCAGTGGCCTTGAACTGTCATCTTGAGCAAGACCAAGCAGTGAGACCAAGTGGGAGAAAGAACAGAGATGCCACGTATTGACACCTGTCAGAACCTCGGAGACAAAGGTGTGGACATTCCTTTTGTTTTTTTATTTGTTCACTGGCCTCTCGCTTTCTGTGCACCTCCATTCTGGTGACTAGAGGGGTTGCCTAAGTGAGTGGACACCCCCCCACACCAGAAGGTTCTACTATGCATACACACAGATCTCCTCAAATTTAAAGAGACAGGTTCTACTTAAAACCAGATGGCAGTGCAAAACAGCCACATCTGGACCTGAATTATTTATCACTAGGAAAAAAGCCAGAACGGGAGTTGTGGAGTGGGAGACACAGAATAAAAATGAAACAGGCCGAAAATTAAATGCTGAGTTACATCATAACAACCAACAGTTGCATCTTGAAATTTCTTAGGCAGCCTTGAAGGCAAGAAGATGTA
>NW_006408708.1:6425458-6426866 GCF_000296735.1 Chrysochloris asiatica | reverse complement strand
TTGAATTTGTTCCAACTCATAATAACCCTCTATATGGATTCTGAGGAGCTGCTGGTGGGTTTGAACCACTGACTTTGTTGTTAGCAATCCAGTGCTTGCAATACAGCATGACACCAAGACTCCAGAACACTTAACTGTGTATAGATCAAAAGGCAGTCCTTAGACCATAACAAGGGGAGACTGAATGATTCAATGTCGAAAAAATATGTGTCAGGTTAGTATTCTTTCATCATATCTATGCAATCTCTATACTGAACAAATAATCTGAGTAACTGAATTATATGAATAAGAACTTGGTCAGGTTGGAGGAGGACTTATTAACAACCTAAAATATGCAGGTTGTCATATATGTATATTTAATTTTACCCGTTGGTCATTCTATTTTTATATTGTAATGGACAGGAAGTTTGTAACATTTTGAAAATTTGTAATTATTCCCTTTCATTTCATTTTTTCCCCATTCTTTTTCAGACGATAAAATGTTCTTACTTGCCAAATCTGGGCAGTACTTTTAGTCTGTGCTGTGGTTTGACTATACACTAAGGGAAAATAGATATGCATTTTAAAAATCAGAACTTTTTCCTCTGATAGTATCCAGCTTAATTTTCATTGCATTGTTATTTTTGGATGGTGTTTTGTTTGATGGTTTATGATATCACATGGCACATGGTTATTGTCATCAGCTGTTAGCCAGCTTGTGGTTTACAAGTCCCCACAGCATCTGGGAATCATCTCTTGAATCTTCCTTGTGGTCACAAAGGTGGCACTGGTGAGAGTGCTGGAAGCAATCACCACCCAGGAAAACCACTGGCTTCCCCAACCATAAAGGAATGTGTATCAGATTCTCTAGTGCTATTTAACAATGCTTAATAATAATAATAATAATAAAGGAGTCCAGGTGTGGCACTGTAGGATATATACTGGACCACAAGGTCAGTTTGAAACACAAGGTCAGCAATTTATACTCACCAGGAGCTCCTCAGAAACCCTATACAGGGTCTGTATGAGTTGTAATGACTCAACAGTACTTAACAGCAACAATTTTTTTTAAAAGATGAAAACCAGTTGCTGTTGAGTAGATTTTGACTCATAATGAAGCCATGTGTGTCAAAGCATAACTGTGTTCCATAGGGTTTTCTGTGGCTTATTTTTCTATAGTAGATGGTACCATTCTACCAAGGTGTCTCTGGGTGAACCTAAACCTCCAACCTTTTGATTTCTCCAACTATTTGTATTTCTCAGGGACTCCTTGTTATTTTTGTTGCTATTACCATTGACTTGATTCTGACTGCCTTGCACAATGGAACAAAACACTACTTGGTTCTTCTCCATCCTCACAATCCTTATGTTTGAGCCCATTGCTGCTGCCACTGTGTCAATCCATTTCATTGGGAGTCTTTCTCTCTTT
>NW_006408708.1:6422387-6423592 GCF_000296735.1 Chrysochloris asiatica | reverse complement strand
TGTGCATATATCGTCCTTTATCTCTGCCCCATTTAGCCCTTTCAAACATGACCAATTGTTCGCCCATCTGCCCTGTTCCTCCACTTCCCTCTCCCTCCCTGTATATTGCCCCCCTCCCCAGCACCCAAGCTCTCCTGTGTCCAATCCCGCCCTGCGCTCCACCCTCTTTGTTGGGAAGTCAGTGGTTTTTTTGATACTCTTCTCCAACACCATAATTCAAATGCATCAATTTCATTATGGTCTTCCTTATTTATTGTCCAACTTTCACATGCATATTAGATTATTTAAAATACCATGGCTTGGGTCAGGTGTACCTAAGTCCTCAAACTGACATCTTTGCCCTTGAGCACTTTCTTGTGAAGCAGATTTGTCTAATTCAATGCATCCTTTGATTTCTTGACCTTTGTTTCCATGATTGGTGATAGTGGATCCAGCAAATTTAAGTCTTTGGCAACTTCAATCTTTACTTTATTTATCATGATGTTATTTATTGGTCCAGTTATGATTAATATGTCTTAAAAGTATTCAGTAATTCCATTTCTAGAATTTTTCTTTCCTAAAGTATACTTCAAGTCCTGGTGTGGTACAGGATAAGCACTAGTTTGTTAACTGAAAGGTTGGTGGTTCAAACCCACTAGCCACTCTTTGGAAACACTATACAGGGTCGCTATGAGTTGGAGCTGACTTGACAGCACTTAACAACAACAGCAACAAGGAATACTTAAACAAGTGTGCCACAGTATATAAACAAGAACGCTTATTAAATAAATTGTTTATAAAAGAAATTTGGAAAAGGACCAACTGTCCAAAAAAGGTTAATTAATAACTTATTTCCATTGAAATAAAATACTTTTTAAAATTAACTAATATTTTTTCTGAAATAAAAATATGGAAAGTCACAAAGCATACAAAAACTATGAACCAAGAAAACTTTTCTAAAAGTAAAGGGAAAAGTATTTGAACCTGTATGTTAAAAGGACTGACTGTATCTGAAGAAACACCCAAAATGAATACAAATATATATATACACTACTGGTGTGGTGCTGTAGGATCAGAACTGGACTTCGAACTACAGGATCGGCAATTCAAACTCACCAGTTGCTCCTTGGAAATCCTGTACAGGGTGCTATGAGTCAGAACAAACTTGCTGGCACTAAGCAACAACAACAATAGTAAAATAATTGGACTTACACAATTTTTTTTTT
>NW_006408708.1:6410215-6421882 GCF_000296735.1 Chrysochloris asiatica | reverse complement strand
AGCTAAGATGTCAGCTTGAGGACTAAGGTGTGCCTGACCCAAGCCATGGTATTTTCAATAACCTCATATGCATGCAAAAGCTGGACAGTGAAGAAGGAAGACTGTAGAAGAATTGATGCTTTTGAGTTGTGGTGTTGGAGGAGGTTATTGAGAGTGCCATGGCTGCCCATAGAAACAACAGCTCTGTGTTGGAAAAAGTGCAGCCAGAGTGCTCCTCCGAGGCCAAGATGGCCAGACTTCATCTATTATAATTTGGACATATTGTCAGGAGGGACTAGTTGCTGGAGAAGGATATTATGTTTGGTAAAGTGAAGGGTCAGAGAAAAGGGGGAAGACCCTCAAGCAGATGGATTGGCCAAGTGGCAGCATAAATGGACTCAAGTGTGGCAACAGTAGTGAGGTTGGCCTAGGATCAGGCAGTGTTTTGTTCTGCTGTGCATAAGGTCGTTACCACTGAGGACTAAGATATGACCACATTTTACAAATGTTTAATATGCACAAATGTTTAATATGCAGTCCTGGTGTGGGACCATAGGATAAGCACTCGACCTCAAATTCAGTTTGAACCACATGTTCGATGGTTGAAATACATCAACTGTTCCTCGGAAACCCTATACAGTGACGCTATGAGTCAGTACCGCCTCCATGGAACTTAACAAGAATGACAAAATATGCATTTCAAAATGTGTGTTTTTCATTACTCAGGTTCAGAGTTTGGTAAACATCTGTAAGATTTATCTTATTTAAGTTGTCAGTATCCTCATTTAATTTTGTTCCTTTGACTTAAGGAGATATGTTAAAGCACCCTGTCATTACCAAGCTTGTTATTATTGTGTCTCTGTGTATTTATCTTTGCATCACTTGTAGCTTGTGATTCATGAATGTTGTTGTGTTTGGGGGTACATAAGTAACAGTAACTGTCTCATTCTTATTGGATATTATAGCAGTTAGTGGTATATGTTTTTCTTTGTCTTTCTTAATGCGTTTTTATCTGAATTCAACCTTCAATCAGATATTAATTTTCAATCAAAGTATTCATATTTTAAATTTGGCGTTTGCATTTATATTTGACTCCCTGATATTCTAGTGCTAGTATCATGACAGGAAACTATTTAAAATAATGATATGATATTTAATTATTATGTACAATACATATGGAAATTGCTATATGTTGCTATGGGAATATGATTATAGTGTAGTACGTTAAATTTCCACCACTCAGTTTGTAGTACTGTGGTGGCTTGTGAGTTGCTCTGTTTCTGGAAGCTATTTAAAACACAAGTATTTTAAATACCAGCAGGGTCACCCATGGTGAACAGGTTTCAGATAAGCTTCCAGACGAAGACAGACTAGGAAGAAGGAGTGACGAACTACTTCCAAATATTTAGTCATTGAAAACCTAATGAAGAGCAGAGTAACACTGTCAGATATAGTGCCGGAAAACAAACTCCTCAGGATGGAAGTCACTCAAAATGCGACTGGGAAGAACTGTCTCCTCAAAGTACAGTTGATTATGAATATGCAAATGGAGTAAAGCCTGTGGGAGTAAAGCCTGCAGGACCTTCATTTTCTGATGGGGCACAACTCAAAATGAAGAGAAGCTGTAAAAATCTATTAATAATCAGAATGTAGAATGTATGAAGTATGAATCTAGGAAAATTGGATATTATCAAAAATGAAATGGAATGTATAAACTTCAATATCTTCGGTATTAGTGAGCTGAAATGGACTTGTATTGGCCATTTTTAATCTGACAACCACATGGCTTATTATGCAGGGAAAGAAAATTGAAGAGGAATGGTGTCAGCTTGAGGACTAAAGTGTGCCTGACCCACACCATAGTATTTCAACAACCTCATGTACATGTTAAAGCTGGATGGTGAATAAGGAAGACTATAGAAGAATTGATGCTTTTGAGTTATGGTGTTGGAGGATAATATTGAAAGTGTCATGGACTGCCAAAAGAACAAACAGGTTTGTTTTGGATAAAGTGTAGCCAGAGTGCTCTTTGGAGTCCATGATGGACAAACTTCATCTCTCATACTTCAGACATATTGTCAGGAGGGACCAGTTGCAGGAGAAGGAGATCATGTTTGGTAAGGTGGAAGATCAAAAAAAAAGTGGAAGACCCCAGCCAGATGGATTGGCAAAGTGGCAGCATCAATGGGCTCAAGCGTGGCAACAATTTTGAGGTTGTCCAGGACTGGACAGTGTTCATTCTGTTGTGTATAGTGTGGCTATGAGCCGGTACTGACTCGATGGCACCTACAACAACAACAACATTAAATTTTGTATATTTACTATGTCTGGTTTAGAGAACATACAACCTCCTGGAGAATATTGTCTCATCCTTGCAAGGTGCTTCCACTTCTTGTTGTTGTTGTTAAGTGTTTAGTGTCGAGTAGGAGATATGACTCATAGTGATTCTATATGGGGTTTCAAAGGAGTTTGTATCCTTGATGAGATTGTACCAACGACTTTACTGCCTAACTGGGGCCATAATGTTGTCTTTATGACATTTGATCAAGTCAGCTGCTTCAGGATTAGGAAGAACATCCTGTGAATTCCATGAGTTCATGAATTCCATGAACATGGGTCCATTGCTGAACTTTATTTGCTATGAAGCGAATCCCTGGATCCATGGTGATTCTATTTGGGATACCATGGTGGTAGATAAGGCATTCTGTAGCCCTTGGATGGTAGTTTTGGCAGAAGCACTGTATACTGGAAAGGCAAATACATATCAAGAGCAAGCGTATATTTCAATAAGAACAACATGCTCTCCTTTCTGTGATGGAAGCAGTCCAATGTAATCAACCTGTCACAATGTTGTGGCTGATCGTCCTAAAGAATGGTTCTATATTGCAAACTCAGTATTGGTTTTTAGTAATGGCAGACTGTACACTCAGGAATGACTGTAGCCAAGTTGGCTTTCGTGAGTGAAAGCCTATGCTGCTGAGCCTATGCATAACCTTTATCCCTGCCACCATGGCCACTATGTTTATGAGCCCATTGGGCAATGAAAGCATTGGCTGGAGAAAGAGGATGCTTGGTTTCCATAAACCATGTAATCCTTTCCATTTGTTCATTTATAAATTCTCCTCTGCTGAGGTAACCCTTTGGTACATGTTCACATGAGACAAATATGCTTACTTTTCAACCCATTCAGAGGGGGTCTATCCACATACCTCTGCCCCAATCTCCTTTTTACCAATTTTCCAATCATGTTGCTTCCAAATCCTTGACCATCCAGCTGAATCATTGGCCACAGCCCATAAAATCAGTATATGGCCACACATCTGCCCATTTCTCCTTACAAGCAAAATGAACAACTGCTCAAAGTTCTGCCCATTGGAAGGATTTCTCTTCACCACTGTCCTTCAGGGTCATCCCAGGAAGGGGCTATAGTACTGCTACTGTCTATTTTTGAGTGGTGTCTGCATATTGTACAAAACTATCTATAAACCAAACATAAGTTTTCTCTTTCTCAGTTTAACTTATCATAAGGAACTCACCATGAGGCCATAGATGCAGACTGTGAGAGAATGCCATTGTGACAAGAGGGGAGACCAGGGGCATTTGGACCATGTCCTCATGTAACTTACTTATACCTTCAGGTCCTGCTTGAGCTCAGTCCCATACATATTACTATCATTAAATGATGGAGTAGCACTCTGCATGTCCAACTTTATGACTTTGTGGGTCAGATTACATCAGTTCATAGTGGGTAGTTCAAGTCTCATGGCATTCAGTCTTTACTACAACCCAGGAACAAGCCAAAAAATGTTTCTCAAAAGGTAAGCAGTTATCTGCTGAGGATGGCAAGGCTATGCTCCAAAGTCACTAAGAGGGACCTGCCAAAGTCTCCAAACTACAGCTCTGTCTGCCATATACACATCATGCACCATTGGTTCAACTGGATCATATGAGCCAAGTGACAGAGAAGCTTGCACAGGAGACTTAAGCTATTGCAGAGCCTTCTCTTATTATGGGCTCCTCTCAAAACTAGCAGCTTTTCATGTCACTTGATAAATTAGTCAGAGTAGGACTCTCAAATGAGTGATATGGTGGTGGTGGTGGTGATGTGCTGTGGAGTTGGTTCCAACACACATAGTGATCCTGCATAGGGTTCCTAAGGCTGTGAATCTTTATGGGAGCAGAAAGACTCATTTTTCAGCATGAGGGATATACTGCCCCTTAAGTGTGTGGTGCTGTGGGCTAATGCATCAGACTGCAAAGTTGTTTGAATTGCAAGGTCGGTGGTTCAAGCTCACCAGATGCTCCTTGGAAACCCTATACAGGGTTGCTATGGGTTGGAATCAACTCGATGACACTTAATGACAACAACAAATCTAAAGGTTACAAGGCATTGTATCTTGTTTTTAGTTGTGGGGGCAGAGCAGATGTAATAATGTATCCTTCACTTTAGTAGGAATATCTGAACCTGCCCTATACCACTGAACCCCTAGAAATTTCATAGAGGTGGATGGTGCCTGAATTTTTGTTGGGTTAATTTTCCAGATCAGCACTGGATTGTGAAACACAAAGTCAGCAGTTCAAACCACCAGTTGCTTCTAGGGAATCCTATACATGGTTGCTAAGAGTTGGAACCAACTCAATGACACTTAACAACAACAACAACAAAAAGCACACAAAGACCAGTTGATAGCGCTATTATTCAAATCTACACATGAAACACTGAAGCCAGTGATAATGAAATTGAAGAATTCTACTAACTTCTTCAGTCTGAAGTTGGTCAAACATGTATTCAAGATGTACTGATAATTCTTGGTGATTGGAATGCTAAGATTGGAAACAAAGAGCAAGCATCAGTAATCAGAAAATATTGTGTTGGTGACAGAAATGATACTAAAGATCTCATGATAGAATTTTTCAAGACTAATGACTTTGTAATTGCCAAGAAATTTGGAAGATAGCTATCTGTCTAACTGACTGGAAGAGACCCATATTTGTACCCAGTAAAAAGAGAGGTGATCAAATGGAATACAGATATCATAGGATAATATCATTAATATCACATGCAAGTAAATTTTTGCTTAAGACAAAAATAATAAAAATTGTTTGTAACAGTACATAAGCAGGGAAATGCCAAAAATGAAAGATGAATTCACAAGAGGATGTGGAACTAGGGATGCTAGATGGATCTTGGCTGAAAGCTGAGAATACCAGAAAGTTGTTCACTTGTGCTTCATTGATTATGCAAAAACTTTTAGCTGTGTCGATTATGACAAGCGATGGATAACACTGAGAAGAATGGGTATTCCAGAACACTTGATTGTGCTCAAGAGGAATCTGTACGTAGAACAGAGGCAGTCATTAAAATAGAACAAGACGATACTGAGTGGTTAAAATAAGGAAAGGTGTGCATTAGTTCTGTGTTCTTTCACCATACTTATTCAATCTGTATACTGAACAAATATCCCAGAAATCTGAAGTATATGAAGAAGAATAGGGCAGCAGTATTGGAGGAAGACTTATTAAAAACCTGTGTTATTCAGATGCTACAACTTTGCTTTCTGAAAGTGAAGTGGACTTAAAATTACTGATGAAGATCAATGTCCACAGCCTTCAGTATGGATTACACCTCAATGTAAAGAAAAGAAGAAATCCTCACCACTTGACCAATGATTAACTTCCTGATAAATGGAGAAAAGATTGAAGTTGTCATAGACTTTATTTTGCTTAGATTCACATTCAACACATATGGAAGCAGTAGTGAAGAAATCAAATGATGTATTGCTCTAGGCGTATGTGCTACACAAGCCCTCTTTTAAGTATTCAAGGTCAAAGATACCAGCTTGAGCTAAGGTGCATCTGACCCAAACCATGGTATTTTCATTAATCTTATATGCAAGTGAAAGGTAGACAATAAATTAGGAAGAACAGTGAAGAATTAATGCATTTTTGTGGTAGTGTTGGAGAAAAATATCAAAAGTATTCTGGAGTGCCAGAGGAACAAACAAATCTGTGCTGGAAGAAATACAGTCAAAATGCTCCTTCTAAGCCAGAATTGTAAGACTTAGTCTCTCATATTTGTGACATATTACGTCTCCAGTTGCTGAAGAAGGTCAGTGTAAATGAGGAAGACCCTAAGAAGATGGACTGATACCATGGCAGCAGCAATGGGCTAAGCATAACAGCAATTGTGAGATTGGTGCGGGAACAATCAGTGTTTTCATTCTGTTGTGTATAGGGTCACGATGAGTAAGAACTGACTTGACACCACCTAACAACAACAACATGCAAATGTTTTATCAGCAAATTTAGAGTCATTTATATATCTTTTTTGCTAGGTGCAATTTCTTTCTTAACAGATCCACTAATCTCATTAATGTAATGAATCAGTGTTGTGTCTTGTGGCAGAGAAAGACTATCAAGTTCCCTGATGAGTAAATTATGAGAAAGTGCTGAAGTTGGTGTACTTTGAGGCAGGACAGTGCAGGTGTATTGTTGGCTTTTCTAGCTGGAGGCACACTCCTGGTGATGCTTCGAAACTGAAATTGAGAAAATGGCATTGGCCAGATCACTAGCTGCATACTAGATACCAGGAGATGCATTAATTTGCTAAAGCAATGAAACCAGATCTGGAATAGCAAATGCAATTGGAGTCATCACCTGGTTAAGTTTATGAGAATCCACTGTCATTCTCCAAGACCCATCTGTCTTTTGCACAGGCCAAATAAATGACTTAAATGAGGATATGGTGGTAATCATTACCACCCTGTATCCTTTAAGTCTTTGGTGGTATTAATCTCTTAAGTTTCTCCAGGAATGCAGTATTACTTTTGGTTTACTGTTTTTTCAAGGTAGAGACAATTCTAATGGCTTTCACATGACTTTTTTTTTTAAACCATTGTTCTTGTTAAGTGGTTGGCTCATAGCAACCCAGTATAGGGCTTCCTAGGAGTGGTTTGTGAGTTTGAACTTCCAACTTTGTAGTTCAAACCAACTTTGCAGTCCTGCGTTTAATCCTACAGTGCCACACCAGTACCTCCATAATAACCCTATTCCACATATAAAGGATACAATGTGGATATTCTGCCAATTTTTGAGTCTATTCCATTTTTATATACCAGATCTGGGGAAATCACTGCACGTTGAGTTAGGAGACCCATTGTGAGATGTACCTTAGTTAAAACTCCATTAATAAGTTGACCTCCATAAGTCCCCACTCTGATTGGAATTAATTACTGTCAATTCAAAACTAGTGTCCATTAATGCCTGAAAAATCTGATTAGTTACTTTTCACCAATGAATAGTAAATCTTGTAAAAGTTCATAGATCCTTTTAGAGAAGGCTGGGAGAAAGACATTTTTCATTTTGTAATAGGGTCCTTCCTCAAGGAGACCTGGCCTCTCATTCCCTCATGGGGTTGTGGGTCTGTAAACTGGCTCAGGTATGGAAATTTATTGAGGGGCTGTGACTGTATATTCTGGAATTAGACTGCCATTCACTTGACTTAGAATTCTTCCACTTGTATAGATCAAATAAATATTTAGTAGGTTTCTCATTTATTTCACTCTTAGGGACACCCTGCCTAAGTAGCCAACGCCATAATTTTACATGAGTCAGACTGTTCTGATTACTATTTGATGCTGCCTACCTTGTGGCACTGTGGGTTAATGCGCCAAACTGCAAAGCCATTTGAACTGCAAGGTCGGCAGTTCAAGCTCACCAGCTGTTCCTCAGAAACCCTATACAGGGTCGCTATGGGTTGGAACCGACTTGATGGCACTTCACAACAACAACAACAAACCTTGTCTTTATGTAGTCCTGGTGTGGCACTGTAGGTTAATGTGTCAGACTTCAAAGTCATTTGAACTGCAAGGTTGGTGGTTCAAGCTCACCAGCTGCTTCTTGGAAACCCTATATAGGGTCAACTCAATGGCATTTAACAACAACAACAATAACCTTGCCTTTGCTGATTACATGCTGTCAATTGGCTCTTCCCACTATAGAGTTCAATCAGCCCCATTGTAGTTGTTGTTGTTAAGAGTCTTCGAGTTGGTTCTGACCTATAGTAACCCTGTATAAGGTTTCCAAGAAGTAGCTAGTGAGCTTGAATCACCAACCTTGTGGTTCACACTGATCTTGCAGTCCAGCTCACTAGCCCACAGCACCACACCAGGACTCCATTGTAGTTAGGTGTCTTAATTCAAAGAGAGCACTTCCCACTGCCACATTTGACTTACATAAAATAGCAATCACAATCACTGCAGTCTTCAAGGATGCTGGAAAGCTTTACACATTTGTTCCTCATTGCTGTGGTAAAGATGTGTACTGTAGACATTCCATGTGTGGGTTTTGGGGTCTATCCCGAAAAATCCATTCTAACATGACAATTACCTGGATGAAACTAGATAAGTTGGGTTTAAATATTGGCTTTACCACTAACTAGCTTTGTAATATCCCCAAACTAATTAATCTCTCTGCATTTCTATTTTCTCATATGTACAATGAAAACTGGAATAAAAACATCATAAGGTAGCTGTGAGTATTGGAAGAAGTAATATACATATTGTGCCTGACACAGATTAAGCACTATATAAATGTTCACTTCATAGATCAATTTGAGAATGCTGGCCTCCACAGCACCATTTTTTCCCTAGCTGCTTTCAGGGTTGTTTCCTTATCTTTGATTTTGGAAGCTTGAATATGATATGTCTTGGTGATTTTCTTTTGGAGTTTATCCTACCTGGGGTATGCTGAGCTTCTTGAATGGTTATCTTTTCACTTTTCAGGATGTTAGAGAATTTTTCTTCCAGTACATCTTCAACTATCACCTCTGTGGAATTGTGTGATTCTTCCTGTTCTGTAATGCTGATACTTTTTAAGTTATTCCTCTTCATGTTGTCCAACATGAATCTTAGACCATCTTCATATATTTTTTTTTATCCTTTTTTCTGCTAGCTCTTCTATCTTAATAGAATTGAGAGATTTGTCTTCAAGCTCAGTAGTTCTGCCTTCCATCTCTTGAATTCTACTCCTTTTCCTTTTCTTTGTATCGTCTATTTCTGATATTCTACTAATAATCATTGGACCTCTTTCTGTATGTTTTGAATTGTATCTAATGCTTTATCTATCATATTTGATTTTTCCTGTAGTGCTTTCCTGACTTCTTATTTTTCTCAACTCCATTGTGAAGTGTTGTGATACATTTATAATCATTTTTCTGACTTCCTTCTTAGGCATTTCTAAGGCCTGCACTTCTTCCAGTATAGAGTGTAGAATTACCTGGTCAAGCTCATTTATCTCAGATACTTTGTCTTGTTTCTGGACATGTGTTGATATTGTCATCTGTTTTTGCTTCTTGGACATGTTCAGTGGTCAGCTTTGGCTTTAATACTTAATTGAGTGTGTGTTTTGGTGTTTTTTATGCTTTTTGATTGTCTCCTGGTAGATGTGATCAGGAGATGGGCTTCCCTTTTCAGTATTCTGATTACTTAACTTCACATGTGTTCTCTACCTTTCTGGTGTATGGCACTTGGTATTGGTTCTTGCCAGGATTGTGGGGTTTTATAGAGTGGGATTGTAGCTTGACTATATGATAGCAATTGTATACTTGTCTATTTCTTTCTTCAAATCTATTATAATTTGCTATATATATTTTGGAGCTCCTTCATTGGGAGCATAGATATTTATTATGGTTATGTTGTCTTGTTCAATTGTCTTCTTCAATGGATACATTTTTAGATAAATACGACCTACCTAAACTTGCACAGTGAAGTAGAAAACCTGAATAGACCCATAACAAAAGAAGAAATTGATCAGATCATGAAAAGACTCCCAACCAAAAAAAGTCCAGGCCCAAATGGCTTCACTGGTGAGTTCTACCAAACATTCAGGGAAGAGCTGTCATCAATTCTACTCAAATTATTCCAGAATATAGAAGAGAATGGAAAACGTCCTAATGTATTTTATAAAGCAAGCATAAACCTTATACCAAAACCAGGGAAGGACGTCATTAAGAAAGAAAATTATAGACTAATGTCCCTCATGAACAAAGATACAAAAATTCTCAATAAAATCCTAGCCAACAGAATCCAGCAGCACATCAAAAATGTAATATATCATGACCAAGTGGGATTCATATAAGGGATGCAAGGATGGTTCAACATTAGAAAAATGATCAATGTTATCCACCATATATATAAGAAAAAAGAAAAGAGCCAATGATCACATCGACTGATGAAGACAATGAATTTAACAAAATCCAATATTCATTCCTATTAAAAGCACTCAACAAAGTAGGAATTGAAGGGAAATTCCTCACCATAATTAAGGGCATATATACAAAACCAACAAGGAGCTCTGGCAGTGTAGTGGTTACGAATCAGGCTGTGAACCGTAAGATCAGCAATTCAAAACTACCATCTGTTCCGTGGGAGAAAGATGAGGCTTTCTGCTCTAGTAAAGATTTGCAGCCTTGGAAACCCTATACAGGGGCACTATGTGTCAGAACCTACTCCATGGCACATAACCACCACCACCACCATACAAAACCAACAGCCTACATTACTCTCAATGGAGAGAAACTGAAATCCTTCACACTGCAAACAGGAACCAGACAAGGATGCCATTTGTCACCACTCTTATTCAATATTGTGCTGGAAGTTTTAGCCAGAGCTATACGGCAAAACAGGGAAATTAAAGACATCCAGAATGGCAAAGAGGAAGTAAAACTCTCTCTATTTGCAGACGATATGATCATATACATAGAAAATCCCAAAGACTCAGTAAAAACTACTAGACCTCATTCGAAGATTCAGGAAGGTGGCAGGGTTAAGATCAATATATAAAAATCAGTTGGATTCCTCTATGCCAATAACAGCAGCACCAAAAAGGACATTAGAAAAGCAATACCCAATTACAATAGCTGCCCAAAGGGTGAAATATCTAGGAATAAATGAAACCAGAGAAACAAAGGACTTATACAAAGAAAACTGCAAGACACTACTACAAGAAACCAAAAGAGACTTACAAAAGTGGAAGAATGTACCATGCTTCTGGATAGGAAGACTTAACATTGAGAAAATGTCAATACTGCCCAAAGCAATTTACACATACAATGATATCCCAGTCCAGATTCCAACGACATGGAAAAAGCAATTACAAACTTAATATGGAAAGGAAGGAGACCCAGGATAAGTAAAGCACTGCTTAAGAAGAATAAGGTTGGAAACCTCTCACTTTCTGATTTCAAAATTTATTACACGTCTACAGTGGTCATAACTGCTTGGTACTGGTATAATGAAAGATATATTGATCAATGGATCAGAATCAAGAATCCAGAAATTAACCCATCCACATACAGCCAATTGATTTTTGACAAAATCCCTAAATATATCACATGGGAAGGTGATAGGCTCTTTAACAGATGGTGCTAGAAAGTGATGTGCAAAAGAATGAAACAAGACCTTTACCTCATGCCTTATACAAAAACAAACTCAGCATGGATTAAAGACCTAAATGTGAATCTCAGAAATGCAAAGGCCATCAATGAAATAATAGGGGAAAATATGAGGGCTCTAATTTAGGGCATAAACAGACGACCAAACATTTTGAAAACTACACAAACAAAAATAGACAAAATAGATGATTGGGACATAATGAAAATTAAAAACTTATGTGCATCAAAAGACTTCA
>NW_006408708.1:6394996-6409938 GCF_000296735.1 Chrysochloris asiatica | reverse complement strand
AACAGCAAAAAAAAAAAAAAAAAAAAAAATTGGAGGACCATAAATGCTGGCGTGGATGCGGAGAGACTGGGATGCTACTGCATTGCTGGTGGGATTGCAAAATGATCCAACCACTCTGGAAAGCAATATGACACATCCTCAGAAGGTTGGAAATAGAAATACCTTATGATCTAGAAATCCCTCTTTTTGGCATTTATCCACAAGAAACACAAACCATAACATTAGTAGGTATATGTACACCAATGTTCATAGTAGCACTATTTACAATAGCAAGAAGATGGACACAGCCTAAGTGCACATCAGTGGAAGAATGGATAAACAAACTGTGGTACATACATACGATGGAATATTCTGTTATCTTGAATAACAAAGAAGCTGCAAGCCACCACATAACATGGATGAAATTTGAGGACATTACACTAAGTGAAATTAGTCAGTCACAAAGGAAAAATACTGCATAGGACCACTATTGTAAAAGACTATGAAAAAGAACCTATACTAAAAGGGGAAAAATATTTCTTATCTGGTAATCGGGATGTGTGTGGTGGGATGAGGGGAGGGAGGGAAAAGTGGAGTACAGGGTAGGGAATAGACACAGGATAGCTTAGGTGCTGTGTGTGGGGGGATACATTAGAAGGGGGAAGGGAATGGAAAACAAGGCAGATGGGAGAATAGTTAGGCAGGTTTGCATGGGCTAAGTGGGACAGAGGTTTTGAGGCATGGTTTGAATGGGTAAAAGAAGGGAAATAATGTTAAGATGCTTGGCTGTCTTTTGAATGTTGATTTCCCTTGCATACCATTGTAAAATAGACACTTGAGGGGGAGATAAAGAAATAGACAGAAACATCACCATAGAAAACCTGTATGTGTGTCTTCTGCCTATAACTGATTGGAATACCTTAAACTGGGGCTAGAACTTTCCCAGTGAAGGATGCTTCCTACGGAGCCTTTGCATTGCACAATACCATAGGTGGAATCCTGAACCCCATCCAGAATTTTCTGAGGCAGGAAATTTCTCCTTGAAAGGACAAGCATACAAGCTTGGAGCAGCTAGAAGAACAGAAGATACTTCTTGAAAGTAAGACATATAGGGAAAAAAATCATAAACAGTAATGGGAGTCCGACTGACTACTACAAGAATAAGCAAGTTGTTCACCCAGGAGCCATCTAGGCAATTGGTTAGGCCCCTCATGGCAAAACCCCTTCCTGATTAAGCATCAAGGGGAATACAGAAGCAGACAGGTGGTCTGACTGGTGACCACATTGGTCACCGATAAGGGGAAGTGAGGGTAAAACAGAAATGAAGTTGTGAGCTAAGTCTGACCACGTTCAATAGACTCCTGTGATCCTGGGTTGAGAGTGGTTGGCCAGCAGTATGGCAAGAGCTGGGCACTTCTGGGCCGAGAGACATAGCCACAGAGGACTAGAGTGGAGAGTGAAGCGTCAAGCTGATAAAAAGTAAGGGGAGATACATAAGAACACCCACACTTACAAATAATACCCACTTGACCTGGCTTCAATGACTGGATGATCAGAGCTCAACTAGAAGAAGAAAGAAGAAGAAAAAAGAGTAATCTGATACAATTTAATGAACCTGACCTATCTATACCTATGGATGCAGTAGCTCAAAAGAGGAAACAAATATTTACAGTGAGGATCATTCTCACCCCCTCAGTACACAGAGTAGATAGGAATGGGCAATTTAGACATGTGTCTACCCAAAATGGGGAAGCTACAAAGGCAAGAAGTGACTGGCTCACAAGCTTTCAAGAGGGAGTCAATATGCAGAGGGCACGGGGGAAGGTAGAATCTAATCTGTGTGGACGGGGCTGATGAAAGGAGATGGGGATAAGACTTTTGTGGTACAATAGTGAATAATTGATATCAGGACTGACTGTGAGGGTTGGAAATGTAAAGGTGGACATTGTGTAGCAAAAGGAGGGAAGTGGTTTACTTTGCAGTTCAGGAGAAGAGGTCTCTGGGACGATAAAGGGAGAAGAGTGGAGAGCAGAACCCTACCCTGAGAAGTAGTGACGCCAGTGATGGAGATGATGACATGGAAAGATGGAGCAGCTGGGGATTCTGGACCCTATGAGGGAGAGGGGCTGTGTGCTGACGACTGGGGGATGGGCTTGTGGGGTGTACCCTTTGGTTGTTTGATGATGTAGGGAGGGGACTGTAATCATGGCAGTGAAGCGATATACAATAGGATGAATGTAAGGCTGGTGTTCTCCAATGTAAACTATCATATAATTTACAGTAAAAACTAAAAAACAAAACAAAAAAACAACTTGTGCTTTTGTTTATTCATCTGTTAAATGTGACTACTTATGATGGCTGTTGTGGAGATCGTGTATACAAAGCACTTCAATTTTTGGTTCGTGTATTAAGTCATCAATAATATTGCTTGACAATAATCTTATCTAATCAATTATTTTTTTTACTAATACATATGTAACTATCATAAAACCTTGGGGTCCAAGTGAACCAGTTTAGGAAGAAAGTTTCATTTATAGATATGCAATCTACTTGTTGTTATTGTTGTTGTTAGGTGCCATGGAGTCAGTACCAACTCGTTGCGACCCCTATGCACAATAAAACGAAACACTGGCGGGTCCTGGGCCAACCTCACAACTGTTGCCACTCTTAAGCCCATTGATGCTGCTATTTTGCCAATCCATCTCACTGGATGTCTTCCTTTTTTTCTCTGAACCTCCACCTTACCAAACATGATATCCTTCTCCAGTGATTGGTCCCTCCTGACAATATGTCTGAAGTATGAGAGATGAAATTTGGCCATCCTGGCCTCCAAGGAGCACTCTGGTTATACTTCTTCCAACACAGATCTGTTTGTTCTTTTGGCAGCCCATGGCACTTTCACTATTCTCTTCCAACACCATAACTCAAAAGCATCAATTCAACTATGGTCTTTCTTATTCACTCTCCAGCTTTCACATACATATGAGGTTATTGAAAATACCACGGCTTGGGTCAGGCGCACCTTAGTCCTCAAGCTGACATCTTTGCTCTTCAACACTTTAAAAAGGTTTTGTGCAGCAGATTTGCCTAATGCAATATGTCGTTTGATTTCTTGACTGCTGCTTCCATGAGTGTTGATAGTTGATTCAAGAAGAATGAAGTCCTTGAGAACTTCAATCTTTTCTGTTGATAAGAATGTTGTTTATTGTTCCAGTGGTGAGGGTTTTGTTTTCTTCACATTGAGTTGCAATCTATACTGAAGGCTGTGGTCTTTGATCTTCATCAGTAATTATTTTAAGTCTTTTTCGCTTTCAGCAAGCAAGGTTGTATCATCTGCATAATGTAGGTTGTTAATGAGTCTTCCTCCAATCCTGATACCACGTTTTTCTTCATATAACCCAGTTTCTTGGATTATTTGCTCAGCATACATGTTACATATTTTCTTCAAATTGTATTCAAGAAAATTTAATGTCTTTTGCTTTTGGCACAATTCTTTTGCATCCTGAGCCTTTCCTTCAGCAAAATCCAAATCAATGTTAAGTTTTATAGTGACCAAGTCATCCAGGTTTATTGGATATTTTTTAGTTTGAGCACTGAAAGTCCCATCTTCTAGACACCCCCTAAGTCCTGGACAAATTGGAATGGTTTGTCACCCTATTTTTAACCCATTACCTTTAAAGCCATCACTTGTCTTACTTTTCTGTCTTTTTACTCATCTTTACATTTACATTAACCTTGTCTCTTTCATCTTGGAGGAATGTGGAACAAGTTGGAAAATTCACTCATTAATAAATCTTTCCTGTTATCATATCTGCCTTTTTTATATATGATATTATTCTTTCTCTTTTTTTTAAGTTTTTTTTTTAAATTGTGAATTGAATGATAGTTTACATGCAATTTACACTCACTGTTTAATTGCAATGGTTACAACCCCATCGATGCACTGTCATTCAACAGTATTTGCTTCTATTCCCTCTGTTGTTATTTTTTAGGGGGAGAGAGGTATGTACACCAAAACACTGAGGAATATATAATCATTTAAACATCCAAAGGGCACATTCTAAGTTTGCCTCCTG
This sequence comes from Chrysochloris asiatica, assembly GCF_000296735.1. Lineage (NCBI taxonomy): Eukaryota > Metazoa > Chordata > Mammalia > Afrosoricida > Chrysochloridae > Chrysochloris > Chrysochloris asiatica. The sequence continues at coordinate 6,405,883 of NW_006408708.1, read as the reverse complement.
ACTGCCATCACACAGTCTTTCTCTTTCCATGAGTCTAGAGTCCTCAGCTGTTCTGTCTCTCCAAATCTCATCTCTGCCTCCATCTCTGATGTTACTGATTCTGTGGATAGGGTTCCACATTCCACTCATGCTCTTCTTCCTTGATGTTCCTAGGGTCCTCTCTTCCTGGAATGTAAGACTAACTACTCCTCCATTTATGTTACAAAACTTCTACCTTTACAATTGTGACAATCTCAATTACTCATGATAACAATCACTATTGAATCATAAGAATCGTATCCCCATCTCCTTTCACCAGACCCATCTAGACAAGATGAAAACTATTCAGTGGGGGGATCTATCTTCCTCCACACACTCTTAAACTAAACTCCCTCTTGAAAACTTGTAAGCCAGTCACTTTGTGCCCCTCTTGCCCCCTCCATTTTATGTAGCCAATGTCTAAGTTGCCTGTCCTTATCACCGCTGTGTACAGAGGGGGTAGGATGAAGACTCCTTTCTTCTCAGTTGGTATTTTGAGCTATTACATCCATAAATATAGGTCAACTTCATCAAATTGTAGCAATTTACACTTGTTTCCTTTATCAAATTTTCTTTTTTCCTTTTTTTTTTTTTTTTGTTCTATTGTGAATTATGTGATAGTTTACATGGGAGAACATTAGTTTACATCCATCCTATCGTATTTCATTTCATTGCCATGGTTACAATCCCCTCCATGCATCATCAACCATCCAAAGGGTATATCCTGTAAGGCTGCTCCCCAGTCGTCAGCACACAGCCCCTCTCCTTCTCTGGGTCTAAAGTCCCTAGCCACTCCATCTCTCCACATCATCATCTCTGCCTCCTTCTGTGGCATCACTGCTTCTCTGGGTTGGGTCCCGCTCTCCACTCTTCTCCCTTGATAGTCCCTGGGACCTCTACTCCTCGACTGCAGTCAATCACTCCCCTCCTTTTGCTACAAAACATCTACCTTTGCATTTCTAACCCTCACAATCAATCTTGATAACAATTATATTCTCTTGTATCACAAGAGACCTATTTGCATCGCCTTTATCAGCCCTACCCAGACATATTGGATTCTACTCAGTGGAGATTCTACCTTCCTCCATGCCCTCTGGATCTAGGTTCCTTCTTGAAAGCTTGTAAGCCAGTCACTTCTTGCCCTTGAAGTCTCCCCATTTTGGGTAGCCAATGTTCAAGTTGCCCATCCCTGTCTACTCTGTATATGGAGGGGGTGGGAATGATCCTCGTTGTAAAGATTTGTTCCCTCTTTTGAACTACTGCATCCATAGGTATAGGTCAAGTTCATCAAATTGTATCAGATTACTCTTTTTTTCTTCTTTTTTCTTCTAGTTGAGCTCTGATCAATCAGCCATTGACGCCAGGTCAAGTGGATATTATCTGCAAGTGTGGGTGTTCTTATGCATATGCCATCTCTTCTTATGAGCTGGACGCTTCATTTTCCACTCTAGTCCTGTTTGGCTCTGGACTCAAGAGTCCCCAGGTCTTGCCACACTGCTGACCAACCAGGTCTCCACCCAGATCTTATCTTCTTTTAGTAGAGTCATCAAAGCTAGGTCAAATGAGTAATGTCCATTCATTTTTGAAGATGTTTAAACAGAATTTTGTAGAACTTCACAGCTAAAAGTTACCTTGGTCTGTGTCTTTACATATTTTGGGATCTGGGTAGACATTTCAAAGAACGTGTAATAGGATGAAAAGCAAAAAAAGAAACTCAATGCATACATTAGGGAATGGAGGTCCTAGGGGCATGAATACATATGAAAGGGATTGAAGAGATTATTTATATCAGCTCATGGTATCTGAAGCCTCTGTTGATAGGCATCAGGTGGTATTCTTGGTTTCAGGGAAGAGGCAAAATCACAAGCACTTAGGGTTTTAATAAGTGAGTGAAAGACATCATAGAAAAATACATGGGAAGTACTTTTCAGTTATAAACCCGGCAGGTGGGAAGGTAGCATCAGGGATATCAGTCATTAATCTCAGCTGAGGAAAACATGTTGTTAGCTGCCATGTAATCAAATCCAAATCATGACACCCCCATGCACAACACAACAAAGCACTACCTGGTCCTGTGACATCGCATAATTTTTGTTAGCCACAGAAGTTTCACTGGTTGATATTCAGAAGTAGATGGCCAGGTCTTTCTTCCTAGTCCCAATTTGTCTGGAAGCTCTGATGAATCTTGTTTAATATCAGCATCATGCAAACCATCACTGACAGATAGCTGGATGGATGACGTGGGGGTAGGTTTCAGAGGCTCTAATTCTTTTTGGGAACAGAAAGCTTCATCTTTCTCCTGAGGAACAGTTGGTTGTCTTGAATCGCTGATGGTTAGCAGTCCAACACGAAACCCACTACGCCACCAGGGGTCCTTGATGAGTGGTGTACTTTAAGGGAATTGAACCAGAGTTTACCACTTAACTCACCATTATCCCCTAGGGGGAACATAGCACTGACTTTTTTAAGGGATGTGAGTTTTAGGCAGGTTCCTAAAACTTTTCCTGGAGGAAAAGACATAATCTTTACTATTTGAACTAGGACACAAAATACAGACTATATCCTAATGAAAAAGAAGAAGTCCATTTATTAGATTCAGAACACCATCTCAAGGCCATAATACCAATAAAGTTGGCATGTTGCTGAATTCTGGAATCTTGATTTGTATCCACAAATCTTAATTCCTGCCTTACATCAGGATTGGCACAAGACTATTGGTTCTCAAATTTCAGTGCAAATAGTAATCACCTAGTGTATTTATAAAGATGGAAATTTGAGGCACCATTTCTACTGACTCAGTAGAATGAGTTTCTGACCCAAGAAGATGCATTTTTAACATGCTTCCTTCCCCTTCACTTGAATATTTTACTAGAGTTGGCCTATTTACAAATTGTTGCCAATCAATCCACTCAAAGACCTAGGAATACCAACAACTGAGGCAGGGATCAATCAGGGTCTGACAGTCCTTCACATTTTTTAAACAGAACCTGCAGTCCAGAGCCAGAACCAGGGCTCAAGTCTCCTGGTTTTAATTCTGCAGCACTTTGGTTGTTTGGGGTATTCACATCATGCTTAATCAATGTCTTTTTTTTTTCCCATGTGCTGTTTTCAATATTTACTAAGACAATGTATCTCTTTGTAAGGAGCTTTTTCTGTTTGTGGGACTTTGGGGATTTTCATTTGGTCCAAATATGGGAGTTCCCTCATAACTTTGACTTTGGAGTACCACAAGTAACACAAACACTATCTTTCAAGAAATTATTCTTTACAACCAGTTATAAATCTCCCAATCAGTCTGACAGCATGAACTCAAGCCAGATTCCCCCTGGAAATCCAAGGCTCTTCATCAGATTGCTTGGTTGATGGAGTGTTATTTGTCCAGCTGAACCAAATTTAGTACACTTGGAAAATATGATGCTTATTTTTTTTTGTTTTTGGTAACAATTCAAATTGTAGGCTCTGAATTTATAGACCCTTTATTGGAAATTTAATGACCAAGGAATAAAGAGAACCAAGTGTGATTTTAATGAGCTGTCTAGTGGAACCCATTGTGTTGTCCAGATTTAAGTTATGGACAGTTCCAATTTCTGATAGGCTAAATCATACATGCATGTTCTTAATTTGGTTGTAATATTGGTCAATAACTATAAGATTTGAAAGCCAGGGGAAAAATTCTATGATGAGTATGCTAGATTCAAGTCTTTAATAATGAAAGATTATATTGGGTTGGCAATTAGTATTTACTTTGTGACAGAAACAAAGATATTCCCACTCTTTCTAGAATGTAACGTACAGGTTTCTAAGCTAAATATTTCCATTAGGAATGAATATCCCTTAAGTTTTGTAACTTTTGAAGAAAGTTTATAGGTTCTAAAATTATTGCATGGTTAAAAGTCTAAGTTAATAAAAGGAAGAGAAGCAATTCTAATAAACTCCACTCTATTATTGTTGTTGTTGTTAGATGCCATCAGGTTGGTTCCATTTCATAGCAAGCCTATGTAAAAGAGAACAAAACACTGCCTGGTCCTGTGCTATCCTCACAATGAGTCCATTAATGTTGCTGCTGTTTGCCAATACATATAGTTGGGGTGTCTTCCTCTTTTCCAATGACTCTCCACTTTATCTAACATGATGTCTTTCTCCAGGGAATGCACCCTCCTGATAACAAGTCTGATGTATGAAAGCCATAATTTGGCAATCCTGGCTTCCAAGGAGCATTCTGTCTCTACTTCTTCCAACACAGATTTGTTTGTTCCTATGGCACTCCAGGGTACTTTTAATAATATTCTTTTTCCATCACTATAACTCAAATGCATCAGTTCTTCTAAGCTGTTTTATAATTGTCCAACTTTCACATGCATATGAGGCTACTGAAAATACAATGGCTTGTGTCAGGAGCTTATTAGTCCTCAAACTGATATTTTTGATCTTGAACAATTTAAAGAGGTATTATGGGGCATATTTGCTTAGTGCAATATGACATTCAATTTCTTGGCCGCTTCTTCCATGAGCTTTAATAGTGGAGCCAAGCAAAAGAAGTGTTTGATAACTTCAATCTTTTCTCCATTTATCAGGATGTTATTTATTGGTCTAGGTGTGAGAATTTTTGTATTCTTTACATTGAATTGCAATTCATACAGAATATAGTGGTCTTTCATCCTCATCAGCAAGTATTTTAAGTCCTCTTCGTTTTCAGCAAGGAAGACTGTATCATTTGCATATTGAAAATTGTTAGTGAATCTTCCTTCAATCCTGATGCCATGTTCTTCATATAATCCAATTTTTAATATTATTTGTTCAGCTTACATATTGAATAAGTTTGATGAAAAAATATAATCCCAGTGCACATCCTTCCTGATTTTATACCATTAAGAGTCCCCTTGTTCTGTTTGAATGACTGCCTCTTAGTCTATAAACAGGTTCCTCATGAGCACAATTAAGTGTTCCTGAATATTCATACTTCGCAATGTTATCCAGAGCTTGTCATGATCCACACAATCAAGAGACTTTGTATAGTCAATAAAGCACAGGTAAATATCTTGTATTATCTGCTTTTAACAAAGATCCATCTGACTTCATCATGGACATCTCTTGTACCGGTTCCTTTTCTGAATATGGTTTGAACTTCAGGCTCTTCCCTGTCAGTGTTCTATTGTAGCTGCTTTTTAATCATCTTCAGCATAACCTTACTTACATGTGATATTAATGATATTATTTCCACATTTTGTTAGGTCACCCCTGTTTGGAAAGAGTACAAATATGGATCTTTTCCAATCACTTGGCCTGGTAGCTGTTTTCCAAATTACTTGGCATAGATTAGTGAGCATCTCCAGTGTTTCATCAGTTATTGAAATATTTCAATTTGTATTACAAGAATCCCAAAGTCTTTTTATTTGCCAATTCCTTCAGTGCACCTTGAACTTCTTCCTTCAGTACCATTGGCTCTTGGTCATATCTTGAAATGGTTGAACACTTAACCATTTCTTTTTGGAACAATGACTCTCTGTCTTCCTTCCATATTCTTTTGATGCTTTCTGCATTATTCAATATTTTAGCCATAGAATCCTCCAATATTTCAAGTTGAAGCTTGAAATAGTTTCAGTTCTTTCAGCTGTAGAAATGCTGAACGTATTCTTCCCTTTGTCTTTTTTTTTTTTAATGTTTTATTATGAATGATGTGACAGTTTACATGGGGGAACATTACTTTTACATTCATCCTATTGTATATCGTTTCATTGCCATTGTTACAATCCCCTCCATGCATCATCAACCAACCGCAGGGTATTCCCTGCAAGCCTGCCCCTCCAACCCTGATTGTCAGCATGCAGGCCCTCTCCCTCTCAGGGTCTAAAGTACCCAACTGCTCTATATCTCCATGTCATCTTCTCTGCCTCCATCTCTGGCATCACTGCTTCTCTGGGTAGGGTCCTCTGGGTAGGGTCCAATCTTCTCCCTTAATAGCCCCAGGCTCCTAGACTGCAAATTTAATTACTCTCCTCCTTGCTACAAAACATTCTTTACATTTCCAACCCATCAGAATCAGTCCTGATAACAATTATTCACTATTGTATCACAAGAGACCTAACCGCATTTCCTTTCATAAGCCCCGCCTAGACAGGTAGGGTACTACTTAGTGGAAATTCTACCTTCCTCCATGCCCTCTGGATCTAGATTCCTTCTTGAAAGCTTGTAAGCCAGTCACTTCTTGCCCTTGAAACCTCCACATTTTGGGGCCAATGTCCAAGTTGCCCATCACTGTCTACTCTGTGTATGGAGGGGGTGGGAATGAATCTCGCTGTAAAGATTTGTTCCCTCTTTTGAGCTACTGCATCCATAGGTGTAGGTCAAGTTAATCAAATTGTATCAGATTACTCTTTTCCCCCCCTCTTCTTTCTTCCCAATTGAGCTCTGATCATCTAATCATTGAAGCCAGGTCAAGTGGATATTATCTGCAAGTGTAGGTGTTCTTGTACATATGCCCTCTCTTCTTATGAGCTGGATGCTTCACTCTCCACTCTACTCCTTTGTGGCTATGTCACTGACTCTGGGACCATGAGTCTCCAGGTCTTACAATACTGCTGGCCAACTAGGTCTCCACCCGGTTTCACAGGAGTCTATTGAATATGTCTTTTTTAATTCTTTTTTTAACTCCAAGTCTTTGCACATTTCATTATAATATTTGACTTTGTCTTCTTGAGCTGCTCTTTGAAATTTTATGTTCAGTTCTTTTACTTTCCCATTTATTCCATTTTCTTTTGCATCCTTATGCTGGAAAGCAAGTGTCAGAACATTTTTTTTTTTTTTTTCTAAAAAGCTTTTATTGTGAATTGAGTCAGCGAAGGTTTACAGGGCAGCTCATCAGTTTCACATTCAGCAGATCATTGCGATGATTAAAATCTCCTCCATACACCTCCTATTAACAGTATTTACCTCTATTGTTATTATTTGTACACATTGAAAATATATATTTGTTTAAATGTTCAAAGGACACATTTTGCAAGCCAGCCTCCCACCTGCAGGCACACTGCCTTTCTTAGTCCATGGGCCTTTAGTCCTGTGCTACTCTGTCTCTTTGTGCCAACTCTTCTTCTGCTATTATCTCTGTTGTCACTGCTTTTCTGGTTAGGATCCCTCACTCCTCTTGATGGGCCTAGGGTCCTCTTTTCCAGAAACATCAGACTAACTGCTCCCCTTTTTAGTTGTACCTCTTTTATATTTACAGTTGTGACAATTGTCATTAGACCTGATAACAATTACTCACAATTGAATCACAAAATCCTATCCCTGTCATCACCACACCGATCTGGACAAGAGGAAAATTATTCAGTGGGGTTTCTGTCTTACTTCCCTCATTCTGACACTAAGCACCCTCATGAAAGCTGGTAAGTCAGCCATTTCATATCTTTATAGCCCCCCAATTTTGGTAGCTGAAGTCTAATTTTCCCATTGCTATAAACCAAGTTTACCGAGGAGGCATGCTTTAACATATGAAGAATCCTCCCCTATATGGCTGGAAATTTGGTCAACTTCATCATAAGCAAAGGTCCAGCTGATCAGGTGGTAGCAATTTATGCTTGTTCCCTGTATCATACTTCTTTATCTTCATCTTGTTGAATTCTGGTCGGCAAACCATCCAACCTCGGTCAAATGTATACTATCTGCAAGTTTGGGAGTTCTCACATGCATCCCCCCTCTTCAGACCAGCTGGCTACTTCACTCTTAACTTAAGCCCCCCCCCCCAGTGGCTAGGTCAATGTCCTCAGGCTTGAGAATTCACACATCTCCCTGAACTTCAAACCAGTTAGCCCATCCTCTTCTCTCTCCTCTCAAGGTCATTGAATGTCTATGGAAATATGGTTAATCTCAGAGCATGTCTTCTTAGCTGTAAGTCCTCCATTTTCACTCACAAGTTGACTAGGGTGGTTGCCAATGAGCATACAAGACTGTTTGTGTATTCCCTTTGAGTTTCAGTCTTAGAAAGGGGTTTACCCTGATGGGCTGACTTTCTTGCTTTGATGGCTCACAGATGGTCTCCTCCTCCCACCCCACTGCCACCCCCATTGGTCTTTCTGTCAAGAAGTATTTTCTGTTTCTCTAGCCATTCTGGATTGTTCCGCATGTCTTTTCAATTGGGAATGTCCCACCTGTGAAACTTCAGGATTTCTTCTGACATTCATTTTGGAATTTTCTTTCTTTCTTGTCTTCTTTATGACAATTTGCTTTCTTCCTGTATGATGTTTTTTATGTCTTCCCACAACTCTTCTGGTCTTCAGTCATTAATGTCTAATGCATCAAATCTGTTCTTGAGATGATCTGTAAATTCAGGTAGGATCTGTTCAAGGTCATATTTTTGTTCTCTTGGACTTATTTTAGTTTTCTTCAGCTTTATCCTATACTTACATGTGAGCAATACCTAGATATTCAAGCATACAAAAATAATAAAGTATATTCATCCCTTAATGTACTGAGAACATTCTTTTCATGTTTCTGTTATTTACTGTTTCACCTTCAGTAAGATGAAAATGTTTTTCACAGGATATAATTGTGTATAAATAAACAGGCAATTTTATTATCAATTCAATCTGATTATAAACACACCTATAATTCGGACTCACAACAATCTATAGGACAGAATAGAACTCCCCCATGGGATTTTTCCAGGCAGTAAATCTTTATTGACACAGACTGCCAGATCTTACTCCTATAGAAGTAAGATGATGGGTTAGAACCACAGAACTTTGGTTTATAGACCGATGTTTAAACCACTGAGACACCAGGACTCCTTTTTTCTTTATTCTTTTTGCACATTTTGGGAATTGATGGCCTACTAATTAAGATGTTTCAGCAAAGAGATGCAATCCTGGAAGCACTCAGGTCTCTGTGACAAAAAGTGTTCTTCCTGGCTGACAATTCCACAGAAAAGCTATCTGAAAAATTGCAAAAATTATCAAAGTAATTAATATCATACTCAAATAAAATTCTGCAAAATATAATTCCAAATAGTTGTAGCAGTTCATTGACAGTGAACTTCCAGAAATTCAGAAGAACAATATCATTGCTGATATCAGATAGATCTTGACTGAAAGCAGAGAATATCAGAAAGATGTGTTCCTGTGTTTTATTGACTGTGCAAAGGCATTTAATTATGAAGATCTCAATATATTATGGATAATGTTGTGAACACTGGGAATTCCAGAGCACTTAATTGTGCTCATGCAGAATTTGTACAGGAACCAAGTTCCAGTCACTTGACTAGAACAAGAGGATATTGCATTGTTGGAAATCAGGAAGAATATGTGTCAGTTTTGTATATTTTCACCATACTTATTTAATCTGTATGCAGAGCACTTAATCTGAGAAGTAGGACTATATGTAGAAGAAGACAGCATTACGCTTGGAGGAAGATTCATTAAAAAAAAAACTTGCAATATGCAGATGACATACTTTTTGAAAGTGAAGATGACTTGAAGTATTTATTGATGAAGATCAAAAAATACAAGGTCCAGTATAAATTACATTTGAACATAAATCAGAATATCTCACAATTGAATCAATTATCACTATAAAGAGAAAAAAGATTGAAGTTGCCAAGGATTTCATTTTACTTAGATCCACAATCAACATCCATGGAATAGTAGTCAAGAAATCAAACATTATTTCATTGGGCAAATCTTCTGAAAAATACCACTTCAAAATGTTAAAAAGTGAAGATGTCACTTTTTAACAAGGTGTGCCTGGCCCAAGCCATAGTATTTTTAATCACCTCATATGCATGCGGAAGCTCGACAATGAATAAGGAAGACTGAGGAAGAACCAGTGCCTTTGAATTATGGTGCTGGAGAAAAACATTGAATATACCATAGACTGTCAGAAGAACAAATAAGCCTATCTTCTGACAGTCTGTGGTAGAAGTTAACACTTTGTTCCTACTACTTTGGACATGTTATTTGAACCCAAGAGAAGGACACCATGCATGGCAGAATAGAACATCAGCAAAAGAGAGGAGGACCTGTAATGTGATGAATTTAAAAATTATCTGCAACAATGACTCATGCAGCAATGATTGTGAGGATAGCACAGTACGAGGTAGTATTTGGTCCTATTATACATAAAGTTGATGTGAGTTGAAACTCTCTCCATGTCACCTAACAACATCAACAACCATATGAAATGAATGGGTCTATAAAACTCTATGAATAGCAGAGAAACACTGTTAGATACAGGGCCGGAAGGTGGGAAGGCACTCAGAATGTGACTGGGGAAAAAAAAAAAAAATGCCTCCTCAAAGTAGAATTGACCATGATGAAGTGAATAGAGTTAAGCTCAGGGGAGAAAAGCACACAGGACCTTCATTTGCGGATGGGCCACAATTTAAAATGAAAAGAAACAGCTGTAAACATCCATTGAAAATCAAAACATGGAATGTACGAAGTATGAATCTGGGAAAATTGGAAGTTGTCAAAAATGAAATGGAATGCATCAACATCGATACCTTATGCATTACTGAGCTGAAATGGAATGGTATTGGCCATTTTGAATCTGACAACCACATGGTTTACTATGCAGGAAATTTCAAATTGAAAAGGAATAGTGTTACATTAATTGTCAAAAAGAACATATCCAGATCAGTCATGAGGTACAATGCTATAAGTGATAGGATAATATCCATGTGCCTACAGGGAAGCCCAATTAATACTACTATTATTTAAATTTATGCACCAACCACTAAAGCCAGTGAAGATGAAATGGAAGAATTCTACCAACTTCTTCAATCTGAAATCAATCAAACATGCAATCAAGATGTATTGCTCATTACTGGTGATTGGAATGCAAAGGTTGGGAGCAAAGAGGAAGTACTAAAGTTGGAAA
>NW_006408708.1:6375022-6393306 GCF_000296735.1 Chrysochloris asiatica | reverse complement strand
AAGTCAAGAGATCAGACGACATAGTGCATTGGGCAAATCTGCTGCACAGGAACTTTTTAAAGTGTTGAAGAGCAAAGATGTCACCTTGAGGACTAAGGTGCGCCTGACCCAAGTCATGGTATTTTCAATAACCTCATATGGATGCGAAAGCTGGACGGTGAATAAGGAAGAGTGTAGAAGAATTGATGCCTTTGAATTGTGGTGTTGTTGGAGAATACTAAAAGTGACAATGTCTGCCAAAAGAACCAATAGATCTGTTTTGGAAGAAGTGCAGCCAGGGTGCTCCTTGGAGGCCAGGATAGCTAAGCTTCGTCTCTCATACTTCGGTCATATTGTCAGGAGGAAACAGTTGCTGGAGAAGGATGTCATGCTGGGTAAGATGGAGGGTCAGAGAAAAAGAGGAAGACTCCCAACGAGATGTATCGGCCAGGTGGCATCATTGATTGCTTTGAGTGTGGCCGCAGTATTGAGGTTCACCAAGGACAGGACAATATTTCGTTCTGCTGTGCATGGGGTCACTATGAGTCGGTTTCAACTCAATGGAACCTGAGAACAACAACAACAAATAAAAGCAATTTTCTATGTTAAAACCCAATATTTTGCATTAGGCAGAGCTGCTGCACAAGACCTCTTTAAAGTGTTGAAGAGCAAAGATGTCAGTTTGAGGACTAAGGTGCACATGATCCAAGTGGTATTTTCAATAACGTCATATGCATGTGAACGTTGGACAAAAAATAAGGAAGACCATAGAAAAATTGATGAATTTGAGTTGTGGTATGGGAGGAGAATAGTGAAAGTACCATGGACTGACCAAAGAACAAACAAACCTGTGTTGGAAGCAAGGATGGCCAGACTTCATCTCTCATACTTTGGACATATTGTCAGGAGAGACCAGTCCCTGGAGAAGGATATCATGTTTGGTGAAATGGAGGGTCAGAAATAAAGAGGAATATCCCCAACGAGGTGGATTGACTAAGTGGCAGTAGCAATGGGCTCAGTTATAGCAATGATTGTGAGATTGGCCCAAGACTGGGCCGTGTTTCATTCTATTGTACATAGGTTCACTATGAATCGGTACTGACTCAATGGCACCTAACTACAATAACAATATTTATAGAGTTATTTTGTGCATTAATGTACATAACAATGAACTTTAAAAACCTTTAATAATTATATATAAATTTTTGTTATTTAATTACAGATTTTAAAGTATTCATTACAAGCAAGTCAACCTTAATCACCTCAAGGTTTCATGAGGAGTAAAATGAAATAAAGTACAGTAGCATCAAAAGCAAATAATCTTTGATACACTAGAAAGTTAAAATGTGTAACAAAATGTAGTTTTAGGGAAAAATGAGGTACCAAATGATATATTTTCTTTAAAAATCAAAGGTCCAAACAACAGAAATCTTTTAATTATGTGTTTACAGAAATAAAAATACATAAAAATTTTTTGTAAATAATTGCTGTATGAGGCAAGCTATTTTTATTAGTTGAAGATAAAGGACTTTGGGGACTCTGGCTAAGCTATGATTATAATGTTTTCTTCTAGAATATTGTTTGCTTTCTTTCTTCAAAATTATACACTGCTATATACTAAATTACATAATGCATTGACCAAGTCTGCTTCACAAGACCTCTTTAAAGTGCTCAAGAGCAAAGCTATCAGTTTGAAGACTAAGGTGCGCCTAACCCAAGTCATGGTATTTTCAATAGCTTAATAGATGTATGAAGTTGGACAATGAATAAGGAAGACCAAAGAAAAATTGACTCCTTTGAGTTATGGTGTTGGAGAAGAATATTGAAAGTTCCATGGAATGTCAGAAGAACTAATAATTCTACGTTGGAAGAATTAAAGCCAGAATGCTCCTTAGAAGCAAGGATGGTGAGACTTCATCTCTCATACTTTGGATACGGTATCAAGAGTGACCAGTCCCTGAGAAGGACAGACAATATGCTTGCAAAGTGGAGGGTCAGTGAGAAAGAAGAAGGTTCCCCAATGAGATGGATTGACACAGTGGCAGCAGAAGTTGTCTCAAGCATAGCAACAATTGTGAGAATAACTCAGGACTGGCAGCTGTGCATAGGATCACTATGAATTGGATCTGACAACAATATACTAAAAGGGGATTGATATTTAAAGTATGATTTAAACATAAGCATCTATTTATCAGCACAGATATGTGGGATGGGAACTATAAGCAATTAACAGCCTACAATGCTAGTACCTTTTCATTTCTGTACTATAATATCTAACTTAAAAACTTGGGAACACACTCTTCATTTGTCACCGATAAGGAGAACTGAGGGAAAAACAGCAATAAAGTTGCGAGCTAAGCCCTACAATGTTCAATAGACTCCTATGAACCCAGGTAGAGACCTGGTTGGCCAGCAGAGTGGCAAGATCTGGGAACTCTTGGGCCCAGAGTCAGTGACATAGCCACAGAGGACTAGAGTGAAGAGTGAAGCATCCAGCTGATAAGAAGAGAGGGCATATGCACAAGAGCACCCACACTTGTAGATAATACCCACTTATTCTGGTTTCAGTGACTGGATGATCAGAGCTCAACTAGAAGGAGAAAGAAGAGGGAAAAAAGAGTAATCTAATACAATTTGATGAACTTGACCTACCCCTATGGATGCAGTAGCTCAAAAGAAGGAACAAATCTTTACAGCAAGGATCATTCCCACCCCTTCCATACACAGAGTAGACAGGGATGGGCAACTTGGACACTGGCTACCCAAAATGGGGCCGGGGGGAGGTGGAAACTACAAAGGCAAGAAGTGACTGGCTTACAAGCTTTCCAGAGGAAGCCTAGATCCAGAGGGCACGGAGGAAGGTAGAAGCTCCACTGAGTTGTATCCAATCTGTTTGAATGGGGCTGATGAAAGGAGATGCAGATAGGTCTCTTGTGATACAATAGTGAATAATTGTTATCAGGACTGATTGTGAGGGTTGGAAATGTAAAGGTAGACATTTTGTAGCAAAAGCAGGGGAGTGATTGACTTTGCAGTCTAGGAGTGGAGGTCCCTGGGATCATCAAGGGAGAAGACCAGAAAGCGGGACCCTACCCAGAGAAGCAGTGATGCCAGAGATGTAGGGAGAGATGATGATGTGGAGAGATGGAGCAGTTGGGGACTTTAGACCCAGAGAAGGAGAGGGACTGTGTGCTGAGGACCAGGGAGGCAGGCTTGCAGGGTATACCCTTAGGTTGGTTGAAGATGCATGGAGGGAATTGTAACCATGCCAGTAAAACGATATATGATAGGATGAATGTAAAGCTAATGTTTTCCCATTTAATCTATCACATAATTCACAATAAAACATTAAAAAAAAGTTGATTGTCAATATTTGATAATAACATTCTAATAATAATATATTTGGTAAAATGATGGTAATACTCACCTTTGAACTCTACTTTGACCAAATAATGGTTTTAATACTTGATCATTTATTTTACTGCCAAAGTGTATATTCAGTATAGCTAATGAGATAATAGGAGCTCTAGTAGCATAGTGGTTACGAATCAGGCTGTGAACCACAAGGTCAGCAGTCTGAAACTATCAGCTGTTCCATGGGAGAAAGATGAGGCTTTCCACTCCTGTAAAGATTTACAGCCTCGGAAACCCTGTACAGGGTCGCTATGAGTCAGAACCGACTCCACTGCACATAACAACAACAACAACAATGAGATATAACAACAAATGTTATAGCTGCCTACTTTCAATATACCTTTTTCTGATCCATTGACCTTGTGTGTTTCTCATTTATTTATATTTTATTTTGTTTTTCAATAAAACTTTGCTAATTTGTTTCATATAGAATTAACTCAAATCTTCTGTTAGCCGTTTTTTTTTTTTCTATTTTTTGTGATTTTACACTTACTGCTCCTTCTTTTTCTTTGCACGCTAGACTCCCTCATTAGTTGGTTTGCAATTTCCTCTAATTCATTGCAATTCATTTTGACTAATAGCTACCCTATAGGACTAAGTTGAACTGCCCCATAGGGTTTCCAAGGCTGTGATCTTTAAAGAAAAGGAGCCCTTATATTGCAGTGGTTAAGGTGCTCAGCTTCTAACTAAACATTGTTGCTGTTAAGTGTCCTTGGCTCATAGTGATCCTATAAAGATTTTCTGAGGCGGGACTGGTGTGTTTGAGCCACCACCTTGCAGTCCAAAAAGTTGGGCAGTTCAAATTCACAAGCCGATATGGAAGACCTCTATAAAGGTTTACAGCTTTGGAAACCTTATTGGGCAGTTCTGCTCTGTCCTGTCGAGTCACTGTGAGTTAGAATCAGCATGATGACAGTGAGGAATCATTAATGAAGCTGATTACCACATGGATTTCTCATGGAGATGTTGAAGGATTTGTACCAACTAGCAGCCAAGGTCATAATCCTTGTGCTACAAGATCTCCTCATCCAATTACCTTTATGAATCCCTAAATCCCAAGGTTTAGGACCAGATCTCATCTGAGTGTTTTGTGGTTTTCTTCTTAAGACCATAATAGTGTCTGAGCCAATAACTGTAAATTTGCCTCTAAATGTGGACTAGGCCAAGATACTGAAGAAAGAGGCTAGCAGCCCCTAGGATGGTGATGTAGGAGTTTATTAAGTGCTCGCTTAAAGGCGAGGACTTGGGCAGTCTCAGGGCAGACTGAATGTCCATGCTTCCCCAGTTGAAAGTGAGGTTTTATGTCTCTGATGAACAAAGTTGGCTTTGTTCCAGGGTTCTGGACCTCCAAAGCCATCCCAGCAAGTATTATATAAGAATGATTTAGCAAGTGGATGTGATCTAACAGTAAGCAAGTGTGTAGTCATATTTGACTACAGAAAAACCTCTTGCGCTGTAATGGTCTTTGCAATCTTTCTTGTGTCCCTGAGTACCCTCAATGGGAAGCATTATAAATGTTTAGGTTATAAGGTCGGCGGTTCAAGGTCACAATTTTCTCCTCAGAAGCCCTATACAGTGTCGCCTATACTCGACAGCATTTAACAACAGCAACAGGTATGATCAGCTAAAGCTAGAGCCACAGGCCATAGCAGCAGTGTAGGCAAACACAGTCAAACAGCTTTATATCAAGGAAAATACTAAAACACAGCTAAAACCCTTGCCAACTAGAGAGCAAGGAAGAAAACCAGGTGGCCAAAACAGACCAACTACTAGGTGTCCAGGCCCCCTGTCTATTTCTTTATATGACCTAACAAATCAGTAATGTTTTGGTTATAGTCTGTTATGTAGGTACAACATTCAGTTTTCATTACAACATATGTTCTGCCTTGAGTGACTGTCAGAACATTCAAAGACATCCAGTTTTGGAGAACTACCTTTCTCCTTTAGGTGGTTTCAGCAAGTAATAGCCAAAGTCTTTCTCTGCTGTTGTTCAGGGTCTATTTAGTAAAACTGATCGGAGCATCAGTTTTCCCCATGATTTTTGAAGAACCATGAAAGGGAACAAAAACAGTTAAAAGGTCATCGTACCAGTGGAAAACAGTGCAGTTGATCCACCTGGCTTTTACCATAGAATAGTGCACAAGCCTGGGTATAAGATTCCTTATGAGCTCCTGCAGCATAGGGGTGTAATGTCCCATCCAATCACACGACAACCAGGGTCACAAGTAATTTCACTAGTCATTGAGTGCCATTAGGAGTAAGGCTTGACCTTTGATTTGGGAGCCATCCAATCCTATCATCTGTTGTCAGTGGACCACTGGAGTCCAGCCCACTTTTCTTGGATGTACAGACAAAAGAACCCACAGGATTTTACCTGGTTTAAAACAAATAGAGATGGGCTTCCCATCACCCCTTGAATGTCCACCAGTCAACATAAGCCATCTCTTTAAGGCTGCGTCTAGGAGATATTGTAGTCTCTTACCAAAATGCAGGTTTCTGTGATAGTCTGAGTCCAAGGCAATGTTGTGCCTCCTCTCTCTGATTATGTCCCACTTAGTCACAAAGGCAATTATATGCCTCCACAAGTTTTCCACAGCTACCCAATCAGTTCTTAGCAGAGGTTCAACATTCAAAGCATGGCTTCAGGGCTTGAGAAGAGGCACTGTCCACAGAGCTAGCAACTGCTTTTGTGGTGGACAGAGGTAAGCTGTGAACCCACTCAAGAAATATGTTGTCAGTCGCAAAGGGAAGAAAACAGAATAGAACATACTTGTGGTAAAAAAAAAAAAAAGGTATTTAGTAGGAACAAAAAGGGTAACTTCCCTTTTCATTAGGGTAACACTCATGGCTTCCCCTCAAATGGTGAGAACATTTTTAGGAAATTTTTTTTGGACTGTATGTGTCAAGCCTGCTGCCCCTGTAGGAGTCACCTGAGGTTGTGAGTAAAGTCACCATTTAGCTATATGCCAAATCCTCCATCATGCTATAGCCATTGTCCCAGTCTAGGTGAGGCATGACTATTGAGGCTCATCTCTCATATTTTGGACATATTATCGGGAGGTCCCAGTTTCTGGAGAAGGCTATCATGTCTGGTAAGGTGGAGGGTCAGAGAAAAAGAGGAAGACCCCCAGCGAGATGGATTGGCAATATAACAGCATCAGTGGTCTGAAGCGTGACAATAATTGGAGGTTGGCCCAGGATTAGGCAGTGTTTTGTTTTGCTGTATATAAGGTCTCTATGAGTTGGTACCGACTCGATGGCATCTAACAACAACAAATGCAGCAGGATGGTGGGCTTTCATGTTAGGCTGGTTAGTTCCTCTGCCTCCATAGAGACAAAGAGCCACCCTACTGGGGTAACTCATGACAAGTGCCAATTGATGGTTTCCTGAGGCACTGGAAAACTGAGCTGCTGTGCTCTGGCAACAATTTGGTCAGGCACACTTCCACACCGGTGATGTCACTGATATTGTGGTTGGAGGTCACCTAAAGCTCCCATTCTGGCATATGGCCCTAAAGTCACAGTGAGGTCCAAATTTATTAACTTCAATGCATTAAGCAGCAACTTAGCCCACATCACCAGTAAAACCTTGCTTATAAGGGTGTGTCTCTGTTGCTTTAGGGAGTCCTGGTGTCATGTTGTAGGATAAGCACTGGACTACAAGGTAAATTTGAACTGCAGTGTCAGTGGTTCAAACTCACCAATAACTCCTCAGAAATCCTATACAAAGTTGCTATGGGTTGGGTCCAAGTCAACAACACTTAACAACAACAACAATTTGTTGCTTTAGGACACCATTCTTTCTTTCCACCAGGTCTGTGGCCTGGGGATTATAGAGCTGGCGGTAGTCCCATTGCACCTCCTTCTTGGCAGCCAGTTCACACACAGTGTAACTAGTGAAGTATGTACCTTGGTCATTAGCAATATTTTTGGTATCTGTACATAACACTCAATATTTTGCAATAATTTTATTGTAGCAATTTGGTTAGCTTGATTGAACGAGAATGTCTGAATTAGGCTGGTAGCTGTGTCCACACACACAAGACTATTTCACTCCTTCACTGGAAAACAGAGGCCCTATTAAATTCACCTGCCAGTCTATTTTCTTAGGTTTTTATTGTGAATTTTGTGGGTTTACATGGGGGAACATCAGCTTTACATTCACCCTATTGTATTTCGTTTTATTACAATGATTACAATCTCCTCCATGCATCATCAAATAACCAAAGGATACACCCCACAGGCCCACCCCCCTGCTCCCAGCTGTCAGCACACAGCCTCTCTCCCTCCCTGAGTCCCATGTCCCCAGCCACTCAATCTGTCCATGTCATCGTCTCTGTCTCCATCCCTGGCATCACTGCCTCTCTGAGTAGGGTCACACTCTCTGCTCTTCTCACTTAATGGTCCCAGGCATCTCCGCTCCTGGGCTGTAAAATCAATCACTCCCCTCCTTTTGTCAAAAAACACCTACCTCTACATTTCTGACCCTCACAGCCAGTCCTGATGGCAATTATTCACTATTTTACAAGAGTCTTATCCCCATTTCCTTTCACCAGCCTGGACCCAACAGATTGGAAATAATTCAGTGGAGGTTCTACCTACCCCTGCCCTGTCTGGAACTAGGCTCCCTCTTGAAAGCTTGTAAGTCAGTCACTTCCTGTCTTTATAGCCCTCCTCCCCCATTTTTGGTAACCAATGTCTAAGTAGCCAATCCCTGTCAACTCTATGTACCGAGGGGTTGGAAGTGATCCTTGCTGTAAAGATTTGTTCCATTTTTTGAGCTACTACATTCATATGTATAGGTAAAATTAATCAGATTGTAGTGGGTTACACTCCCCTCCCCCCCATCTTTCTTATTCTAGTTGAGTTCTGATCATTCAGCCATCGAAGCCAGGTCAAGTGGGTATTATATGCAAGTATGGGTGTTCTTGTGCTTCTCCCTTCATTTCATATCAGCTGGATGTTTCTTTCTCCACTCTAGTCCTCTGTGGCCATGTCACTGCCTCTGGGCCCAGGAGTCCCCGGATCTTGCTGTAACTGCTGGCCATCTAGGTCTCCTCCCGGGTTCACAGGAGTCTATTGAATGTGGTCTGACTTAGATCCCAACTTCATTGCTGTTTTTTCCCCCTCTTTCCCTTATTGGTGACTAACGTGGTCACCAGCCAGATCACATTCCTGCTGGTGTATTCCCTTTGAGTCTTAGTCTTGGAAGCAAGTTTGCTCTGAGGGGACCTGACCACTTGCCTTGTTGGCTCCCGGGCTAACAGCTTACTTGTTCTTATAGCAATCAATCATACTGCCTTTATTGTTTCTGATTTTTCCTGCTGGTCTTTCGTCATGAAGTATCTTCTGTTTTCCTAGCTGCTCCAGGCTGGTCTACTAGTCCTTTAAATTTCCCACCTCAGACAATTCTGAATGGAATTCTGGTTTCCATCTATGGTCTTATGCAATGCACAAGCTACACAGGAGGTCTCTCTCTGAGCAATTTCTAGCTCCCTTTAAGGTATTCCAAGTCTAAAGACTGGCTTGCAAGCTTTCAATTGTGATGTTTCTAGCTATTCCTTCCCCGCGCCCCTCAAGTGTCTATTTCACAATGGTAGTCAAGGGAAACCAAGATTCAAAAGACAGCCAAGCATCTTAACAAAATTCTCCTCTTTTACCTTTTCAAACTAGCCTCACTCCCTGTATCCTAAAACCCTGTTATTCCAAGGTTGTGCATACATCATCATTTACCTCTGTCCCACTTAGTCCATGTGAATCTGCCTAACTGTTCTCACATCCACTTTGTTCTTCTATTCCCCTCCTCCTTCTTGTGTAATGCCCGCACAACCCCCACCCCTCTGAACCCAAGCTGTCCTGTGTCTATTCCCTACCCTGTGCTCTATCTTTCCCTCCCTACCTCCCCTCCTCTCATCCCATGCATCTTGGTGATCAGCAATTATGTATATCATTGTATTTTTTCCCCTTTTTGGTGGGCTCTTTTTCTTAGTCTTTTACAATAATGGTCTTATGCAGTATTTCTCCTTTTGTGGCTGATTGATTTCACTCAGCATAATGTCCTTAAGGTTCATCCATGTTATGCAGTGGCTTGCAGCTTCCTTGTAGTTCTTCAAGGTAGCATAGTATTCCATTGTGTGTATGTATCACAGTTTGTTTATCCATTCTTCAATTGATGGGATTTTAGGCTGTCTCTCTCTTTTTGCTATTGTAAATAGTGCTGCTGTGTGCATTGGAATGCATATATCTACTCGTGTTATGGCTAGTATTCCTTGTGGGTAAATACCAAGTAGAGGAATTGCTGGATCACAAGGCATTTCTATTTCCAACCTTCTGAGGAAGCCCCATATTGCTTTCCAGAGAGGTTGGACCATTTTGTAATCCCACCAACAATGTAGGAGGGTCCCAGTCTGTATCCTCGCCAGCATTTATTGTCCTCTACTTTTTTGATCTTTGCTTATATTGCTGGTGTGAGATGATATCTCATTGTTGTTTTGATTTACATCTCTCTGATGGCTAGTGATTGTGAACATTTCTTCATATATTTCTTGGCTGCCTGGATCTCCTCTTTGGTGAAGTGTCTGTTCATGTCCTGTGCCCATTATTTAATTGGGTTATTTGTCTTTTTCTTGTAGTTGCCTATATATTTTAGAAATGAGTCCCTTATCTGATGTGTAATTGCAAAAGATTTTTTCCCATTCTGTGGTTCCCTTTTTACTCTTTTGATGAAGTCTTTTGATGCACACAAGTTTTAAATTTTTAGTATGTCCCAATCATCTATATGGTCTACTTTTGTTTGTGTAATTTTCAAAATGCTTGTTAATCTGTGTATGCCCTGAATTAAAGCCCTCACATTTGTCCCTATTTTTTCATTGATGACCTTCATAATTTTGAGATTCACATTAGGTCTTTAATCCATGCTGAGTTCATTTTTGTATAGGGCATGAGGTAAAGGTCTTGTTTCAGTCTTTTGCATATAGCTTTCCATTACTGCCAGTACCATCTGTTAAAGAGACTATCTTTTCCCCATGCGATATACCTAGGCACTTTGTCGAAAATCAGTTGGCTATATGTGGATGGGTTAATTTCTGGATTCTCAAGTCTGTTCCATTGATCAATGGATCTTTCATTGTATCAGTACCAGGCTGTTTTGACCACTGTAGCCATGTAGTAAATTTTGAAATCGGGGAGTGAGAGGCCTCAAACCTTGTTCTTCTTAAGCAGTGCTTTGCTTATCTTGGGTTTCTTTCCTTTCTATAGAAAGTTTGTAATTGTCTTTTCCATCTCTTTGAAGAATGTTGTTGGAATCTGAATTGGGATTGCATTATATGTGTAAATTGCTTTGGGCAGTATTGACATTTTCACGATGTTAAGTCTTCCTATCCAGGAACATGGTATGTTCTTCCATTTCTATAAGTCTCTTTTGGTTTCTTGTAGTAGTGTTTTGTAATTTTCTTTATATAAGTCTTGTGTTTCTCTGGTTACGTTTATTCCTAAATATTGTAAATGGTATTGCTTGCCTAATGTCCTTTTCAGCACTGTCGTTGTTACTATAGAATCCAACTGATTTTTGTATTTTGATCATATACCCTGCCACTTTGCTGAATCTTCCAATGATGTCTATTAGGTTTTTTTACTGAGTCTTTGGGATTTTCTATGTATAGGATCATATTGCCTGCAAATAAAGAGAGTTTTGCTTCCTCTTTGTCAATTTGGATGACTTTAATTTTTCTATCATGCCATTTAGCCCTGGCTAAGACTTCCAAAACAATATTGAATAGGAGTGGTGACAAAGGGCATCCTTGTCTGGTTCCTGTACACAGAAGGAAGGCTTTCATTTTTTCTCCATATAGAGTGATGTAGACTGTTGGTTTTGTATATATGCTTTTGATTATGTTGAGGAATTTCCCTTCAATTCCTATATTGTTGAGAGTTTTTATCAGGAATGGATGTTGCATTTTGTCAAATGCCTTTTCTGCATCAATCAATACGATCCTGTGGTTCTTTTCCTTTTTCTTATTTATATGGTGGATTACATTGATTGTTTTTCTAATGTTGAAACATCCTTACATTCCTTTTATGAAACCCACTTGGTCATGATGTATTATTTTTTGATGTTCTGTTGGCTAGGATTTTGTTGAGAAATTTTGCATCTGTGTTCATGAGGGATATTGGTCTATAATTTTCTTTCTTAGTGATGTCCTTCCCTGGTTTGGTATGAGGGTTATGCTTCCTTCATAAAAAGTATTAGGAAGTTTTCCATCCTCTTCTATATTCTGGAATAATTTGAGTAGAATTGGTGACAGCTCTTCCCTGAATGTTTGGTAGAACTCATCAGTGAAGTCATCTGGGCCTGGACTTCTTTTGGTTGGGATTTTTTGATGACCTGGTCAATTTTCTTCTTTTCTTATGGGTCTGTTCAAGTTTTCTTCTTCACTCTGAGTAAGTTTAGGTATGTCGTGTTTTTCTAAAAATGTATCCATCTCTTCTAAGTTTTCGAATTTGTTGGAGTACAACTCTTCATAGTATTCTGTTATTATCCTTTTGATTTTGTTTGGTTCCATTGTGACATAGCCCATGTGGTTTCTAATGTCAGTTATTTGTGTCATCTCCTTCTTTCTTTTGTTAGTTTTGCCAAAGGTTTGTCAATTTTATTAATCCTTTCAAAGAACCAACTTCTTGTCCTATTGATTCTTTCTATAATTTTTCTGTTTTCCATCTCATTTATTTCTGCTCTTATCTTTATTGTTTCTTTTGTTTTGGTGACTGTAAGTTTCCTCTGCTGTCAGGACATGGATCTTGATATTTTAATACTGATCATCTGTACCTCTTTTTTAGGGTTACGTATTGTCTCCAATGCTATATCTATTTTATTTGATTGTGCCTGGAGCAATTTTCTGACTTCTTCCTTACTTTCCTCGACTTTTCTGTGAAACATTTAGATGCATCTCAATATCATTTTTCTGAATTCCTTATTGGGCAGTTCCAAAGCCTGCATGCCTTCCAAATTCTAGCTCTCCCTCTTGTTTGTTTGTTTGATCTGCTCTGTCTTGTTTTTGCATATGAGCAGAAATTTTCTGTTGCTTTTTAGACATTATGGTGTTGCTGTATTTGTAGTAAGTCAATGAATGTATGTTTGTGCATTCTAAAGCTCTCTCCAATTGCTTCCTTGTAGATGTGATAAGGGAATGGGATTCTCTTTTCATTGCTTTTACAGATCATTTCAGAGTGTTTTTAGTTGTAGATGATGCTCTGGTATACAGCAGGTGCATTTGGCTCTTTTTGAAATAGTGGGGTTCTATAGGGTACGATTATAACTTGATTGTATGGTAGCAATTGCTGTCTCTTGTTGGATAAGGCAAGAAAAAGAAAGAACACCCCCCCCCCCAAGATAGAAGGGGACTGAAAAAAAAAAAAAAAAAAAAACCAGACTATACACTTAATGAACAAAATCTCCACACACACACACAAAAATGAGTAAAATATGAGCAAGATTTTAATGCTACGTTATAGCCTTTTGCCTTCAAAGCTGCCTGAGAAATTTCAAGATGTTTCCATTGTGTCTTATAATACAATCAAGATTTTGTTTTGGTTTTAGCCTTTTTCTCCTCCTCTCCCCTCCAAATCTGTTTGTGTGTATCTCCTATTGAAAAACCAGCCCAGGGTGGCCAGATCTGCTTTGGAAGACACTCTTGTTGCAAGCGTGTCCTGTTGACTACTCCCCCTTCAAATCTGTGCCCAGTGATCCTCTCTGTGCAGATCCTTCAATGTGTATAGCAGAACCTTACCTGAAGGTGTCAAAGTGTTGAAGCATCTCTTGTGGTCCCCAGAGTAAAGGTAGGCATTCAAAAAAAGAGAATAATGAAAAAGGAATGTTCTCACATTTGCTCTGCTGATCTGTCAAACTTCTGCAATAGGAGTACTCTCTTGACCCTTTATCTGCTTACTCTTCCTTTCACTCTTTTGAGGAGTGATCCCCATTCTCAAATGTTTGTAGTCTTGTCTGCCTGCACCCTTTCCCCAGAAAGCACTTGATGTTACCTTCTGAAGTTACTTCCCAAACACAATTGTCAAAAGAAATGGCTCACACAATTGTGGAGGCTGACAAGACACAAATATGTAGTTCAGATCTCAATCTGGATGAATCTTCTCACCTATTTAGTTTCAGGAGCTAAGAAACCCAAATAGGTAGGTCAGATGACAGGCTGTAGATATATGAATCTGCAGGAGCTGATGACTCAGGTCAGATGATGAGCCCAAAGTCCCGTGAACTGGGGATCAGACATCAAGAGCGAGATGCAAGATCTGTGACAAGAAAGCCACTTCCTGCTTTTGATATGGCTCAGTTTAAACTTAGAGGGAGAGCAAAATTAACCAATCCCCATGTTCGAGTTTCATATACCCTAGCTGCATGGTCCCACCTAGTCATTTGGTGGGAGTTACAAAAACTATGGTTAGAAGAACCATAGTAAGTAATTTACATTATCTCAGTATTATTACATGAAAAACAGGTCCACATCTGAGGATTGGAGACAATTCTAAATGTCCTGTCACCTGGCTTTTCCACATAGAGCCATGCCCATTACCATCCACTGCTCCTTATGCCATTGGTCAATTCACATAGTTAATCTTAGTAGCTACCACCCAACTGTCTGTACAAGGGGCTAAGGATTGATGGTGATGACCATCTTCACAACCCTTAATTCTGCTCTTTGATTGCTTTGTCCTGAGACAGTCTCACATACCTTGGCAAGAGCCCTCTGTGTACCAGAAGTACTCTCTGCTGGCAACACAGAGTAGTGGAGAGAATAAGGGGTCATTTTGGTATATGTTAAGTGCCATCAAGTTGATTCTGACTCATAGAAATCCTCTATTAAGGTTTCTGAGGAGCAGCTGATGGGTTTGAACTGTTAACCTTGTGGTTCATAGTCAAGTGCTGATGCCATCTAATGGATTCCTGTGCATTGCAATCATATGTAGGGTTTACAAAATTATAACTTGTTATGGAAGTAGACAGTTTCATTTTTCTCCATAGTAGCTGCTGGTAGATTTGAACTGCTGGTCTTGCCCTTGTGGATAGCTGCCAAAGTTACCCCACAATGCCACCAGGGCTCCTATTTATGCCTAGTCTCTTTTTTTATGATAGAACTATTCACATTCGGGGATGAGTGTCCACCACATGAATCTTAGAGAGTCCTCACTCCATTCCTAGGTCTATCTTTTATACATCCTTTTGCAAGCTGTTGGGTCTTTCATCACAATAAAGAACAGGTAAGCATCTTTTTGGTATTCTCTGATTTCAGCCAAGATGTATCAGATGTCAACAATGGTATCCTCCATTTCATGTGCTCATCTGAATCCAACTGGAACCTCTGGCAGGTCCTTGTCAATGTACTTTTGTAGACATTTACATTTTTTGGTAGCAAAATTTTACTTGTACATATTAATGATATTGTCCAATGATTTACACATTCCATTGAGTCACCTCTCTTTGGAATTGACACAAATATGGATCTTTGCAATCATTTACATAGGTAACTGTGTTCCATAGATGACTGCGTGATTTCAGTGCTGCATCAGTTTGTTGAACGATTTCAATTTGCATTCCATCAATTCCCATAGTCTTGTTCATTGCCAATGCCTTCAGTGCACCTTAGACTTCTTCCTTCAGTAGCATTGGCTTTTGATCATATGCTATCTCTTGAAATGGTTGACCATCGACCATTTATTTTTGGTACAATGACTGTGTATTCCTTCCATCTTCTTCTTCTTCTTTTTTTTTTTAAATGTTTTATTGTGTATTGTGTGATAGTCTACATGGTGGAACATTAGTTTTACATTAATTCCATCATACATCATCTCATTGCCATAGTTACCATCCCGTCCATGCATCATCACCCAACCAAAGAGTATACCCTGCAATCCCGCCTGCCCTCCCCTCACGGTCCTCAGCACATGGCCCCTCTCCCACTCTGGATCCCTAGACCCCAGCCACTCCATCTCTTCACATCATCCTCTCTCTTCACGTCATCCTCTCTGTCTCAGTCTCAGGCCTCACTGCTCCTCTGGGTGGGTTCACGCTCTCTGCTCTTCTCCATTGATGGTCCCAGGGCCCTCCACTCCTAGACTGAAAGGTTAATCACTCCCCTTCTTGCTATAAAATGTCCACCTTTACATTTCCAGTCCTCACAATCAGTCCTGGTGACAATCATTCACCCTTGCATCCCGAGGGACCCATCTGCATTTCTTTTAATCTGCCCTTCCTAGACACGTCAGATATTACTCACTGGGCACTCTACCATCCTCTCCGCCTTGTGAATCTAGGTTCCCTCTTGAAAGCTTGTAAGCCAGTCACTTCTTACCTTTGTATCCCTTCTCCCAATTTTGGTTATTCAATGCTCAAGATGCCCATCCCTATCTACTCTTTGTGTGGAGGGGGTGGGAATAATTCTTGGAGCAGGGATTTGTTTCCTCTTTTGAGCTATATATATCTCATTTATAGGTGGATGTCCAGTTTATCAAATTATATCAGATGGCGCTTTTTTTTCCCTCTTCTTTCTTCTTCGGGTTGAGCTCTGTTAGTCCCATCATTGGAGCCATCCTTGCATCTTCTTTTGATGCTTTCTGCACCATACAGTATTTTGATCATTGTTATTGTTGTTAAGTGCTGTCTAGTCAGTTCTGACTCACAGTGAGCCTTGCAGGGTTTCTGAGGAGCAGCTGCTGATATTGAACTGCTGACCTTTCGGTTTAAACTGACTTTGCAGTTCAATGATTATCCTACAGCACTATGTTTTTGTTTCTATGTGCCATTGAGTTGGTTCCAACCCATAGCAACCCAGAATAGGATTTCAGAGGAGCAGATGGTGATACAGTGTATAGAATCTGTAAATATTGAAAGTAGAAGATTAACATGTTTTGCAGCTCTTACAGCTTGAGAAATGCTGAACATATTTTTCTTTTTGATTTTCTAACTCCAGATCTACGCACATTTCATTATAATACATATCTTTGTTTTCTCCAGCTAACCTTTGAAATTTTCTGTTCAACTCTTTCACCTCCTCATTTCTTCAATTTGCTTTCCATCTCTACACTGGAGAGCAAGTTTTTTAGTCTCTTATACCACACATTTTGATCGTTTCCTTCTTTCCTTATGAGATTTTGCTTTCTTCCTGTATGATGTTCTTAGTGTCATCCCACAATGCATTTGCTTTTCGGTCATTAGTATCTAATGTAAAAAATCTATTCTTGAAATGATTTCTAAATTCAGGTGGGATACATTCAAGGTCATGTTTTGGCTTAATTTTTTTCAGCTTCAGCCTACACTTTCATATGAGCAATTGATGATCTGTCCCACAGTATACCTCTGACATTGTTTTGGCTGATGATTTGAAGCTTCTTGACCATCTCTTCCCACAGATGTAGTCAATTTGATATTTGGTGTGTTCTATCCGGTGAGGCTTATATATACAGTTGTCTTTTTAAAAGGATACTTGCAATGAATAAGTCATTGGTATTGTAAATTGTATCATGCTATATCCAGTATCATTTCTATCACCAAGGCCATATTTTCCAACTACTGTGTCTTGCTCTTTGTTTCCAACCTTTGCATTCCATCAGCTGTAATTATCAATACATCTTGATTGCTTTTTTGATAAATTTCAGACTGAAGAAGTTGGTAGAATTCTTCAGTTTCAACATCATTGGCTTTAGTGGTTGGTGTGTAAATTGGAATCATAGTGGTATTAATTGGTCTTCCTTACAGGCATATAGGAGTCCTTGCGTGTGTTAATGCACTTGACTGAAAAGTCAGTTTGAATTACAGGGTAGCTCACTAGCCACTCCTTGGAAACCCTGTACAGGATCATGATGAATCGGAATCAACTCAATAGCACTTAACAACAACTATAGGCATATGGACATTATTCTATCCCACACAACATCATACTTCAAGAATTTTTTTTTTTTAATAACAGATAACAGTTAATAACACAAAGCCCTTTTTGAAAAAAAACAAACTGTAATTGAGTAATAGTTTACATGGGGAAACATCAATTTTACACTCATCACTGCATTGCAATGATTACAATCTCCTCCGTGCATCATCATTCAACAGTATTTGCTTCCATTCTCCCTGTTTTTGTTTGTTTGTTTGTTTTTTAGGGGGTGTGTGGTTACAACTCAGGCTGTGAATCTCACAGTCAGCAGTTTGAAACCACCAGCTGTTCCACTGGAGAACGATGAGGCTTTCTGCTCCCGTAAAGATTTACAGCCTCAGAAACCCTGTACAGGATTGCTATGAGTCGGAACCAACTCCATGGCACATAACAACAACACAAAAATAGTCAGGAATATATAATAGTTTAAACAACCAAAGGGCACACTCTGCAAGCCTGCTTCCTGACTGCCAGCACTCAGTGTTTCTCTTTCTATGAGTCTGGAGACCTTGGCTGCTCTCTTTCTCCATGTCCTCATCTCTCCCTCCATTTCCGGTGTCACTGCTTCTCTGGATAGGGTCCCACATTCTGCTTCTGCTCTTCTCCCTTGATGGTCCTAGGGCCTTCTGTTCCTGGGCTGTAAGATTAACTACTCTCCCTTTTTTGTTATAGTACTTCTACCTTTACAGTTGTAACCATTGCAATTAGTCATGATAACAGTTACTCACTATTGGATCATAATAATTTTATACCTATCACTTTTCACCAGCTCCAACTATTCATTGGGGAGTCTAACTTGTCCCACACACTCTTTTTTTTTTTTTTTTTTTTTTAACATTTTCAAACTGATTTTATTATTTCCATCTTACACGCAAGCAACCCAGTGGCTCAGTAACATACCTTCTGGAATGTAAACCTTCAACACGCCCGACAAGCAAAACAGCTGAATGTCTCTGG
>NW_006408708.1:6357167-6373687 GCF_000296735.1 Chrysochloris asiatica | reverse complement strand
GACCTGAGAGCAAAGGCACATGGCACGTTTGAGGGCTAGGCACTGCAATGCTTTGCCTAGCTTCTGAAAACTTTAACAGGGGATAAAGCCTATGATGGTTGATTGACGATTGCAAAATCAGTAACATCTATTAACTCCCCATTCCCCACGCCCGACAAGCAACCCACACACTCTTAAACAAAACTCCTTCTTGAAAAATTGTAAGCCAATCACTTCATGCATTTATCGCCCCCTCATTTTAGGTAACCAATGTCTAAGTAGTCCATCCCTAGCAACCCAGTATACAAAGCAGATAGGATTGATACTTGATGTGAAGATATATCTTTAAATGTTCTTTTTCATGAAGAATGGGACATCATTTTTCTTCAATTTGTAGTTCCGGCATAGTAAACCATATTATTGACAACTTCAAAATGGCCAATACCAGTCCATTTCAGTTCACTAATGCCTAGGATATTGGTGTTTTTGTATTCCACTTCATTTTTGACAATTTTCAATTTTCCTATATTCATACTTTGCACATTTCATGTTCTAATTATCAACAGATGTTTACAACATGTTTACAAGATGTTTTCCTCATTTTGAATTGTACCTCATCAGCTAATGAAGGTCCAGAAGGTTTTATCCCATTCCCATTAACTCTATATTGAATGGGCAGCACTTTCCCAGTTACATTTTGAGTGACTTCGAACCTGAGGGGCTTGTCTTCAGGCAGTATACCTGACAATATTCTGCTACTACCAGTATTCAATATTATGATGCTAACTGACAGTATCCACTATGATTCACAAAGTTTACAGTGGCTAAACTTTCAGAAGTAGTCTGGCTCTACTTCTTCATAACCTATCTTCATCAAGAAGCTCATCTGAAACCTATCCAACGTGGGTCACCATGCTGACCTTTAAAATACCAGTAGCATAGTTTCCAACATCACAGAAACATGCAAGCCACCACAGTATGACAAACTGACAGAGCAGTGGTGGCACTTTACATCATATTTTATAAATATCAAAAGTTTAAATTTCCACCAACAATTTTGTCTCACAAGTTATAACCCCCTTAGGCATCTTATTTTCTTTAACAATTTTGCATTTTTCTCTCAAGGGATACGGTCTCCAAAGATGTTGAAGAAATTCTGTTTGTTTATTTTAATTAAGAAATCCCTACTTGGTTCACAGTAATATCTCAGTACCTCCTCTATTCACTTTCCACAGATGTAGTCAATTTGATGTCTGTGTATTCCATCTGGTGAGGTCCATATATACAGTTCTCTTTAAAAAGGGTATTTGCAATGAATAAGTCATTGGTCTTGCAAAATTATATAATGTTATATTCAGTATCATTTCCATCACCAAAGCCATATTTTCTAACTACTTTCACAGTTCAAATAGCCTAAAGAATAAGCTATTCAAAATAGCACTAAGATAATATGTATAAAATAATATGTACATTTTTTGCTGTTTATTACCAACAGACTGAATGGCTCCTCTTTTTTGTTCCCTCAAATCAACATTTTATTTAGATTGTAGTTACTGTAACTTTTAATGTTATACAATTAATAATCTGGATTTGTGTTTGTTTTCAAAATAAAAACTCTTCTTAAGATCTACTCATGTTGTTAGTTTTCTGGGCTGACAGAACACCTCATGTGCTAACTGTCAGCTTTGGTCTCTGAGAGAAGGTCTGCTGTTAAAAGCTGCTGAGCACTTGTTAGTCTTATCAATGAATTCCAGTGAGGAGTGCGGCATTTCAGTGACACCAAGCTAGGGAACAAACTGTTCAGATATACCATTCATCACCTTCCTTTCCAGGATCTGGCCAGGAATTCCTGCTCTTAATCAGGACATATATGGTATTGGAGAAAAAAAAAAAAAAAGATGTCTGCAACAACCAAATGTTGTTAGATGCCATTGAGTTGGTTCAGACTCATAGCAGCACTACCTGGTCTTGTGTCATCCTCCCAACTGTTACTAAGCTTTGGGACTTTGCTGCTGCCAGTGTGCCAATCCATCTCATGGGGAGTTTTCCCCTTTTCCTCTGACCTTCCTCTTTACCAAGAATGATGCCTTTCAGGTACTGGTCCTACCTGATAACAATTCTGAAATATGAGAGACAAAGTCTCATCATCCTGACTTTTAAGGAGCATTCTGTCTGTACTTCTTCCACACAGATTTGTTTGTTCTTCTAGAAGTCCATGGTACCTTTAGTATTATTCTCAATCAGCATAACTCAAATGTGTTAATTCTTCTATGCTCTTTCTTATTCATTGCCAAACTTTCACATGTATATGAAGTTATTGAAAATACCATTGTTTGGGTCAGGCACACCTTAGTTGTCAAACTACCTCTTTGCTCTTAAACACTTTCAAGACGTCTTGTGCAGCAAATTTGCCTAATGTAACACATCATTTGATTTCTTGACAGCTGCTTCCATGAGTGTTGATAGTGGATCCAAGCAAAATGACATCTTTGACAGCTTCAATCTTTTTTTAGATCGACCAGGGTGCTTCCTATTGGGCCAATGGTGAAAATCATTTTTTCTTTACATTGAAGTGCAGCTCATACACTTGAGTTGAGAGGCTGTGGTCTTTGATCTTCATTAGTAAATATGTTAAGCCTTCTTCACTTTCAGCAGGCAAGGTTGCATCATCTGCATATTACAGGTTGTTAATGAGTCTTCCTCCAATCCTGATGATCTGTTCTTCTTCATATAATCCAGTTTCTTGGGTTATTTTCTTAGCATACTTACTGAATAAGTATGATAAAATAATGTAACTTTGGTGCACACCTTTCCTAATTTTAAATCTTTAGTGTCCCCTAGTTCTTTTCAAACCTCTTGGTCTATGTACAGACTATTCAGGATCACAGTTACATATTCAGAATACGTATTCTCTGCAATGTTGTCATGATCCACACAGTTGAAAGCCTTTGCACAGTTAATAAAGCACAGACAAACATCTTTTTCATATTCTGTGCTGTCAATCCAGATCCATCTGACATCAATAATGATACCCTTTGTTGTACATCTTCATCTGAATGTAGCTTGAACCTATGGCAGTTTCCTGTCAATGTACTGTTGTAGAGCTTTTTGATTTATCTTTAGCAAAAATTTATTTGCAAGTGATAATTATATGGTCTGATGATTTCCACATTCTTGAGCTGCTCTATGAATTTTCTGTTCAGCTCTTATACCAGCATCCCAATGCTGGAAAGCAAGTTTCAGAGTCTTTTATGACATCCATTATGGTATTTTCTTCTTCTCTTCTTGATGAACTTTTGCTTTCTTTAAGTATGGTGTTCTTGATATCATCCCACAATACTTATGATCTTCTGTCATTGATTTCTAATGCACTAAATCTGATCTTGAGATGAATTACAACAAAACAGAGCAGTTATATCTAGTGCTTTTTGAATTGGTCATGTACAAGTTGTTTTCATTGAGATATATTGTTCAAGAAAAACCTCATTTTTTCCTCACAGTCACGTGTGAGTGAGACCATCACAAAACCTCCTAAGTTTGCAAGTTCAGAGAGATACTAACTATTGGGTGAGCAATAAATATTTTGAAATAGATTTTGCCAGTGCCCACCTTAATATTTCATATATATATACACGTTGTTCTTGTTAAATGCCATCAAGTTGGTTCTGACCTACAACACCCTGTTTAGGATTTTCAAGGAGTGACTGGTTGGTTTGACCTGCCAACCTTGTGGTTCAAACTGACCTTGCAGGCTAGTGTATTATCCTGCAGTGCCACACCAGGACTCTATATATATAAACTGGAAGGTCGGCCTTTGAAATCCATCAGCCATGCCTCAGAAAACCTATACAGGGCTGCTATGAGTCAGAACCTAGTTGATGACATGTAACAACAATATATACACAAAATGATGTTTGAGAATTATTTTTAGAGGCTTGCTTGCTTTACAGGATTTTAATTCCTTTTTATAATATGCTTTGTTCTAGGGATGTGGTTACTTAAGTGTTGAGATAGACTCAACTGAGTTATGAATTTTTTTTTAAAGTTTTTGTTGTGAATTGAATGATAGTTTACATAAAAGAACATCAGTATTATATTCATCCTATTGCATTTCATTTCATTGCAATGATTACAAACCCCTCCATGCATCATCATTCAACAGTATTCACATCTATTCTTTCTGTGTTTTTTGTTTTTTTTTTTTGGATGTACACAAAAACACTCAGGACTATATAGTAATTTAAACAACCTAAGGGCACATTCTGCAAGCCTGCTTCCTAGCCACCAGCACATAGCCCTTCTCTCTCCATGAGTCCAGATTCTTCAACTGCTCCATCTCTCCATGTTATCATCTCTGCCTCCATCTCTGGTGTCACTGCTTCTTTGGATAAGGTCCCACATTCCGCTCATGCTCCTCTCCCTTGGTGGTCCCAGGGTCAGGGTCCTTTGTTTCTGGTTAACTACTTTGTAAGGTTAACTACTCCACACTTTTTGTTACGACACTTCTACCTTTTTTTTGGATGTACACAAAATTAGTCATGATAACAATTACTCATTATTGCGTCATAAGAATTGTATCCCCATCTCCTTTCACCAGATCTGCCTAGAAAAGATAAAAGATGAAAAGTCTTTAGTGGGAATTCTACCCTCCCTTGCACACTCTTAAACTAAACTCCCTCTTGAAAACCTGTAAGTCAGGCACTTTGTTCCTTTATAGCTCCCCTCCCAGCTGGTATTAGGTGTAGCACTGTGGATTAATGCACCAGACAGCAAAGCCATTTGAACTGCTAGGTCAGTGGTTCAATCTCACCAGCTGCTCCTCGGAAACCCTATACGGGTAGCTATGGGTTGGAATCAACTCGATGGCACTTAACAGCAACAATATAGTAGGTAGCCAATGCCTAAGTTGCCCATTACTCTCATCCCTATGTACAGAAGGGATGGAAATGATTGTTGATACGTGGATTCCTTCCCTTTCAGTTGGTATTTTAAGCTACTACATCCATAAGTATAGGTCAAGTTCATCAAATAGTAGCAATTTCCACTTGTTTCGTTTATCAAAATGTTTTTATCTTCCTCTAGTCGAGTTCTGATCATCCAGCCATTGAAGCTAGATCCAATAGGTAATGTCTAAAAGTTTAGGTGTTCTTATATGTCTCCGTTCATTTCATATCAGCTGGATGCTTCATTATCAGCTCTAACTCACCATGGCTACATCCTTGTCCATGGGTCCAGGAGTCCCTATGTCTCACCATACTTCAGACCAACCAGCCCTTCCTCGTCTCTCTCTCAACTTAAGGTTGACGGGAATCTCTGGAAGATGGTCAAACTCAGGCCACATCTTCATTGCTGCTTTTCTCACACTTCCACTCACCAATAGACCAATATGGTAACCAGCAAGCTTACATGCCTGCTAGTGTACTCCCTTTGAGTTTCTGTCTTTGAAGGGGGTTTGTCCAGAAGAGACTTGATTGCTTGTCTTGATGGCTCCCCGGTGAACAACTTGCTTATTCTTCTGGTAGCCAATCAGACTTCCATTTTTGTTTTTGATTTTTCATGCTGGTCTTTCTTTCAAGAAGTATCTTCTATTTTATAGCTGCTCCAGGTTTGTCTGCTTTTCCTTTCAAGTGAGAATGTCCTACCTCAGAAGGTTCTGGATGGGGATCAGGATGCCATCTAAGGTCTTATAAACTACAAAGACTTCACAAGAACCCCTTTTAGGTATTCCAATCAATTATTGGCTGAATATGGGCTTACAAGCTTTCTATAATCATATTTCAGGATATTCCTTTCTATCCCACTCAAGTGTCTATTTTACAATAATAGGCAAAGGAAACCAATATTCATAAGACAGTCAAGCATCTTAACATTATTTTCCCTCTTTTATCCATTCAAACTATGCCTGGATCCCTAGATCACAGAGCCCTGTTGTTCCAAGGTTGAGCATACATCACTATTTACCTCTGTCCCATTTAGCCCATGCAAACCTGCCTCAGTGTTATCCTATCTACCTTGTTCTTCCATTCCCCTCCAGCTTCTTGTGTATTGCCCTCCCAACACCCAAACTATGATGTATCTATCCCTTACCCTGTGCTCTACCATCCCCTTCTTCCCCACACTGGTAACCAGCAAAGATTTTTTTTTTTCCCCTCTTAGTGTGGGTATCTTTTCTTAAGTTTTTACAACAATGGTTTTATGCAATATTTGTCTTTCTATGATTTACTAAAATTTCTCTCAGCATAATGTCCTCAAGCTTCATCCATATTATGCAATGGCTTGCAGCTTCCTTGGTATTCTTCAAGGTAGCATAATATTTCATTGTGTGTATGTACCAAGGTTTGTTTATCCATTCTTCCTTTGATGGAAGACTTAGGCTGTCTCCATCTTTTTGCTGTTGTGAATGGTGCTGCTATGAACATTGGTGTGCATATATCTACTTGTATTATGGCTTATATTTCTTGTGGATATATCGTAGTAGTTACAAATTGGGCTGCAAATCACAAGGTTAGCAGTTCGAAACTACCAGCTGTTCCATGGGAGAAAGATGAGGCTTTCTGCTCTCATAAAAATTTACAGCCTTGAAATTCCTATACAGTGTTGCTATTAGTCGGAACCAACTGCACGGCACATAACAACAACAACATATGCTGGATCATAAGGTATTTCTATTTCTAACTTTCTGAGGAAGCACAATACAGTTAGTTTTGCATTCCCACTAGCAATGTAGGAGAATCCCAGTCTCTCCATATCCTCACCAGCTTTTATCATAGGTTGTTAATTTGTCTTCTTCCAATCCTGATTCCACATTTTACTTGATATAATCCAGTTTGTTGAATTATTTACTTAGCATACAGATGAATAAGTATTGTGAAAGAATACAACCCTGGTATACACTTTTCCTGATTTTAAACCACTGTTCTGTTTAAATGACTGCCTCTTGGTCTATGTACAAGTTGCTCATGAGTACAATTAAGTGTTCCAGAATATTCATTCTCAGCAATGTTGCTCATAGCTTGTTGTGGTTCACACATTTGAAAGCCTTTGTATAGTCAATACCTTTCTGGTATTCTTTGCATTCAACCAGCAATGATCTGACATCAGCAATGATATCCCTCATTCCATATCCTTGTCCGAACCTCTGACAATTCCTTGTAAACGTACTGTTGCAGCTAGTTTTTAATTATCGTTAGCAAAACCTTACCTACATGTGATAATATTGATATTGTCTGATGATTTCAGCATTCTAGGCACAAATACAGATCTCTTCTGATTAGTTGGTCAGGTAGCTATTTTCCAAATTTCTTGT
The DNA here is from genome assembly GCF_000296735.1 of Chrysochloris asiatica. NCBI lineage: Eukaryota > Metazoa > Chordata > Mammalia > Afrosoricida > Chrysochloridae > Chrysochloris > Chrysochloris asiatica. The sequence continues at coordinate 6,366,402 of NW_006408708.1, read as the reverse complement.
CATAGGTAAGTGAGCGCCTCCAATGCTGCATTAATTTGTTGAAATATTTCACTTTGTATTCCATCAGTTCCCAAAGCCTTGCTCTTTGCCAGTGCCTTCAGTGCAGCTTGTACTGTCTCTTTATTTCAGTATTGTTTGTTTTTTATCATATTTTATTTCTTGAAATGTATTAACATCATTCATTTCATTTTCGTATAGTGACTCTGTGTATTTCTTCCATCTTCTTTGGATGCTTTCTGCATTATTCAGTATTTCCCCCACATAATCCTTCAAATTGAAGATTATTTATTATTTTTTTTTCAGTCTTTTCAACTTGAGACAAACTGAACTAGTTCTTCCTTATTGATCTTCTAACTCTAGGTCTTTGCACATTTCATCATTATACTTGACTTTGTCTTCTTAACTGCCCTTTGAAATTTTCTATTCACCAATTTTACTTTCTTATTTATTCCATTTACTTTAGAATTTCTACAATGGAGAGCAAGTTTCAGAGTCTATTCTCACATCCATTTGTTCTTTTTCTTCTTTCTTGTCTCCTTAATGAACTTTTGCTTTCTTTCTATATGATGTTCTTGATGTCATCTCACAACTCTTCTGGTCTTTAATCATTAATGCCTAATGCATCAAATCTTTTATGATACAAATTTTTGGTTGCTTGATGATTTTGTCTCACAATTTCATTAGGATTTGCTCTGCATCTTAAAAATTTTTTTGGGGGGGGTGTGGTTTGCATTTTTGCTTATCAGACTTAGTAATTGGTGGTGCTGTGGGATAATCACTGGACTCTGACTACAACATCAGCAGTTCAAGCCAAACAAGCTTTGGGAGAAAGATGAGATAATTGGCTCCATAAAGATTCACATTCTTGGGAATTCTATATAGGGTTGCTAGGAGTCCAAATCCACTTAATGGCAGTGGTTATCTTCTAGTTAGCTGATTGTTCTACCAGCTCAAATTAGCTGTTGAGTACTTTATTGGAATTTTAAGTTGTTGTGTTTTTCAGCCCCAAAGATTCTGCTTGGTTCCTTGATAGTGTCTGTCTCTTTATTTAGGAGCTCTGGTAGCATAGTGTGTTACAAATTGGGCTGCTAACGAAAAGGTCAGCAGTTCTAATCTGCCAACAGCTCCATGGGTGAAAGATGAGGCTTACTGCTCCCATAAAGACTTACAGCCTCAGAAACTCTGTACAGGCTTTCTATGAGTCGGAACTGATTCCACAGCACATAACCAACAACACCACCATCTCTTTATTTATTTATGTCACTGTAAGATAAACACTGGACTGTTAACTGTAAGGTTGGTGTTCAAACCCAGTCACTCCTTGGAAACACTATACAGTATCTCTATAAGGTAGAACCAACCTGAAACAACAACATCTCTTTAGTGATATTCTTATTTTTTCATGTATCATTTTCCCTTATTTCCGTTAGTATTATTTGCGTTTTATTTTAGTTATATAAGCATGTTTAATATTGCTATTTTCAAGGTTTCTAATCTGTCTGTGGAGTCCTGGTGTGGCGCTGTGTGCTAATGCACCAGACTGCAAAGCTGTTCGAACTGCAAGGTCGGCAGTTCAAGCTCACCAGCTGTTCTTTGGAAACCCTATACAGGGTCACTATGGGTTGGAACTGCACGAAGGCACTTCACAACAAGTCTGTCTGTTATCTAGGTTTTAATAAGGATAATTTCTTTCCCTTTGACTATTGGTTTCTTTAATGGGTCATTATTTCTAGTTTTGTTGATCTTCTATTGGCTCTGGAAATTAGATATTATAATGTGTTACTGCTGAGCATGCATATAGCGTTTTCAATGCTCCTATATGCACAGGGATTTTGAAAGTTTAAATTTCTGAAATGAATTATCAAGTGGTCGCAGCCTTCAGCTGCTCGCCAGTCCCTCTCTAATACTGTGTGAGCTTCCAGTAAAGTTGTACTACAGCTTTATCATGTTGAAGCTCCCAGACAGATCCAAAAAGGCTCCCCTGTTCATTTCAGAGCCAGAGATTTGGCCTTATCTCTAAGAATGTGACCTGTGGTCCACTTCTACCACAGTTGCTCCCACAGCGGCTATGCTGGGAGGAGAGGGACAGAGGCATTGAAAAAAAACCCCGCCAAAGCCCTATAGTTTTAAAGTCACTTTTTTCTTTGTTTAGTGTGTAGATAGTTGCTGCAATTTACACTTCACAGAATTTTTAAGGGGTTTAAATTACAGATATCTAATTGCTTTTTTTGGTGTTTGTGTAAGAGGATTGTGACATACACCTGCTACTATGCTCCTGGAAATTTTCTCAGGTACTATTGATCACAATTTCAACATAGAGACTATAGTAGCACACTTTTAGCAATAACTTTCTCTTGAAGTCTTATGAACATGTACTGAAAGGGAGAAGTTGACCTTATGAATAAAACCCTGAATGATAACAGTTTATTGCTTTGAGACTATATATATATATATATATATTGTTGTTGTTATGTGCCGTGGAGTCGGTTCCAACTCATAGTGACCCTGTACAGGGTTTCCAAGGCTGTAAATCTTTATGGGAGCAGAAAACCTCATCTTTCTCCCATGGAACATCTGGTAGTTTCAAACTTCTGACCTTGAGGCTCACAGCCCGATACCAGAGCGTTCTCTCTCTCTCTCTCTCTCTCTCTCTCTCTAGATAGATAGATAGAGAGAGAGAGAGAGAGAGAGAAAGAATTGTTGTTAAGTACCGTTGAGTCAGTTCCAACCCATAGCAATTCAAAAAAAAGTCAAAAGAGTGATACTGAAGGTTAAACATCAGGATGCTAACCCAAGGTCATCAGTTCAAACCTACCAATTGCTCTGAGGGAGAAGGATGAAGCTATCTGCTCCTATAAAAATGTACAGTCTCAGAAACCCTATTTAAGGTCACTGTGATTTGGAATCAACTTGATGGCAATAGGTTTGGCAACTTAGCAAGCACTGTGTTGGAGAAGGCTCTAGGAAGATGATTAGAATTTTTTTTTCTCATTATTTTAAGGGAGCAACACCCAACTTATTTGTCCACAGATGTAAGTACTGAGAAAACTAATGGTTAAAGAAATCAGAAAAGCAAGCTCTGGATTTGAGGTTGTAGTCAATTTGTATCTGTTTTCCTTCATTCTTATCTGAACTTCAAGTATACCAGGAATAACCCGATAAAATATTTAATAATCCATATAATGTCAGCATCTCATCTTAAACAGCAGCTAAAGGTGTGAAAATAAATGTTCATGGAACAATTCCTTTTGAAATATGAAAGAACTTCTCCACAGCATAGTATACTTACTCTATGTGTTATTTGCTATAAGGTACTAAAGGAAGAAGCACTTTAAACATGCTGCAGGATGCATGTGTCTCATGTGGATGGTATATAGAGAAATATGAAAAAACAGCAGCTGTGAGTTTTGACAACAGCTACAGATTGAGTAGTTTAAATGAATTTATGTCTTAATTTTCTTGTTTGTTTGATGAAAGTGAAGAGGACCTGAAGCACTTATTGATGAAGATTGAAGACTACAGCCTTCAGTATGAATTACATCTCAGCATGAAGAAAACAGAAATCCTCACAATTAGAACAAGAAGCATCTTCATGATAAATGAAGAGATTGAAACTGTCAAGGATTTCATACTACTTGGATCCACAATCAGCACCAATGGAAGCAGCAGTCAGCACCTCAAATGATGCATTGTATTGGGTAAATCTGCTGCCAAAGATCTCTATAAAATAATAGTAAGAAACAAAGATGTCACCTTGAAGATTAAACTGTTTCATATGCATATGAAAGATGGATAATGAGTAAAGAAGATCTAAGAATAATTGATGCCTTTGAATATGGTATTCGCAAAGATTATTGAATGTCCTATGGACTCTCAGAAGATTCAGCAAATTCATCTTAGAAGTGCAGCTTATAATAGTGTGAGTAGCATCCATACTGACAAAAGCTCAAGTAATCCAATCTGTACTCATTTTAGCAAGAGTGAGGTTTTCTTTATTCGATTTTACAAAATCTGGCACCCAACCCAGTAGACACAGGCAGACACACCACATAACCAGCCCACAAACAGTTTTATTCCTCTGTCTCGAAAAAGCCCCTCCTTCAGTTCCAGTTCCCGATTTACAATTCTAATGGCACCTTCAATTTTCCCTCTCCCCAGAGAAGCCAAAATGGCTTGCCCATGATCTTAATGACTGTATTCTTATTTAAAATTTCTAGTTATCTAACAGATTTCTTTCCTCCCTTCCCCCAATTCATCCTGGTTACATATCCCTGGATGTAAATCAACAGTCTATGTCTGCCTGATCTAGCAATCTCATGAACCCTTTATATTTCTGACCATCTTGAGATTTTTCTCACAATAGTTACTTATAAGTGAGGATGGTGAGACTTTGACTTACATACTTAGGACACGTTTTCAGGAGAGATTAGTCTTTGTAGAAGAACATCATACTTGGTTAGGCAGAGAGTCAGCAACATAGAGGAAAACCCTCAAGGAGATGGATTGACACAGTGGCTTCAGGAAGGGCTCCAAACATAGGAACAATTGGGAGGATGGCGCAAGATCTGGCAGTGTGTTGTTTTGCTGCGCACAGGGTTACTGCTAGCTGGTGCCAAGTCAGTGGCCCCTCACAGCAATAACTTCCACTGGAAAGTGATTATATTACACGGAATACTTATAGGGTCAGGGAAAAATCAATTTAGCACGTAAGACTGAAAAGATTGAGTACAATTTTCTATGCCTTTGACTTGGTGGGTTTTTTTTTTTTCTTCTTCTCTCTCATTCTCAAAAAAAAAAAAAAAAAGAGAGAGAGAGAGAGGCTTTTAAAAGCGATATTTTTTAGAAAATATAGTTTTAAAACTCTGCCCATATCCAATTAATAAGGGGTGTAGCCCAGGAATCTAGACATTTACCCACAAATATTCTGATAATGGAGTGGTTAGAAACCACACATAACAGATGTTGTGAAGAGGAGCATGGAATTCAGTTCTTTATAAGAGTACTTCTATGAGATGTTTCTCTCTTACATCCAGTGTGTTGTGTCTGTAAGATGTAAGAATGCAATGGAGTTCTCTTGAAGGTCAGATAAGAATGTGCCCTGTTGACTTCACAGGTTATTTCTTTGTTATTCAAAACTCATGCTCATCTGACCTGCTCTTGAAGCTCACCGCGGGGGATAGCATTCCACTGACAACAATCTGGGGTTTTCATTGCCAATGCTTGTTCACAAAAATTTGGACTTATTATGTGGGGGCTTCAAAAAACTTGCAGCAAATTGGAATTAAAGGATCATATAAATTTTCCATGATAATAGAATTTTTGAAGCCCCCTCACATAAGCTAGGCAAAACCTATAAATCTCTTGACACATTTGATTGGTTGTTGTCAGAACCCCTCAAGTTGGTTCTGACTCAGAGTGACCCTGCATAGGATTTCTGAGGAGTGGCTGGTGAGTTTCAACCACCGACATTGAGGATCAAGCCGACCTTGCAGTAGCGTGTTTATCCTATAGCACCTGGTAGCATAGTGGTTACGAACTGGGCTGCGAACCGCAAGGTCAGCAGTTCGAAATTACCAGCCATTCCGCGGGAGAAAGATAAGGCTTTCTGCTTCCGTAAAGATTTACAGCCTCAGAAATCCTATACAGGATCTCTATGAGTCGGAACCGACTCCACGGCACATAACAACACATCAACAGAAACATTACTACTGCTGTATCTTGTGGGTGTCTTGAAAAGGATGTAGTAGACCCACCTGGGTGTGGTAATTAGAAAGACATGGCAGACCAACCTTAGGTGAGTGCCAACTATGTGAAATAAACTGAATTTTGCTCTAGCTCTGAAGTCTCATGAGGATACATGGAGCTCTGGTAGCGTAGTGGTTACGAATCGGGCTGCGAACCTTAAGGTCAGCGGTTCGAAACTACCAGCCGCTCCGCGGGAGAAAGATGAGGCTTTCTACTCCCGTAAAGATTTACACCCTCGGAAACCCTGTACAGGGTCGCTATGGGTCGGACCCGACTCGATGGCACACAACAACAACAACAACAACATTTAACAATATTTTTATAATGTTTTCCCTGATTTTTGCTTTTTAATTTTTTGTATATATAATCCCTACAATTCTATACCCTAGGAAATAAATACATGTTTTTTCTATCTAGTTTCTTATTGTATCCTTATCCGTATATACACATATTTTACACATTTTTATTTATAATGCAAATAAAAATTTCCCGTTTTCTTTTTAATGAAACACTTTTTGTTTTCTCTAATGGAGTCCTGGTGTGGTGTTGTGGGTTAATGCGCTGGACTGCAAAGCTAGTCCGCAGTTTAAACTCACCAGCCGCTCCTCACAAACCCTATGCCTGGTCTCTGTGAGTCGGTATCGACTCGACAGCACTTAACAACAATAACAAGAATACCTTTATTATTTTTGTGAAAGTCCACTTCATTTTAATGCATGAAAACAGGTATCTTAATGCAATTTCTATCCTCAGAAGGTTTATTGAGGAGTTTTGATTTCTCTTTGTCCTAGCACAACGATTTGTGGGATGCTCTGTGTTTCCTCCTTCCTAGCTCTTCGAAAACCCTATACTGGGTCGCTATGGGTCGGAACCGACTCGACAGCACTTCACAACAAACACGGTTAGTACTAGGGAGTCCTGGTGTGGCGCTGTAGAATAAGCACTGGACTGCTAACTGCAAGGCCAGTGGTTCAAACCCACCAGCCACTCCTCAGAAAACCTATATGGGGTTGCAACGAAACTTAAGTTAGCACCAGCGTTCTCTCTATAAAAGACAGTCTTTTAAATTTCTACTTTAAAGTAAAATGGTTTCTTATATTGTATGTGTGTGTGTATGTGAAAGCTAAATTGAAGTAAAGGCTGCTGGGAAAAGAAACACTATTGTCTTTATTTTGAAGCTTATCATCTGTTTAGGACACATGTAAAAGTCTGACCTCTAGTGGATATTAGCTGCAACTGCAGGTCAGATGAAGTAAGTCTGAAATGGGATCCTAGAAAACAATTATTTTTTCTATTCAGCTGGTCAAAGGCTGAATGATATTTGTTTGTTTTTCCTAATTTTATTAATTTTGCTCTCATTATTGAAAATATACAAAGCAAAGAATACATCGATTCAAAAGCCTCTACATGTACAATTTAGTGACTTTGAAAACATGCTTCAAATTGTATAACCATTGCCACTCTCCTTTTCTGAGTTGTTACTCTCTCATTAACATAAAATCACTGTCTCCTAAGGTTCCTATCTAGTCATTTTTTTCACAAATAAGATCTTTTATTTGTCATCATGAACAGTCTAGTTTTAAATAGATTCTTGAACTGGTGGTTCATAGCCATCAGCTTGTTCAACTTTAGCACCTGTCTCATCTCCAGTAGCTTTTCCAGAACTACTGCCTTCACCATGAAGCTCCATGAGTTTTCCCAACTCAAACTTGGGCTTCTTAAGCATTTTTACTTTCCTAACAAACATATATATTGAGAGGGTAAATAGATTGGCAAGACTTCTCTGTGTCCTTTCCAATGCTGTCTGGAATCAATTTATTGACCACTTCTTCAAGTCATTTGTCTGCACCTCTCGGGTCATGAATTCCATCATTTTCTTCCAGATTTGACGGACTTGTTGGTGCTGAGCATAAGATGTCTTCCGAATCTGGTTGTTGTGTTTTTTAGTAAAACCAACACAGAGCAGGCAAAGCAAATAACCATCTGTAGTCTTGACATCAACATGAGCTTCAATCATGGTCTGCCATTTTTTGACCATGGAGCACATTTTGTCACAGGTAAGTAAGATCCACACCATAGAAGTTGGTCAAGCAGTTTTTGCCCTGAACATCCTCAGTAATTAGCTTGTATTTTCTAAATGCAACTTCATCAGTCAACAAGGCTCACTTCAAAATCAGGAACCTTGAGCACTTCCGATGCAATTTTGTTTCCTTGAGTCCTGGTGACTAGTGTTTTCCTAATATTTCTTATCTTAAACATAGCTGGTGCCTTCACATCGTACTAACCTTTCTTAGAAAATGGATCAGCCACTTTCTTCTTGGCTCTTTTCTGCCACCTTTTACAAGGTACTTGTTCTTGCCAACTGCCTTGGAGCTGCTCAGAGAGCCAAAATGGCAGAAGTCCTATATAATCTTTTGTGTTACTGATGTCAATTTGATCCAATATAGACTATACTAAAAAAAGCATGATTCTCAACCTAAAAATCTACTGGCATGGAATCAATTGAGACTCATAGCAACCCTGTAAGACAAAGTAGGACTGTTCCATAGAATTTCCAAGACTAAATCTTAACAGAAGCAGACAGCCTCATCTTTCCCCCAATGAGTGACTGGTGGGTTTGAACCACTGACCTTGTAGTTATCAGAACAATATTTAACCCAGCAAACCACCAGATCTTCTTATGACACTCAACATGAGCTAGTGGTTGTGGTTGTGTACCACTGAGTTGGTTTCCACTCATAGCAACCCTGTATAGGGTTTCCAAGAGAACAGAAAGCCCCACTTTTCTCCTGTGAAGTGGCTGGTACATTTGAAATACTGATCTTTTGGTTAGCAGCCCAGCTAGCAATCCACAATGCTACTAGTGCTTCTAAAGGTGAGCTAGTTAAGCTAAACTATTGTTCAGTTTAAAGAAGACTTTAGGGATATTTTTGGTTTATGGTTAAAGGTTATCTTAGGGCAATAGTTTCAGGGGGTCTTCTACTTTCCATGGCTCCAGAAGTCAAGAGTCCATGAGAATTTGAAGTTCTGTTCCATTTTTTTCCCTTTCTGATCAGCACTCGTCTATGGAAACTTTGGTAAAAGTATTTAGTAATGGTAACTGGGCATTATCCAGTTCTTCCAGTCTCAGCAGCAAAGGAGGTAGTTATCCATAGGACATTAGTCACATATTCCATATCTTCCTAAACCTGACCCTGTTGCTCCAGGTAAATAGAGATTGTCTGTTGTGCTTCGGATGGTGGTGAGCTGTTAAGACCCAGGCACTATGCAGTGATCTAGGAGGTAGAATAGAAGTGCTAAATCCATTATTAGACCAATTACCTGGGTTGTTCCATGAAACTATGAATTTAAACCTTCAAATCAAGGAGGTATATTTATACATAAGCAGCCTTACACAACTTTTGTGAATTCAACTTTTTAGGCGTGTACAACTTACTAACAGCAATTACAATAATTGGCTGTGCAATGCTTATCCTATGGCGCCACACCA
>NW_006408708.1:6332421-6357067 GCF_000296735.1 Chrysochloris asiatica | reverse complement strand
ATGACTCGCTGTGAGTCGGAACTGACTGGAAGGCATTTAACAATAACAACTATATATATAGTTGTTAAGTGCCATAGAGTTGGTTACAACTCATAGAGACCTTGTGTAGAGTTTCAGAGGAGCAATGACTGAGTGTGATCCTCTGACTTTGCAGTTCATATCTACTATATGGTTGAGTGCTTATCCTAAAGTGCCACAGCAGAACTCCTATATATAATATTTGTCCTTTTGTGATTGGTTTATTTTGTTCAGCATACAATCTTCAAGATCCATTTAGCCTTTGGTGGTGGTGGTGCGCCGTGGAGTTGGTTCTGACTCATAGCAACTCTGCATAGGGTTTCCAAGGCTGTAAATGTTTATGGGAGCAGAAAGTCTCATCTTTCTCCCTCAGAACGGCTGGTAGTTTTGAACTGCTGACCTTGAGGTTAGCAGCCTGACTCGTAACCACTATGCTATTCAGCCTTTATCACATATCAAAAATCCCTTTCTTCTACTGGGTGAGAAATATTCCATTGGGTATGTGTAGTATATTTTGTTCATTCATTCATATGTTGATAGGGATTTTGGTGGTTTCCACCTTTTTCTTATTGAATAGTGCTGCAATGAATATTCTTTTGTATTCATGATGGTTGTTCTGTACAGTCATTAAAACATGTTTTACTCACAGGAAAATTGTATTATAACTCAGCTTCTCAGACTTTAAGGCTTTAACTAAGTATTCGAAGACTTACAATCTACAAAAATATTTCCCTAAAGAAGCTTAAAAGGAAGCATCAAAGGTATTATTAGCATCATCATTATGATTATTTTGTGTTTAAAACATCTTTGAATGAAAATATATCTTATCTCTTAATCAAATATTTTCAATTTCTTTGCCTGCCAGAATTTAGTTTTTTAAAAAGTGAACTAAAAGTGTCAACATTTTCCTTCTAATTCATTTATTTTCTGATATTGTCACCTGTTTATTTGTCATGAAGTTAAAAAGAATAAATAATATGGCTACAGAAAATAAAATCAGATTTTTAAAACATGCCTTGGTAGTTAGTATTGTGTATTAGCATGCATTTGTGCACAAAATCTACCTGCAAAAATGGAAGGCTTTAGCTAGTTTTAGCAATGTGTGTGGCTGAAGTTTCTAGGTGATACAGATGAGTGTTTGACTACTAGCCAACAGGTTGGTAGTTTGAATGTACCCAGAGGTGCTTCAAAAGACAGGTCTACCTACTGATCTGTTTTGGAAAGGTTACACAGCCTTGACGACCATATAGAATAGTTCTACTTTGCGCACATGAGGTTGCTATGAATTGGAATCAACTTGACGAAAAAGCTACAGCTTATGTTTGGTTCATATACAAATATAGAATATTAGTAGTTTGCACTGAAAATGATAGGTTCTACTATAATGACTTGATGTGCTAGCCTTTGGCCTTAACATTAAGTAGGTGGCAGAGTCCCCTGTTTTTGTCTATAGTCCAGAAGGGGACTATTAGTAGTGACATGTCCTTTGCGGGATTGTTCTTCAACCCTCCCCAGCATTTGTACTGCTGACTTTGACTTCAAATAAGCAAGATTAATGCCTTCCTGTTGAAATGGACTCTACATTTGGCAACATCTTTCATTTGGTCCTTTCAAACCAAGTTTTCAATGGCTGATTAATTTTCAAAAAGCTTACAAATGAATTATGTTACCTGACTATATTAGAATCCTATACTATTATTATAAATTATTATATATTTATGCTTATTGAAAAGAAAAAAAAAAAAAAAACCAGAAAGTTCAGAATATACCAAACCACAGGAATACAATAATATCCCATTTAAAAAGTATTTTGACTTTATCCTTGATTTTAAATAGCCCATAGTTTTCTTATTATTTGAGCAGATTTGGTTAGCAAAAATAAATAGTTAATATTTTCTGTGTGATAACTCCGTGCCAGGTACTATTTTAAGTCTTTACATGTACAATTTTATGTAAATCTCATAACAATTCAGTGAGCTGAATTATTAGCCCCAATCTTTCAGCTTAAGAAAATCTAAGGAAAAGAGGGATTGACCAAGATGATATCATCAGTGGCTCGGTGAAGACCCCAAACCAAGTCATCTAATTACTTAGTCTGCATTGTTAAACACAATGCAAATTTAAAGCTATAAAATGCTCAGATCAAGTGATAATCTGCTGGTAGGTAAATCACACCTTAAAAGTTACACAACATAGACATCTGCACATACATACACACACAAAACAAACACACTACTGTCTAGTCTATTCCAGTTCATAGAGATCCCAATATCTAACAATTTGACTAAAACCAGTTGAGGTAACTGCAAGATATTCCATGGCAATAGATTATATTAGGCAAATCTGTTGCACAAGACCTCTTTAAAAAAAAAAAAGAAAGATATTCCATGGCATTAATAATTTTTTCTAGTATGTTGTTTTATTTTTTTAATCCAGAAATGAAATGTATGCACAGTTTGATAATATATGTCTAACTTTTTTTTTTTTCATACAGTAATTTATACTGGTAATTTTGAGAAATCAGGAATTGGTTTAGGGAAGGTAGTCTTCTTTGCTAAAACCGTTTTAGCTACAATCTTTTCAATTCACTAAACTTAAAAAAAAAATCACCAGCATTTTATTTTTTCTTACAGAAAATTAGTTGCACTACTGGAAACATTTTAAATGGTTTCATTATTTTCTACTTCATGCTTGGCTTTCTTTTTCCTAGTTTAACCCACACCCAAAATCAATTTTCCCACCCAAGAACAAAACTTTAGCTTTAGAAAAATAGAGTGTGAATAAGCAAGACTAAATACTAGCAACAGCAGGAATATGTGAAAATTGCAGGATAGAAGAGAATTATGAATGGGAGAAGGCAGGAGGAGCATGATTTGTTCCCTCTGATCTAGTGTACCGTCAGAGACACCGACACCTTCATCCCCTAGGGTCCTGAGACTGTCAGTGAGCCACGGATCAGTCTTCCGGAGTGACAGGCCCAGGGGCCCCTGCTCCCCGCTGACCCTGGCTCCATTCCTGCCTCAGGACCGGCCAGAAGCTGCGGGAGGGAGCCACAGTGCCTACTGACAGCCAGCCCACTGCGCAGAGTTCTGAGGCAGAGGGGCTGCCGCTCAGTGAGCCTCTCAGAGAAGGAAAGGGATGCGGTGACTGATAGTTGTGGGAGATTGTTTATGGACTTTCATGGTGACAGACGAGGCAAAGATAAATTAGCAGTGTACTCATTTGTGAGGACACAAATCTTGTCCCTTATTGGTAATGGACTGTCTTGGTTTGCTAAGTAAAATCTTCAACTCATGGTCTCAGTCATGATGCAAAATCACTGTAATTATTTAATTGATCTCACTAATGTGTATTTGATACTTACTATGTGCCAATTACCAAGATAATTGTAGGAAATACAATACAATTTAAAGAATACTGTTCTAGATACTGTGGATATAAAACATGGGTATAAAGCTCTCTTGGTGGTGTTCGTGGTGGTGGTGTGCTGTGGAGTCAATTCCAGCTCATAGCAAGCCTGAATAGGGTTTCCAAGGCTGTAAATCTTTACCAGAGCAGAAAGTCTCATCTTTCTTCCATGGAACAGCTGGTAGTTTCAAACTGCTGACCTTAAGATTCGCAGCCTGATTTGTAACCACTATGCTACCAGAGCTCCTTAGACATTACTATTTTTCAGAACCAGGTCTTTTTCATTTTATACAGAGCCTAAGGACTAAGGTGTGCCTTGAGGACTAAGGTATGCCTCATCCAAGCCACAATATTTTTCAGTAATCTCATATACATGCAAAAGGAGATCTGGTAGCATAGTGGTTATGAATCAAGCTGTGAACCTTAAGGTCAGCAGTTCGAAACTACCAGCTGCTCCACAGGAGAAAGATGAGGTGTTCTGCTCCCATAAAGATTTACAGTCTCGGAAACCCTGTACAGGGTCACTATGAGTTGGAACCGAATCCACGGCACATAACAACAACAACAATAACATATACATGCAAAAGTTGGGCAGCGAATAAAGAAGACCATAGAATAATTAATGCATTTGAATTACCGTGTTGGTGGAGAATATTAAAAGTACCATGGGCTGCTAAAAGAGCAAACAAATCTGTGTTGGAAGAAGTACAGCCAGAGTGCTTCTTGGAGGCCAGGGTGGCCAAACTTGATCTCTCATATTTCAGACCTATTGTCAGGAGGGACCAGTCCCTGGAGAAGGATATCATGTTTGGTAAAGTGCAGGTCAGAGAAAACAAGGAAGATCCTCAACAAGATGGATTGTCACAGTGATGGCAGTGATGGGCTCAGGCGTAGCAACAATTGTGAAGTTGGCCCAGGGCCAGGCAGTTTCATTCTCTTGTGCATAGTGACAGAACAAAACACTGCCAGATCCTGGGCCAACCTCACTACCGTTGCCACGCTTGAGTCCATCGATGCTGCCACTTGGCCAATCCATCTAGTTGGGGGTCTTCCTCTTTTTCTCTGACCCTCCACCTTACCAAACATGATGTCCTTCTCCAGTGACTGGTCCCTCCTGACAATATGTCTGAAGTATGAAAGATGAAGTTTGGCCATCTTGGACTCCAAGGAGCACTTTGACTGCACTTCTTCCAAAACATATCTATTGGTTTTTTTTTTGGCAGCCCATGGTACTTTCAATATTCTCCCCTAACACCACAACTCAAAGGCATTAATTCTTCTACGATCTTCCTTATTCACTGTCCAGCTTTCACATGCACAGGAGGTTATTGAAAACACCATGGCTTGGGTCAGGCACGCCTTAGTCCTCAAGCTGACATGTGACCATATTTACAGGGCTTCTGAAGCTTTAAAACTTTTTGTAGGAACAGAAAACCTCATCTTTTTCCCATGGAGCAACTGGTAGGATTGAATCACCAACCCTGTGGTTTGCAGTTCAGTGCTTACCCTATGGCACAACTGTGCACCTAGTACATTTAATAAACACTTGATAATGTTTATGTGCATGCAAGAGATCCAGTTCTATTTCTCTTCTGATCAGTGCACTTTAGTGCATCTCATATGTCTGTCAGAAGGCTTATGTGTTGCAAGGTGGAGTAGGAAGAAAGGCCTGGTGATTTACTTCTGAAAATCAGTCAACCAAAGCCCTATATGTTGCAATGGTCATATCTCAAACTGATCATGGGGATCATGCAGGCCTGGGCCATTTGTTTTTGATGATGCACATGGTGTTGCTACGAGTCAGGCTAATTTCACAGCTGCAAACAGCAACAATGTTCACTGACTAAACTAAAACAATGGAAAGTACTGATGAGGTACACAAAGGATGAAGGAACCCAGCAGTCAAGTAATTTGCAAGTACCAATCACAATGCTTCATTTGTATTTCCAGGTTTCTGAACAATGCTGGCAATGGTTTTCCTCCCACATAGCTCATCCTTCAACTTTCCGGTTCTGTCTACCTAATCCAATGCCTTCATCCTTAAACCTCTCCTTCAGACCTTGATGGGTGCTCCCATTGCTCATAACCAGTTCTAAAAATCAGAGAGGTCTTTGGTGAAGTGGAGATGAACTTGTACTTAGACTGACCAGAGGAGATAGAGTTGGAGTCAGTACTCAGAACGTGCATGCAGCGATTGTAGAAAGTGGTGGGAGAGAATGATGGACAAAGATAAACCTGTGTACTAGAGTCAGATGGTTGTGCTGCATTCTCTCTTTGTTGTTGTTGTTGTTAATAAATCCTGTCTAGTTGGTTCTGTTTCGTGGCGATCCTGTATAGGGTTTCTGAGGATTGGCTAGTGAGCTTGAACCACCAACACTGCAGTCCACACTGACCTTGTAGTCCAACACATTAACCGAAGCACCACACCAAGACTCTGCCTTCTCTCTTTAGTGCATGGAAACTGAGACAGGAGTCCAGAGTTTGTCAGTATGTGAAAGGCTTTGGCTAGACAGAACAAATTTCCACACAAACTGCTTCATTTTGTTATTTGCCTATTGAAGTGCATTCCAATTAAAAGTATTTGTTGCAGAGCCAACTTCAAGATGGATCACCGTTCCTCAAAGAATACTTCCAGCTATGTACAACTCTGGTGCTTTCCCTAGTACTAGGGACTGAGACTACATTCCGTAGATCTTGCTTTTTGAAACCATTTAGACAGGCTGGAATTACTACTCCTGCCAGCACAGTTGTGTAGGTTAGGGTCACTTAGTTAATCAATTGCATTTCGTGGCATGGAGAGGTCATAGGAAATTGCCTTGGCTAAGACCACAGAAACAAGAGAATCTTGTCTTTCCTTTTTGTTTTTTGCCAAGGGGAGTAAAAGGATTGGACTCCTCTAGATCAAGAGGCTGTTTCTGGTAGTTTGACAGGTGGGGTCAGGGATAATTAGGACCAGATTTTCTTAAGTAGAGGAGCCAAGTTCCTTATATGGCAGACTTTTTCATCTTCGAACCTGATGCACGTTGTGGCTGTCTCCGTTTTTTCTGCCTGAATGATGAACACTAAGATGTCTGTGGAGTCCCTAGGTGGTGCAAATGCTAATGCCCTTAAATACTAACTAAAGGGTTGGAGGTTCAGGTCCACCAGACATGCCTTGGAAGGAAGGCCTGATGATCTACTTCTAAAAAATTAGACATTGAAAACCCTATGTGGGGGGCTCCATGAATCTGAGTCATCTGCACTGAAACTGGAAGGATGCTTGTGAAATGTATTACAAAACTCTTGTCCCATTGTGGGCCTATGGCTGGGGTGGATCCTTTTCAGACACCAAAAGTTATTCCTGTTTTTGCATGGGTCACAGTAACCTCTCAAGCTAGTTTTACCTTATCTTGCATGTTTTAATTTTAGTGCTTTAATTCATAGAGTGTTAGTTTAGAAATGCAGGTTTTATGAGGACACTAAAAAATGATATAAAGCCCTGGTCCATTGTTTTTAAGACAAGCAACAGAATTCTGTAAGAATATTTAAGTGTATGCTCTAAATAACAGCCAGGCTACTCATTCTAGTGTCTGTGTGGCCCATCTGACTAGGTATGAAAGTGGAGACCTGGTGTGGCGCTGTATGATGTTAGCCCTGGGATTAGCACTGGACTACTAACTACAGGTCAGTGGTTCAAACCCACTAGCCACTTTTTGGACACATTATACAAGGTCTCCATGATTCAGAACCCACTCGGTGGCATTCAACAACAACAACAACAACAACAACAAAGCGAATACGCTACTGTAAAGTCACTCAAGGACATTGAGCCAATTGCCTTTCCTCGATGGGG
Organism: Chrysochloris asiatica; assembly: GCF_000296735.1. Lineage (NCBI taxonomy): Eukaryota > Metazoa > Chordata > Mammalia > Afrosoricida > Chrysochloridae > Chrysochloris > Chrysochloris asiatica. The sequence continues at coordinate 6,349,809 of NW_006408708.1, read as the reverse complement.
CCATATAATGGTATGGAATCAGATTAAATAAACCTCTTTTCATGATTTAGTTCTAAGGTGGATCTCAAAAAATAATAGACATAGCTAAGTGTGATTAAAAACCAAACAAAACCAAAACCAAACAAAACTGGTTTGTGTAGATTGAGTCCAGGCAAAATTAAGAAGCAGATAAATTTGGCCCTTACTTTTCTTCCTTTTCTCACTGTCTTTATGTAAGTAAAGTTCAGGGGTGCATTGCATATGTGCGTGAATGTGTGTGTGTCTGTGTGTGCATATCTACAAGAGGGTTCAGATCTGGTCTTCCAAAAGAGCAGAATAATTCAACCTCTACCATCAGTGACTTCGTTGCTTAAACATTTAAAAGTCCTTAACGAAGAATGCTTCTGTTGTCCACAGGTAGTGTAGTCTTATGTAAGAAATGTGTCTATGTTGATCAGACCTTTTTTTTTTTAATGTTTTATTGTGAATTTGGATCAGACCTTTTAAAGGATCCTCGATTCTGCTATTATATGGTGGTTTATTTCAGTTAGTCTTCATTCACAATTTCTGTCTTAAATGAAAGTCAATAGAACTTCTAACCCTTTCTAAATAGAAAATATCCAAGTAGTGCCTAAGGGAAAATATTTACCAGAGCAAAAGGTCAAAGGGGAAATAACACTGCTTGAGTTGTACTCTCAAAGAGATCTACTGAGTCTCCAGAGGTCACCAACATACAACATACAATCTTGGAGAAGCAGAACATTTAGCCAAGAAAGAATTTCCTACAGAAAAATTTAAATGCAAACACTATGAATAATTTTGAATTATTGATAAGTGAATTACAGCAATATTTCAACATTATTATGTAATTGCCTGGATATCCGTATCCATCTACCTACTATATATTTGTTTCTCTATGATGCACATAATATAAATCAGTTTTCCTTAAAGTGTATTTAATCTGCAACATGCTCAAGGCAAAATACTTCCATAGAAAATAAGGTTGGGAATCATGCTTAATATGTATCTCTTCTTTTGGAGAGTCTCAAAGGACTCTCTTATATAGATAAAGCTGATAAGTTCTGTAGTAAATCAGCCTATTGCTATGGGTTGGTTTATGTGCTATCCAGTACGTAAACCAACCCATAGCAACCCTATAGTACAGAATATATATAGTACAGAACTGATGCTTAGGGTTTTCAAGGTTGTAATCTTTTTAGGTGTCCTGATGTGGTGCTGTGGATTAATGCACTGGACTACAAAGTCGGTTTGAACTGCAGTGTCGGTGGTTCAAGCTCATCAGCTGCTCCTAGGACACCCTATGGGTCAGAACCAACTCAACAGCAGAATCAACAGCAACTACAACTTCTTTAGAAGCAGATAGCCAGATCTTCCTCATACATAATCGGTGGTGGGTTTGACCAGCAATCTTCTGGTTAACAACTGAGCACTTAACTACTGTACCAACAGGATTTCTTTTGTTCAATCTTATATTTCTTAAATTTGCTGGGCTAACACCCAGCCTTTTTCAGTGTTTGTTTTGCCTTTTTGCTTTAGAAAAACAGACAAATCTCTTTGAATGGCAAAATAATTGCAACACAATTAACCCACAAAAAATCTCAACAGATCAGTAATCATGTAATTAATTATTTAACTTATCAAAATTTCTTGAAATATGTTATTAGGTTACATTTTTTGGGTTTCTTTGCAGGAATATTTAATGAGTTAGTAATTTTATACAATATATAGTTTAAATAATTAATTTAGGAGCATTTGAAATGATAATTACCCCTGGCATAAATATCTGGAAAAGAATCTCAATCTCTCTCCCATCCCCGCACCTTCGACACATCAACCAAAGGAAACTACAGAATGTGTTGGAAATGTGTGTGGTGTGTGTGAATTTTAAATTAAATAATAGTAAATTATACTCCTACATTCGCTTATATATTTAATGAAAAACCCATTATAGTTTACGAGGATTAATCATGAATTTAATAATGATTAATTAGGAATTTTATTTCCTAATTTATCAATTAGGAAATTTATTGGCATGATTTCCTGAAAACCTTATGCAAGGTCTTCACTGGACTGTTACCACAAGTTCGATGGAATGAGACAACCAATCACTCTGAGGGAGAAAGATGAGGCTTTCTGCTTCCCCAAAGATTTATAACCTCAGAAAACCTATAAATGGTCACTATTTGTAAGAACTAACTTGAAGGCACTTTACAACAACATCGACTGGATGACAAGTAAAAACAACAGCAATGACTTAATTATTTCCAACAATTAATAATGAGAAACCATATGATCATTCAGAAATATTTTGAAAACCTTGATAAAATTAAACCTCTTTTTCCATATGAAACTGTGTTAGGGGTTGGAGTCTTTCTGTTTATTTATTTATTTTAGAGCTTTTTTTCATGAATTGAGTGATGGTTTACATGGAAGAACATCCATTTTGCACTCATCCTATCATATTTTGTTTCACTGCAATAATAACAGTCCCCTCCATGCATCATCATTTAACAGTATTCGCTTAAATATTCCCTTTGTCTTTTGTTTTGTTTTGTTTTGAGGTACACAAAAACACTCAGGAATATATAGTCATTTAAACAATGGTATATAATAATTTAAACAAAGTTCAATAGGCTTATTTACTTCTGGCAGAATGTGCAAGCCAGCCTCCTGGTCCCAGTCTCTCCACAAGCCTTGCCAGCATTTACTGTCCTCTGCTTTTTTGAACTTCACTGTTATTGCTGGTGTGAGATGATTGCTCATTTTTGTTTTGATTTGCATCTCTCTAATGGTCCTGGTGTGGCGCTGTGGGTTAATGCGCCAGACTGCAAAGCCATTTGAAGTGGAAGGTTGGTGATTCAAACTCACCAGCTGCTCCTCGGAAACCCTATACAGGGTCACTATGGGTCGGAACCGACTCGACAGCACTTAACAACAATAATGGCTAATGACTGTGAACATTTCTTCATATGCTATTTCCTGCCCAAATCTCTTCCTTGGTGAAGTGTCTGTTAACGTCCTGTGTCCGTTTTTTTTTAGTTGAATTATTTTTCTTTCTTATGTAGAGGTATTGTAGTTTCCTATGTTGTTGTTGTTAAGTACCGTGGAGTCGGCTCTGTAGTTTCCTATAGATTTTAGAAATTAATGCCGTGTCTGAGTGTTGTTGCAAAATATTTTTTCCCATTCCGTGGGCTCCCTTTTTTACTCTTTCTGTGAAATATTTTGATGTGCATAAGTTCTAATTCTTAGTATGTCCAATCGCCTATTTTGTTGAAGGAGTTTTTATTAACAACATAATAGCCTCTCACCTAAAATCTATTGTCAATGCTATAGTTAATGAACAAAAACTAGTCAATTCCTTGAATATATGAAGTGGAATAGTAATGCCTGCTATTTCCACAAACATTTACATTTAAAGCCAATACAACAAGATACAAAGCAGAAGTAAGTATTTGCACAAGAGACAGTCTTGATTATATGAGTGTATTGAAGAAGTTATAAAGCTAAAACCAGTAAACTAAACTCATTGTCATCAATGTAGTTCTGACTCATAGTGAGCCTATCGGACAGAGTAGAGATGTGCTGTATAGTTTTTAAGACTATAATTTTTCCTGAAGTACACAGTCACATTTTCCTCCCTTTTGGGTTTGAACTGCTGATCTTTCTGTTAGCAGCTAAAGGCTTAACCATTGTACCACTGGGCTACTGGTATAAAGATGAGGAAATGGTTAATTTATTCTAATTTGCTGTGGCTCACTAGTAGAGGTCTCGCCCTGAGATCAGCTAATAATGCTCTGAGTTTGGGATCCTCCTAAAATCATCCACTGAAAACCCTATGGATCCTAAAAGTTCTGATCCACACCTAATCATGGGATGGTCCAGGACAAGGCAGCATTTTGCTCCCTTGTGCATGGGGTCACTATGAGTCAGGAGATAGACTAGATTTCAGCTGACAACAAATACAACTGTGGTTCTGTACCTCTAGGGCTCCTGTTGTTATGTGCTGTGGAGTCAGTTACAACTCATAGTGATTCTGTGCACAACAGAATGAAACACTGCCCACTTTTGTGCCATCTTCACAATTGTTAAGCTTGAGACCATTACTGCTGCAATGGTGCTAATCCATCTTATTGGGGAGGGGGGATCTTCCTCTTTTTCGCTGACCCACCACTCTACCAGGCATGATATCCCTCTCTAGGGACTGGTCCCTCCTGATAATATGAGAGACAAAGTCTGATCACTCTTGGCTTCTAAGGAGCATTCTGGCTGTACTTCTTCTAACACAGATTTGTTTGTTTTTCTGGTAGTCCATGGTACCTTTAATATTTTTTCCAATACCATAACTCAAATGTATCAATTCTTCTCTTGGAGACTACAAAACTCATACGAAGGCTTGGGCAGAATTGTTAGTTTATTTATTTGTTGCTTAGTAAATTCAATTTAGACTTTAAATAGTATCAAAGAACAATAAAACAGACTCAAATTCACTGATGCGATACTGGGCTGTCCTTGGCATGTTGTTGTTAAGTGCTCTTGAGTCAGTTCCCACTCATAGTGACCCTGTCCATATAAGGTTTCCGGTTTCCAAGGAACAGCTAGTGAATTTGAACCACCCACCTTACAGTTCAAACTGACCTTGCGGTCCAGTGCATTATCCCACAGCACCACAACAGGAAGAAATGATTCTCCCAGACTCTATTTCCCATCTGACTCTCATATTTGTAGCTTTTGGCAGCTGGTAAATACCTTTTACTTGTCTGAGAGATCATCTTTATCTCGTCTTGCCTTTTTTTCTAGCTACTCCCCTATCCCCTCGCTCCTCTTTTCATCTCAACCCTATGACAGAATCTTCACAGGCTAGCTACTTTCTACATGCACTTTTTCATTGTCCCACCTCCTAATCCATAACCAGGGTCATGGATGAGGAGTACAAGACGTCCCTTTTCCTCTGTCCTCCCTGGGGCTGCCTCAGAGTCACATATATTTGGTTTAACTATCACCAAGCTGAATGCAGCTTGAACGTACAATGATACAGGAAAGTTTTTTTTTTTTGCATACCTTATGGATTTAAAAGCTATACTATACAGTAGGCTTGCTGCCTATACTGCAGTTCGATTATCATGTCCAATCAGTGTCAAGCAGCTGACTAAATGGTTCTCATTAGCATAACCCAGCCTATCCATATTTGTGCAGAGCCTTATTCTGTCTTTAAAAGATGGAGTTAAGTCAGCAGTTCAGCTTACTGGACACTTGTACTATGTAAAATTTAAAAGTTAACTCCAGTTCCTACACAGCACATTTACTCAGAAAACCTTAAGCAACCTTACAGTAACATTGCAGGGGGGAAAGTCTAATCCATAATACCACACTGCAAGAAGAGATTTCATCAAGAAATTATTTGTAGATGAAAGGTTATTTTCCCCATGGGGAAATCTATTCATTTAAGTTTATGGACTAAAGTTTCAGAAGAAACAGGAGGGTATGTAATAGATATTATTTTAGTAACGACTACAGTTCATCTGATTTATACGAAGGATTGCAAAATGGTTTTAGACTTAAAAATAGGATAACAGTTGTTTTAAATTATTCCTTTTCATAGGCTGCATGTCTTTTGTTATGAGAGTTATACACATAATTTAATGATATTCTATTTTAGGCAGAAAGCATACAGGGTGTAAAAATGTTTATGCATTTTGCTTTGTAAACGAAAATTGGAATTTCAGGATAATTCATTAAAAACTATATCACACTTTCAGTGACTAGACTGGGAAAAATGTTAAAGCACCATAAGTGAAAATAGAGAATTTTATAAGTTAGCTAAAGCACAGCCTTCAGTGGAATGAAAAATTATGGCAGACCAGTAACTAGATTTGGAGTTTATTCTTGATACTCACATGACATGAGGTTTGTATGAGACTGGGTGGCCTCAAAATATGCTTGCAGAGGTAAGAATACTGACAAGAACAGGAACTGTGGCATTATTAAATCATAAACCACACTCAGGGAGGGAGCACACATTCGTTTTCATTTTGTATTGCAAGCAGAAAAGATAAAATTACCCCTGGATCCCATAAATCTATTAATAGAAAAGATGCATTGTTTCAAGATAAGAAGAAAAAATAAGGTGAAATAGGAGAAAATATCAAAAGAATTTTTAACAAGATCGGAAACTGATGGATATACATAGTCATCATCTTTCACGAAATCAGATTGGTAAAAAGTGAACTTATTAGCAAACCTAATTAATTATAAAACACCTATAGTAGGTATTGTGGTATTAATCAAAATCTCTACTGCAAGCTCTGTCAATTTGCTATATTCTTATAGTTTTAAAATAATGGATTTCTGAAAAACAAATCCAGCATTTTTAGAAAAAGGAAAACTATGGAATTTACACAGGCAAACATCAGAGAAAAGTAATAAATTTCTTTTCACTCATATTTGGAAAGGGACATTATCATGTCCTTACTACAGGGGAAAAACTGCCTTCTAGATTGACCACTGTTGATTTGAAAATGGCTTATTTTAAATGGCGCTTCCTGCAGAAATTGGGCTAGTTTTAAGGAATTTAGATTTTACACACAAATTTTACAAAGGAATAAAATCTGCTTTCAATTGAAAAATTAAATTCAGTAATGCCTGACACTTTTCATTTTTAGCTATGTGAAAGTAAATCATCAAGTCAACAGTTTCATTTTTTAATTTGTTATTCAATACCTCCAAGGTATCATAAAGAAAAGAATATCTGAATTTGGTAATACATCTGTTTATATGGCTAAATATTGAGTGTTTTAAATGACAAGAATAAATACAGTTCCACAAATGTGAAGACATTAACAAAGCATTTAACATAATACATGGTAGAACAAACTATATCTAGAATACTTGTTTACAAAGAGATAATCTCTATCTATCTATCTATCTATCTGTCTCTATATATGTACACACAATTATCAAATGTTAAAATAAACTCTGGCAATGGATATAATGAAAGTAATGAACTGTTATTTATAATTATCCTTTTGTAAATCATTTTTCTTGTCATTAAACACAATAAAAATTCCATCCATAGTCTTAATTTACACCAAAAAATCAACAACATATATGAAAAAATTAAGATAATTGAGAAAGAAAACAGAAAGTCATTCACTAGTCTCTAACTGTAGTCCGTAGGCTGTTTCTTCAGTGAAATCAAACTTTTCTTAAAATCAAGATGATTGCAAAGTGGGAACCTGCCATTTTGCATAATTCACTGTTAAATATGAAGCAATTATTACAGACCTACAGTTCTCAAAAGTTTCTCAACACCACAGAAGACACTGTGGCTGCCATTAGATCATTAGATTACTAGAGATGTTGTTGCTGTTATGTGCCATCCAGCTCATTCCACCTCATAGCAACCCTGTATCTTGTGGTCTGCAGTCCAGTGCTTATCCTATGGAGCCACTGTGCTCCACATCAGAGATGAATATCAGGTAATATAAGTCTTTCCCAGAATTACTATAATGGCAGTTTTTAAATCTGAGGAGATACTAATGAGCTTGATAAATTGTATTCATTGTCTTAGAAAAATGAGAAATTTGTGACAATAATAAAAAATAGTCTTATTTATAGTAATATTTAAAACATTAAGATTGAAATGATAAACCATGAGTCAGTTGACAGCTTGAAACTCTTCACTGTCCATGTCAAATGCAATTCCTAGACTTTCCCTCCCCTTCCTAAAAAATTCAGTCTTAAACTACTAGACTATTAGGCAAGATAGAGCAAGATAACAGTTCTGTGTGCATGTTTGTGTGTGTGCGAGAGATAGAGAGAGAGAAAGAGGCAGTAGCGCAGAGTCCTAGCAGTGTGAAGATAGTCCACACAAGGAGACAGGAGTGTCAGAGCCCTGGCAGGGTAAGGAAGGTATTCCTGTGAAGGGAAGAAATGGCTGCACATTGGTTTCAAAAACTGAACAGAGTGAGCAGGCCATCACGCAGGGGAGGAAAGGAAAACTGGAATAGAGCATGAGAATTTGAACAGTGGAAGGAGTGAGGAGTTGGTGCCTGAGATAGACAAGAAAAGCAGTTTCATCAAGGGGTAGTGTGGCATGGGGTGTCACAGTGCAATCAGGGAGGGTAGGGTAGCCTGATACAGGGTGTTGGAGACTAAATGTGACCTGGTGAGGAGTTTCAGAGGACAAGCAAGATAAAAAGGGCATTCCCACAGAGGGGTGGTAGGAGAAGTCAGAGCTTGAGTAGGTTGGGATGCTGCCCAGGCAGAGGACAGGCAGAGGGATCAGAGCTTCAAGAGGAGGCAGTCACACAGGAAAATACTCGTGGCAGATTATGTAGAGTAGGATTGACCAAATAAACAAGCATAGTAAAGATAAGTGAACACAGGTGTCTTACTTTCAGAGAAAAGAGTTATAAATACAGAAAGGGAGGAAACGAGAAAGAACTCTGTTGTGTTGGATTGGAATTATAAGCATCCCTATAAATTCATGGTCATAGATGAAAGATAGATAGATAGATAGATAGATAGATAGATAGATAGATAGATAGATAGATAGATAGATAGATAGATAAACAGAGTATTTAAGAATATGAAAGCAAATTGGATAAGTATATGAGATGGCTAGAAATCGATATTTGTTGTGTAGTACAGTCCATCTCATGGTGATCTTATATACAACAAAATGAAACAGTGTCATCATCATACTCACGAGCACTGGCATTTTCAAGTCCATCATTGTGACTATTGTGCTAATTCTCATCATTGAGTGTCTCCCTGACACTCACTGGTGCTCTGTATCACCAAATGAATACTCTCCTCAAGAGATAGCACCTGATGATGTGTTCAAATCAAGTGAAAGGGGCAATGTTCTATTGTGATCAAGAAGGTTTCCATGGGTTGATTTCTGGAAATAGATTGCCAGGATTTTCTTCCCAGTCTGTCTTAGTCTGGAAGCTCCACTTGAGCTTGCCCACCATGAGTAACCCAGCTTGTATTTGAAATACTAGTGTCGTAGTTTCTAACATCACAGCAACATGAAAAAGTTACCACAGTACAACAAACTAACAGACAAGCAGTGGGAATACACATTGTTGTTATTGTTGTTGTTGTTGTTGTTGTTGTTGTCAGGTGCCATCGAGTCAGAACCGACTCATAGCAACCCCATGCACAGCAGAATGAAACAATGCTCGATCCTGGGCCAACCTCACCACCGCTGCCACCCCCGAGTCCATCAATGATGCCACCTGGCCGATCCATCTCGTTGGGGGTCTTCCTCTTTTTCTCTGACCCTCCACCCTACCCAGCATGACATCCTTCTCCAATGATTGTTTCTTCCGGACTACATGTCCAAAGTAGGAGAGACGAAGCTTAGCCATCCTGGCCTCCAAGGAGCACTCTGGCTGCACTTCTTCCAAAACAGATCTATTGGTTCTTTTGGCAGTCCATGGCACCCTCAGTATTCTCCTCCAACACCACAACTCAAAGGCATCAATTCTTCTACGATCCTCCTTATTCACTGTCCAGCTTTCGCATCCATATGAGGCTATTGAAAACACAATGGCCTGGGTCAGGCGCACCCTAGTCCTCAAGCTGACATCTCTGCTCTTCAATACTTTAAAAAGTTCCTGTGCAGCAGATTTGCCCAGTGCAATACGTCGTCTGATCTCTTGACTGCTACTTCCGTGAATGTTGATAGTTGATCCAAGAAGAACGAAGTCGTTGACAACTTCATTGTTATTGTTGTTAGGTGTTGTCAATTCAGTTCTGACTCATAGCAACCTTATGTACAACAGAAGGAAACACTACCCGCTCATGCGCCAACCTTACAATCATCGCTACACTTGAGTTCACTGTTGCTGCCATTGTGCCAATCCATCTTGTTGAAGGTCTTCATCTTTTTCTAAGACCCTCCATTTTACCAAGCACGATGTTCTTCTCCAGGAACTGGTCCCTCCTGACAATAAGTCTGAAGTATGAGAGACAAAGTCTGGACGTCCTGACTTCCAAGCAGCATTCTGGCTGTACTCCTTCAGATAAATATTTGTTTGTTCTTCTGGCAGCCCATGGTACTTTTAATATGCCTCTCCAAAACCATAACTCAAAAGCATCAATTCTTCTACAGTCTTCTTTATTCATTGTTCAACTTTCACATACATTTGATGTTATTAAGCAAGGTTGTAACTTCCCATATCAAAGGTTGTTAATGAGTCTTCCTCCAATTCTGACACCATGCTTATCTTCATATAATCCAGCTTCTGTAGTTATTTGTTCAGCATACAAACTGAATAAGTAGGGTGAAAAAATACAACTCTGGAGCACACCTTTCCTAATTTTAAACCATCCAGTGTTCCCTTGTTCTATTCAAACAACTGTCTCTTGGTCTATGTACAGGTTCCTCATGAGCACAATTAAGTGTTCTTGAATACTCAGTCTCTGCAATGATGTCCATAGCTTGTCATGATCCATAAAATCAAAAGCTTTTACATAGTCAATAAAGCACATCATCATGGTAGTCACTGCTTTCAGCCAAGATCCATCTAATCTCAGCAATTATTTCCCTCATTCCATGTCCTCATCTGAATCTAGCTTGAATCTATGGCAGTTTCCTGTGAATGTTTTGTTGTAGTAATTTTTAAATTATTTTTGTTGTTGTTGTTGTTGTTAAGTGCTGTCGAGTCGGTTCCGACCCATAGTGACCCTGTACAGGGTTTCCGAGGGTGTAAATCTTTACAGGAGTAGAAAGCCTCATCTTTCTCCCGTGGAGCGGCTGGTAGTTTCGAACTGCTGACCTTAAGGTTCACAGCCCGATTCGTAACCACTACGCTACCAGAGCTCCTTTAGCAAAAGTTTATTAGCATGTGATATTATTGATATTGTCTGATGATTTCCACATTTTCTTGGGTCACCTCTCTTTGGAATGGGCACAAATATGGATTTCTTCCTATCATTTGGCCAGGTAGCTAGCTGTCTCCCCTATTTCTTGTAATAGATGAGTGAGTGACTAGATTGCTACATCAGTTTGTTAAAAGATTTCAATTTGTACTTCATTAATTCTTGGAGCCTTATTCTTTGCCAATGTCTTCAGTGCACCTTGGACTTCTTCCTTCAGTGCATCTTGGACTTCTTCCTTCAGTATCACTGACTAGTAATCATATGCTACCTCTTGAAATTGTTCAAAATTGACCAATTATTTTTGGTCCAGTGACTCGGTGTATTCCTTCTGTTTTATTTTGATGCTTTCTGCATCATTCGATATTTGCCCACTGTTGTTGATAGTACTTTCAAAGTGGTTCTAACTCATAATGATCCTGTATGTAGTTTCTGAGAAGTATCTGGTAGGTTTGAACTGCTGACCTTGATGTTTGAAGTCCAGTGCTAATCTGCAGTGTCACATTTTGCACACATTTGTTGGAGTTTACATTTGCCCATAGAACCCTTCAATATTTCAAGTCAAGGCTTGAATTTTTTTCTTCAGTTCCCTCATCTTGAAGAATGCTGAGCGTGTTCTTCCATTTTGATTTTCAAACTTCAGAGCATTGCACATTTCACCATAATATTTAACTTTGTCTGCTCGAGCTGCCCTTTGAAATTTTCTATTCTGATCTTTTAAAAAAAATTTTTTTTTGTAAAGCTCTTATTGTGAATTGAGTGATAGTTTACATGGGAGAACATCCATTTTGCACTCATCCTATTATATTTTGTTTCTTTGCAATGATTACAATCCCCTCCATGCATCATCGTTCAACAGGATTTGCTTCTATTCTCTCTGGGTTTTGTTTTTTTGAGGGGAGAATGTACACAAAATCATTATGGAATAAATAATCATTTAAACAACCAAAGGGCACATTCTGCAAGCCTGCCTCCTGGCTGCCAGCACACAGTCTTTCTCTTTTCATGAGTCCTCAGCTGCTCTATCTCTCCATATCATCATCTCTGCCTCCATCTCTGGTGTTGCTGCTTCTGTAGCTAGGGTCCCAAATTCTGCTCGTGCTCTTTACCTTGATTGTCCTAGAGTCTTCTGTTCCTGGAATGTGAGATTCACTACTCCCCATTTACGTTACAAAATCTCTACCTTTAGAGTTGTGACTATCTCAATTAGTCATGACAACAATTACTCACTATTGAATCATAAGAATCTTATCCCCCTCTCCTTTCACCAGACATGTCTGAACTAGATGAAAAGTATTCAGTGGGAACTCTACATTCCCCCACATGCTCTGAAACTAAACTCCCTCTTGAAAACTTGTAAGCTAGCCACTTTATGCTTTTACACCCCACCCCCACCATTTTAGGTAGCCAATGCCTAAGTTACTTGTCCCTATCAATCCTGTGTACAAAGGGGATAAGTTTGATCCTTGATGTAAAGACTCCTTCCCTCTCAGGTGGTATTTTAAGCCATTACATCTATAAGTACACATCAAGTTAATCAAATTGTAGCAATTTACACTTGTTTCCTTTATTAAATTTCTGTATCATCTTCTAGTTGAGTTCTAATCATCAAGCAATTGAAGGTTAAATGGGTACTGTCTGCAAGTTTGAGCATTCTTGTGAATCTACCCTCACTTTTTATCAGCTGGATGCTTCACCCTCAACTCTAGCCCTCCATGGCTAGGTCCTTGTCCATTGGACTTAGGAGACCCCAGGTCTCACCACACTTCAGACCAGCAATCCTTTCCTCTTTTCTCTCTCATCTCCAGGTCAACGGGAATCTATGGAATGTGGTTGAACTCAGCCCACATCTTCATTTCTGCCTTTCCTGCTCTTCCACTCATCAGTAGACCAACATAGTCACCAGCAACCATCACTGCCAGAGGTTCAAGCTGGGTTCAGATGAGGACATGGAATGAAGGATATCATTGCTGATGGCAGATGGCTCTTGACTGAAAGCAGATAATATATATACATATACATGAAATAGAAGATTTCTGCTAATCTCTTCACTCTAAAATCGATCAAATACTTAATTGTGCACATGAGAAATCTGTACATAGACCAAGAGGCAGTTGTACAAACAGAAGAAAGGAACAATGAATGGTTTTAAATTAGGAACACTGTGTGTCAGGGTTGTATTCTTTCACTAAAATTATTTCATATTTATGCTGAGAAAATAATTTGAGAAGCTGGATTATATGAAGAAAAAGTGGCATCGGGATTGGAAGAAGACTCATGAACAACCTGCAAAATGCTGATGATACAATCTTGTTTACTGAAAGTGAAGAGGACTTAAAATACTGATGAATATTAAGGACCACAGTATCTCAATGTAAAGAAGAAAAAAAAAAATCACCACTGGACCAATAAATAGCATCCATATAAGTGGAGAAAAGATTGAAGTTGGCAAGGACTTCATTTTGCTTGTAACAACCATCAATATTTGTGGAAGCAGCAGTCAAGAAATTTAATGATGCATTAAGCAAATCTGCTGCACAAGACCTCTCTAAAGTGGTCAAGAGCAAATATGTCTGTTTGAGGACTAAGGTATGCCTGCCCAAGCCATGGTATTTTCAATTACCTCATATGCATGTGAAAGTTGGACATTGAATAAGGAAGACCGTAGAAGAATGAATGCATTTGAGTTATGGTGTTTGAGGACAATGTTAAAAGTTCCATGGACTGCCAAAAGAACCAAGAGATCTGTATTGGAAGAAGTACAGCCAAAATGTTCCTTGGAAGCCAGATGGCCAGACTTCATCTCTCATACTTCACACATATTACCAGGAGGCACCAGTCACTGGAGAAAGATATCATGTGTGGTAAAGTGGAGGGTCATAGAAAAAGAGGAATGCCCTCAACTAGATACTGGTACAGTGGTAGCAGCAATGGGCTTGAACATGGCAACAATTGTGAGGTTGGCAAATGACTGGACGATGTTTCATTCTGTTGTATATAGGGTCTCCATGAGTCACTACCAACTTGACAGCATCTAACAACAGCAACAACATCAGTGAGTGTGAGGCCTAAACTAAGTTACACCCCAATAGCAATGAGAACATTTAATACCTAGACCTTGGCTTTTAAATAGTATTTTAAAGAATCAGGGTTCCTTAGTGAAATCACTATTTTCAGAACTGGAACTGGGAAAGTACAAAATAGGAACTCTTGTGCAGAATGCAAAAAAAGTGTTTTAAAAAAAATATTGCAGTTATGTCTAAAGAACACACATGCTACTTTTAATTGGCTCTTTGAGCCAAACTTGAGACAATTTGAATGGATTATGATATACAGATTAAAATAGGAAATCCACAGATATAATAGTAATGGATTATAACACGTTGACTAAAATAGGAAATTCACAGATATAGATAAATTTATGAGTATATTTAAAATTTAGAAGTAATAGGATATTTACAATCTCAAAATATGTCCCCACAAAATAATTATTTATTTTAAAGGGGAAAAGAGAACTTTACAGTGGAGAATCCAAGTAAGCATCATGGAAGCAACTTGCTGTTTCCTTTTCTTGTGGAACATTTGGTGGGTTTGAACAGTCAACTCTTCAGTGAGCAGCTGATAACTTAATCACTTGGTCTCCAGGTCTCCTTGTTTAGGCTTCTTAGTAAGCTAAAATGAATTCATCTGTTACTACATCTTTCTATGAAAACTAAAGTGTCCACAGCTCTAATGGAAAAGCTATGATTCATTCTTTGGAAAACTCAAGGCTAGTGGACCTCACTATACTTTCCATCATTGATGTCTTTGACCAACACTCAAAACATAAGACCCTTTAGGTTTTAGTGTTGTTGTTTTTCTTTCTTCCCACTGTGGCATTTTTCCTCCCTTGAGTCTACTTCACACTGTTCTTTACCAACCCAAATTTTCATCTGCAATATATGGAAACCTCTTCTATAGTTAAGCAACAACATAACATCCTCAATCCTTATCTGTTAGATTCATCCACCTCTTGGCTTTCACTGAAAACTGAATGCTTTTAAGAAAATGCCTTCCTCTGAAGCCCTCTCAGGAAGAGTCAAACTATTTGTCCAAAGCTTATTTTCTTTAGGGGAGAAAGTAAACTTAGCGTTACATTCCTTGGCTCTCTTCAAACCACTATTCATCCACCCTAACATAGAAACCACTGTTTCTTTAGGATTTACAATGTCTGACTATATCATCTTTTGTTTCTTTTCATTGACCTTTTCTGTCTTGTAATTTGTTCATTGAAGACTCAAGTTTTCTCTCTCTTTTCACTGTGAATTCTGCTCTTTTCTTGAATATCTGCCTGGATAACTCCAATGAACTTCCAGTCACTCAGGCCATAGTTAGACATTGGCTCTTGTTATATCCAGGGGCTACTATCCACCTTTGAGTATTTACATTCACTTACACTACTTTTTCCACCACTTGTCTGTCATTTTGTCACACTGTGGTGGCTTGTGAGTTGCTGTGATTCTGTGAGCTATGCCACAGGTGTTTTAAATACCAGCAGGGTCACCCATGGTAGACATGTTTCAGATGAGCTTTCAGACAAAGACAGACTAGGAAGAAGGAGAGATGAACTACTTCCAAATATTTAGTCCCTGAAAACCTTACAAATACCAGAGAAACACTGTCAGATATAGTGCCAGAAAATGAACCTCTCAGGTTGGAAGGCACTCAAAATGTGACTGGGGAAGAGCTGCCTCCTCCTTTGCTGATGGGGCACAACTGAAAATAAAGGGGAAACTGCTGTAAACACACATTAATAATCGGAACATAGAATTATGAAGTATGAATCTAGGAAAATTGTCAAAAATGAAATGGAATGCATAAATATGGATATTTTAGGCATTAATGAGCTGAAATAGACTGGTATTGGCCATTTTGAATCTGACAACCACATGATTTACTATGCCAATAATGCCAAATTGAAGACGAATGGTGTTGCACTCATCACTAAAAAGAACATATCCAGATCAGTCATGAGATACAACATTGTCTGTGATAGGATAATATCCATACACCTACAGGAATGACCAGTTAATATCAATATAGGAAAGGTATGCAACAGGGTTGTATTCTTTCACTATACTTATTCAAACTGTATGCTGAGCAAATATTCTGAAAAGCTGGGTTCTATGAAGAACAGTGTGGCATCAAGCTTGGCGGAAGACTCATTAACAACCTTCATTATGCAGATGATACAACCTTGCTTGCTGAAAGTGAAGAGAACATAAAATACTTACTGATGAATATCAAAGAATACAGCCTTTGGTATGGATTGCATCTCAATATAAAGAAAACAAAAATTCTCACAACTGGACCACAATGACCAACATCTTATCAATGGAGAAAAAATTGAAGTTGTCAAAGACTTCATTTTTCTTCGATCACCTATTAACACTCATGGAAGCAACAGTCAAGAAATCACACGATGTATTGCATTAGGCAAATCTGCTGCACAAGACCTTTTTAAAGTGTTGAAGAGTAAAGACAGCAGCTTGAGGACTAAGGTGCACCTGACCCAAGCCATGGTATTTTCAGAAACCTCATATGCATGTGAATGTTGGACAGTGAATAAGGAAGATCATAAAAGAATTGATGTACTTGAGTTACAGTGTTGGAGAAGAATATTGTAAGTACCATGGGCTGTCAAAAAAACAAACAGATCTGTGTTGGAAAAAGTGCAGCCAGAGTGCTCCTTGGAGGTCAGGATGACCAGACTTCATCTCTCATATTTCGGACACATAAGTCAGGAGGGACCAGTCACTGGAGAGGGATATCATGTTTGGTAAGGTGGAGGATCAGAGAAAAAGAGGCATACCCCAGTGAGATGGATTGACAAAGTGGCAGCATCACTGGGCTCAAGTGTGGCAATAATTGTGAGGTTAGCCCAGGACTGGGCAGTGTTTTATTCTGTTGTACATAGGGTCGATATGAGTTGATACCGACTTGATGGCACCTAACAACAATACCACATTTTCTGATCAATCTCCTTTCCTTCAATCCCTCATACATAACGAAACTGCGACACTTAAACTTTGCCTCGTAGTAATACTTTGCTTTTGGCTTCTTTTGTTATATTCATCAGTCTTCTCCTATCCCATTTCTTTCCCGTCTCCTCTTTGCTTCTATGGTGTATCCAGTGGGCCTTTATTATGATAATATACTTTTGTCCTGTTTTCCTTCTTTCATACCTGCTGATAAATATATATTTTTAAAGATTTTATTGTGAATTATGTATGTTTACATGGGAGAACATCAGCTTTATATTTATCCTATTGTATTTCATTTCATTGCAATTATTACAATCCCCTCCATGCATCATCAAATAACCAAAGGATACACCCCACAAGCTGGGGGAATTGAAGAAAAAATTCAACCCTTGAATTTCATTATTGAAAGATTCTCTGAGCAAATTATTGAATGATGCAGAATGCATCAAGAAAAGATGGAAGGAATACACAGAGTCAT
>NW_006408708.1:6275127-6327991 GCF_000296735.1 Chrysochloris asiatica | reverse complement strand
GGATGAAGTGCAGCCAGAGTGCTCCTTAGAGGCCAGGATGGCTAAGCTTCGTCTCTCATACTTTGGACATATTGTCAGGAGGGAACAGTTGCTGGAGAAGGATGTCATGCTGGGTAAGATGGAGGGTCAGAGAAAAAGAAGAAGACCCCCAAAGAGATGGATCAGCAAGATGGCGGCATTGAGTGTGGCGGCGGTATTGAGGTTGACACAGGATTGGACATTGCTTCATTCTGCTGTACATGGGGTCACTATGAGTTGGTTCCGACTCAATGGCACCTGACAACAACAACGAAAACACCCCACAGGTCCACCCCCCACCCCCCTGGCTGTTGGCACACAGCCCCTCTCACTCCCTAAGTCCCTTGTCCCCAGCCACTCCATCTGTCCACGTCATCATCTCTGTCTCCATGCCTGGCTTCACTGCCTCTCTGGGTATGGTCACATTCACTGCTCTTCTCATTTTATGGTCCCAGGCACTTCTGCTTCTGGTCTGCAAAATCAATCACTCCCCTCCTTTCGTCAAAAAAAACCAAAAAAACCCCATCTACCTCTACATTTCTAACCCTCACAGTCAATACTGATGGCATTTTTTTTTCCAATATTGTACAACAAGAGTCTTATCCCCATTTCCTTTTGCCAGCCCAGACTCAACAGATTGTAAATCATTTAATGGTGGTTCTACCTACCCCTGCCCCATCTGGAACTAGGCTCCTTCTTGAAAGCTTGTAAGCCAGTCACTTCTTGCCTTTATACCCCCCTCTCCCACATTTTTGATAACCAATGTCTGAGTAGCCCATCCCTGTCAACCCTATGTACTGAGGGGGTGGAAGTGATCCTTGCTGTAAAGATTTGTTCCCTTTTTTGAGCTACTACATCCATGCGTATAGGTAAAGTTCATCATATTGTAGTGGGTTACTTTTTTTTTCTCCTCCTTCTTCTTTCTTATTCTAGTCGAGTTCTGATCATTCAGCCATCAAAGCCAGGTCAGGTGGGTACTATTGTACATCTCCCCTCACTTCATATCAGCTGGATGCTTCTTTCTCTGTTCTAGTCCTCTGTGGCCATGCCACTGCCTCTGGACCCAGGAGTCCCTGGGTCTTGCTGTAACTGCTGGCCATCCAGGTCTCCTCCTGGGTTCACAGGAGTCTATTGAATGTGGTTGGACTCAGATCCCAACTTCATTGCTGTTTTTTCCCTCTCTTCCCCTTATCGGGGACCAACATGATCACCAGCCAGACCATATGACTGCTCATGTATTCCCCTTGAGTCTTAGTCTTGGAAGGGAGTTTGCTCTGAGGGGACCCGACCACTTGCCTTGATGGCTCCCAGGTGAACAGCTTACTTGTTCTTGTAGTAA
Source organism: Chrysochloris asiatica (assembly GCF_000296735.1). Lineage (NCBI taxonomy): Eukaryota > Metazoa > Chordata > Mammalia > Afrosoricida > Chrysochloridae > Chrysochloris > Chrysochloris asiatica. The sequence goes on along the minus strand of NW_006408708.1, from coordinate 6,326,634 downwards.
TCAATCATACTGCCACTATTATTTCTGACTGATAAAATTTTAATCCTAAATCATGTCAAATGTCTGCTCTCAAGACACCTATACCTGAGTTATTGTCCAGATTCATGAAATGTGGTTTATTTTGAAACAACTCAACAAAGCATGCAACAGAATAGAAAGACTTCTATGTGTGCTAGTCATCTCTCTGTGCCACTCTTCAAAAAGGCTACGACAAGATTCTCCCTCTCTTCAAATTCCTTACTCTACCTCCTACCCTACCACTTTCAGAAACAAATCTTGCATGTAGAAACAGAAATCACCAGAAGAGAACTTTCTCCATCCTTTCACCAAATTTAAAACTTGACCCGTATCCACATCCATCATTTCCTCTTCTCTCCTATTCCAAAGTTATTTCCTGAGCTGTACTTCTTATGTCTTTAAGGATTGTATAATTGATTAATCCAACCCCTTCTGATTTCTTCTATATGAATTTGTTAACATCAATATTTAATATACTCAAATTTCTCCTTTTTACCGAAGAGTTTTCCCCATGACCCGTGACCCTACCCTGCTCACCTTCAACTTGCCTATGGATTGCCACAACCCAAGTGTTCTTTAAACATATTCTTTTTAGTCTTCTGTTAGTGTTAGGTTTCTAAAGCACAGGTCTATTTTTATGGCTCTACTACTTGAAAGGAGTCCTGGTGTGGCGCTGTGGGTTAATGTGCCAGACTGCAAAGCCCTTTGAACTGCAAAGTCGGAAGTTCAAGCTTACCAGCTGCTCCTCAGAAACCCTATACAGGGTGGCTATGGGTCGGAACTGACTCAACAACACTTCACAACACAACAACTACTTGAAAACCTCCAAAAACTTCCTTTAATGTTGTTGTTGCTGTTGTTAAGTGCTGCCGAGTCAGTTCCGACCCATAGTGACCCTGCATAGGGTTTTCAAGGAGTGACTGGTGAGCTTGAACCACCAAGCTTGTAGTTCAAACTGCTTTGCAGTCTGGCGCATTAACCTACAGCACCACACCTCCAAAGATTTCCTTTAGTACCAGAACAAAATTCAACATTATATAGCATGGTTAGATGTCACTATGAGGATTAAGGTATGCTTGACCCAAGGCATGGTATTCTCAATCACCTCATATGCATATGAAAGATGAACAACGAATAAAGAAAACCTGAGAATAATTTATGTTTATGGTGTTGACAAAGAATATTAAAGACAACATGGACTGACTGAAGCACAAACACATTTGTGTTGGAAGAAGTACAACCAGAATGCTCCTTTGAAGTAAGGATGGTGAGACCTTCTCTTAGGTACTTTGGACATATTGTTAGGAGGGACTAGTTCTGGAGAAAGACATCATGCTTGGTAAACTAGAAGGTCTACCAAAAAGGAGATCCTCAATGAAATGAATTAACACAGTAGCTTCAACAATGGGCTCACACATAGCAACACTTTTGAGGATGGCAAAGGACTGGGTAATGTTTAATTCCATTGTTCATAGAGTATCTGAGTTGGAATCAACTCAGCAGTACCTAACAACAACGTGAGATCCTTTGCTATATATTTCTTGCTTATCTTCTTGGAAACCTGAGCACCATCCACATTTTCTACCATCTGTCTTCCCCAATATACATAGCTACATTATGTATAATTGCTGGAATGTATACAACAACAACAAATCTCTCTCTTGACTTTAAAAATACTCCTTATTCTGTTTACAATCTTCTTACCTTCTATTCTTTACTTTGATGTATTCTTCTCATTCTTGTAGTTTTCATTTTGATATTGTGATCCATGAAAAGTTTTCTTAATACTTCAGGATTTTATCCAATATGACCTCATATTATATTGGTAATACGAGCATGGGAGTGCAGTGGCGCATATGTACCATAAGCACTGGACAGCAAACCATAATGTTGATGCTTTGAGTCTACTAGTCACTTCTTAGGAGCTTTCTGCTCCTGCAAAGATGTATAGCCTTGGAAACCTATACATGGTTGCTATGAATAAAAAGCAACACAACAAACCTTAAAAAAAAAAAAAAAAAAGCCCTCATAGTACCTAATACTTACCCTCTATCTAGAATTTGGAGTACTAGTGTGAATGGAAATTGTAGAACACTAAACTGTGCTCATATAGAACCTGTACATAGGACAAAAAGCAGTTGCTAGAACAATATGAGGGGGTACTGAATGGTTCAAAATCAGGAAAGATGTGCATACGGCTAAATCCTTTCACCATGATTATTCAATCTACATGCTGAACAAATACTCTGAGAATCTGCATTGTATGTAGAACAGCATGGCATCAAGATTTGATGGGGACTCTAACAACCTGAGTTGTACAGATGCCATAGCATTGCTTGTTGAAAGAGATAAGGACATGAACTACTTGGTATGGTGCTATGCATTGACTTGACAGCACTTAACAAAACAACAATCTAGCTCTTAGTAAACTATTGGGATTCCCTGTTTGCTTGTGTTCACCAAGATGTACACACCCCAAGGGAAGAGATAAATGTTGTCTTGTTTGTCATTCTATTGTCTAGTTCAATAACCACCACAAATTTCGCACTCAGTAACTTTTGTTGACTGCATGGATGAATAAATGAATGAATGTTGTAAAATGTGAACAAATAAATTGAAAACAATTTTTTAATTGCATATGAATGGGATTAAAAACATTTATGGAAAATGAAATTAAGTGATAATGAAATTATTCTACAAATGTTCTGAAGCCCCTCATATGATTAGGGCATGGAATGATACAAATAAAATGTATAGGTGAGAAGAAATGTATTGGTGAGAAGTAGCTTTCTATTTCTATTACAATAGTAATAGTAATTAAGGAAATTACTTGTGTTCACCAAGATGTACACTTCTCAAGGATATTCCCATCTCATTATGCAAGAAATTAACTATTATAAAAGGGAGAAGATATTGCTTATATACTATTTTAAGGCAGTATCTAGAAATGCCTTTCCTGTTTTTAGTACTAATAATACATGTTCAGAAAAGTGATAAAATAAATTCTATTTTTATAACATTTTTTGTATTGTGATGATGTGATACCTTAAAGAAAAATATGATTTTTCTTTAACCTTCTTACCAAGCATTTCCCACCTTGACCAGTGGTGTTGCTGCTCTGGTCAACTTCAACTTGTATTTGGAATGTTATACTCCATGTTTTCCTGAAATTTATTATTAAGTAATGTAACTAATTGTTCTTTATGTTCACGGTGCCTGATGCAGTACCTGGCACATAGTGCATAACTGCATTGCAGTTAATTATTTAATGTCTCTTCTAGTCCTGTCTTTGGAACTCCCACCAAACAAACATTTTCCTAAGACAAAGTGTGGGAAAATGCTGATAGGATTGCATGGTTCAATTTTGACTGATTGTTAACAAGGTTAATTATGATGGTAAGAACTTGAAATCTAATGAGGAGGTTGGTCAGTTTGGCCATCCTTCTGGGTATAAAATGAGTCATGTTGGTACTGTGATTGGGCTGTGTGCTCCTTTGCTTGACTAACCAATCTCACCTCCCTCTGACTTTCAGTTCTTGGAACTTTAGCCAACAGCCTGACCTGATTCACTAGTTTCCATAGCTTGTGAGTCAACAACCTGATTCTGTGTGAGAGAGGAAAATCCTCCAGACTAGTGTCTGAACTGAAAATCTGAGACTTGCTAGCATCCATAACTATGTGAGCCATTTCCTTGATAGCCAGTAAGTTTTGTGAGTTGAATCACCGAACTTGAGGTTAACATTCACTGCTTATCCTATAATGCCACACCAGGACTCCTATGAGCGCCATTTTACTTAACACCACAATCAGTACTCAGGGAAACAGCAGTCAAGAAAGAAACTCAAGTACAGCATTAGGCAAATTAGCTGCAAAGGACATCTTTAAAACGTTGGAATGAAAAAATATATTGAAGACTAAGGCACACTTGAATCAAGCCATGGTATTTTCAGTCACATCATTTGCATGTGAAAGTTGGACAATGAATAAGGAAAACTGTAGAAGAAATGATACATTTGAATTATGGTTTTAGAGAAGAATATTACAGTATAATGGACCAACAGAAGAACAAAACAAATCTGTGTTGAAAGAAGTAAAGCCAGAGTGCTCTTTAAAAGTTAGTATGATGAGAGTTTTTCCTCATACTTTAGACATGTTGTCAGGAGGGACCAGTTTCTCAAGAAGGACATCATGCCGGGTAAAGTGGAGGCTCAATGAAAAGAAGACACTCCATGAGATATATTGACACAGTGGCAGCAACAAATGGCTCAAACATAGCAATTGTGAAGATTGTGCAGACCCCGGCAGGGTTTCACTCTGTTGTAAGTAAGGTCGCTCTGAATTAGAAATGACTGGATAATATCTAACAATAACAACTATACTTCAGGAAAGTCAGAGATTAGGGACAGCTTTAACCTCCATTTCACAGGGACCAGGCTCCTGCTTATCCTCCTAAAATAAATTATTATGGTACTGATGTGACACTGTAGGAAAAGCACTGGACTGCTAACCACAAGGTTGGTGATTCAAACCCACCAGCTGCTCCTCAGAAACCCTATGCAGGTACGCTATGAGTTGGAATTGCCTTGATGGCACTTAATAACAACAGCAAATACTTGTTAAATACAGAAATCAAAATTAGAATTTATCTCTGATACAGGTTTATAATTTTTTTGTGTTCTCTAACTTATTACAACTCCTTTCATCCTCATATGCTTTCTCTTACAAGATTTTGGGGATGTCTATTGGCTTATTGGAATCCTGGTGTGGTGTTGTGGGTTAACAGTGCAAAGTCAGTGTGAACTACAAGATCGATGGTTTAAGCTTACCAGTTGCTCCTTGGAAACCCTATACAGGGTTTCTATAGGTTGGAACCTACTCATTGGCACTTAGCAACAACAACAGCTGCAAGTTGCTTATCAAGGACTTGGCTGGTGCAGTGTTAAATGCTCTGCTGATAAGCAAAAGTTTGGCAGGAGAGGCTCTGTGGTACAAAGAATGGTGATCCCATAAAGAAATAGTCTATTGAACTGTATTGGACAGTTCCATTCTTGATGTTGTTAAGGAACCCAAAATCTTGATGGCACACAACAACAATAAGAGTTGCTTATCATGTTGATTACTTTGTATTACGAACATTTACAGTGTCTGGTCTGTGATACGTCACTGCTTTTAGAAGAAGCTCTTTGCTCGGTATTAATTTGATCAGATTCAGGTTCTATTTTGGTTGCTTCTGTGAAGTACTGAATCTCAGAAAAGCAGTGCCTTCTGTAATTTTGATTAATTATGAAGTGGGACCAGTAAGCTTGCATAGTCTTTCCTGATCAATACATCAGCCATTGTCTGCATTCTCTCAGAGCTGACTTTACCATGATCTCTCCTTTTACATTTATCCTCATAAAATTTATTTTGATGTTCCTCCTCACCCAGGGCCTTTCTCTAGCTTTCTTCCCATCCTATTGATTTCTCATGAAAGCAAAATTGCATAAGATTGAACTGAACCCAGCTCCAAGGGCTGCTGACCAACAACAATTCACAGCCCTGGGGATGTCTTTTCCCCAGTGCTCAAACCTCACATTCCATTCTGGTCATGCTTTCCCTTGTTAATCCTGGCTCTAGATAAAAACCGGTTTTGAAGCTAAGGATTTGTTAAGCACTTTTCCAGTGTCCAACTTTGGCTCTAATCTTTGAGCATAGATACAATTTTCAACCTATCTATATGAATTATCTAACTATTTGCTGAGATGTGAGGGCACTGGGCCTATTTCACTTAATTTAATGATGCTCATAAACTCCTTATAAAGTTGTGACAGTCTTTCAGAAGGTCTCCAGTGGTTTACCTTACTACATCAAGTAAAATGATATTTTCTCCATTTAGGGAAATTTCTTTTAAAGAGATTGCCTTGAAAAGTAGTAGCTGAAACTATACTGAGTATGTCAAAGACAAAAATAGCTGTCTGGAGAAGTTCACTTCTCCATGAATGAAGACCAACATTGACCTCTCTGTTTATGTAAGTAACTGTATCATTACTGCTTTTGTCCTTGAAGGCTTATGGCACATCCAAGGCATCCATCACCTGCCTCTAATACCACCTTATCCAATAACACCTGATACCTATTGTCATTACATTTCCTGATAAATGGGCTGCAGGAGCTGATGTAAGTACCCAATACTCAGTTAGTGTCCTGCTCCTGTATTCATTTAGTACATATGTATTTTGTTATTCCTATCATCTAAGCACTATGCTAAACCAGATTGATATGATTGCTGCTCGTGATACTTACTGGTGGTGGTGGTAGCTGTGTGCTGTGGTGTCAGTTCGGACTCATAGCGACCCTGTACAGGGTTTCTGAGGCTGTAAATCTTTATGGGAGCAGAACATCTCATCTTTTTCCCACAGAACCGTTGGTAGTTTCGAACTGCTGGCCTTAAGGTTCACAACCCGATTCGTAACCACTACGCTACCAGAGCTCCTTGTGATACTTACTAGTGGAGGAATATTGCTAGTCAGAAGCCAGATAGATGATTGATACTAATTTAGATAGATGATAAATTAGTGGCATCACTAGAGTTGATATCACACAGTGCGCTGACTCAAGGTGTCACATCTACCTCCTCACCAGAACTTCATCCCTTACCAGACAGTATACAATCCTTAGTAATGTTTATTATCACTTTTAATCAAAGAATAATATGTGAAAAGTATAGCTGTAAATTGTTCCAATGTAATTCTACTTAAATTATATGAAGATTAACAACATTGTTTTGTAAACTCTTTCAACATTGAATTACAACATTATTAGTTACATTATTAGTAACTGAAGAAATGCCTTTTGGTTTTTCTCCTTCTTTTCCTTTAATTATTACTTTATTCTGAAAAAAGTTATTGATAAAGGTTAACAAATATAATTTTCCACATTACTATATCTAACACAGCAGAAAAATTGCCAAAATCCGCAACTATAAAAATACTGGCAGCAATGGCCACATGAACATCAGTCTTCATGAACCTGAGGCCAAAAGAACTAGGTGGTACCTGATTACTACTACCAACTGCTCTGCAAGGGATCACATTAGAAGGTCCTGGAGAGAGTGGAAGAAAAAATGTGGACCAAAGCTCAACATCATAAGGACCAAGTTTACTGTATAGATAGAGACTGGTGGAACTCCAGAGGATATGACCTTTAGTCACCCTTCAGGTCTGGAACGGAACTCATCCCATGGCTCAACTTTCAACAACTGACAGGTCTTTAAGGAGAAGAGAACACTACAGAGGTATTTGCACCTTTGAATAATCAACCATTTGAGATGAAAAGGTTAGCATTTACCCAAGAAGAAAGTTGAGAAGGATTAGGAAAGTAGGAGGAGTAGAAACAGGAAATACAGGGAAGAAGCAGGATAAGTGATACTACATTGATAGGAATTGTAATCAATGAGATGAAATAATAAGTTAGACTATAAACGTCTTCACATAATTAAAAAACATATGTATATATATATATAATTTTTTTTTTTTTTAATGGCCGTACAAAGCAATATATTTACACATTGCTCAGAAACCCTATGGAGTAGTTCTACTTTGCACTGTAAGGTCGCTATAAGTCTGAATCAAGAGGATGCTTGTGATTTGGGGGCTTTACAAACAACATAAGAAGCTGAACTTTTTATTCTAAGGCACTGGAGACCCACTTGTCTGACTGCTCTGTGATGAACAGAGCTTGAGTGTCAAGGAAGGTCATGTAGGAGACTACTGTAGGAATCCATGCAAAAGAGGGTGGTGTCTGGGAGCATGCTAGCAGTAGTGGGGATGGAGGGAATTAGGCAAACATGGGAAATGTATTAACAGAGATGTTGACAGCACTTATCCTTGGGTGGGGTGTAGGACTGAGGGAACTGGGTGTATCAAGGATGATTCCTGGATGTTTTACTTCCGTTCACTTCTATATCCTTGTTGACTGAGGACTTGAGAACTTCAGAAGCATTCTGCCCAAGAGTAAACAGGCATCTGGTGTTCCAGGAAATAATCAGAAGGAGACATTCAAGACTTGGGACTAAGGAATCAGATAATATTCTTATATCCCCATCCAGACTGGAGAAGTGATTTATTTTTATTAGTTGACATTTATTTTAGGACATTTGACATTTATTTGTTGACATAGAAACTATTACAAACAATTAAGCAGAGCTTCATTTTAAAAGTTATGCTTTATGGAAAGTTTCTAGCATTTCTTCTTAAAATGGACTCAATTTACTATGTCTTCAGTACTTTTTGATTAAGCAGAGAAGTGCGATTAAAATTTGTTTGGGATTTTTAGCACTACTATGGTTACAGTCCGATGGTTGAAAATATTCTATCTAGCACATTATTATTTATTCCATTTCTTGATAAAAAAGACATTTAACAACAAGGCAGAAGCCAGGAGTACAGTGGGGGTGGGGAACCCAAACTCTGTGAAACGCTTAACCTTTTAACATAGTTCAACAAAGTTTAGATTTCTGGCAAAACGCCTAGACTTTGTAAGGCTTTTCATGGTTGCAAAACCCAAAAAGACCCTGGTGCTTAAATTATTCTGGCTCAAAAATTAAGATGATGTAAAAAGAATAAAGAAACAAGACACCACCCTGATAGCCACAGTTGAGTTCACGGCACAGAGGAAGTCATTTGGAATGGGTGCTAGAGTGCCTGGCAGGGATGCGGGATGCGTGGGGTGAGGGTGGTGATTACAAATGATGGTTCCCTGGAAGTATTTCAGTTATCAGAGCTAAGAGAAGAAACGGAACCTAAGGGAGGGCAAGTTTGACATTAAAGGTAATTAAAGATTATAAGAACACCAAATATGGTATAGATTAGAAAGAATCACCCCCCCCTCCCCGAATTATGGTGATTGTCTTTTCAGAGAATGCAGTGCAAATAGTTATGCAGAAGTACGGTTAGTCTGGAAAGATTCACTACCACCTATAAATACACAAGCTACACATACAAGTTACAATCACTTGCAGAATCAGAAACAAGATTTTCAATCTAACAGGGGATTTGTAATTAATCAGAAAGTATCATACATTTCACTGTGACCTGTCTTTCTTTGGTGTGTGTCAGCCACATGAGTTGGTTTGAATTCCCAAGAGTTTATCTAGATTCTGTCAGGATGTATGCAACATTTGTAAATAAGGAAATATGAAATAATAGTTAAGAAATAATTATGGAAGATACAGCACCGTTTTTCCCATATGTGGTTCTCAGAACCTTCTTCTGAGAGACGAACATTGGATGACAAATGGATTACTTGAAAAATCAGTTTATGACCAATAGGATTAGGAAACATTTGAATGTTTTTCAGGTTTCCTTACTACAGTAGTTTTATTTTTCGAAGACTTCAGTAGCATCATTTGTATTGTGAAGATCTAGAAGAACAATAGAGACTCCAGTGTTTTCCAAATATCTTTGTTCATATAGTTCTCCCTCTTCTTTGCCCTATCTGCTTTTTTGTTGTTGTTGAAAAATATTGTCTATCTCATATTCTGACACACATTAAATACTGATGTCTAATAAATGGGTATATTTTCACATGTGGATTGAAGAACAACAGAGAGGAATCAGACAAACAGGAAAACAAATGCAGTAGTAAATGAAGGCAACTGAGATTGGTAATAAATGAGTTATACGTAAAATGTGAAAATAAGAATGCCAACCACATTGCCTAAAATAAATATTAAAAAGATTTAAAGTAAATGGGTCTCCAGATTCATTTCAATACTTTCACAATGCCAGACCCAAGATTTCTGCAAGTGTCCTGGCAATTCCCTCATAATTGCAACATGACTGCTCAGTTCTGACCCTCACATCTCCCCTGAGTTAGTAAAAAGTGGGATTGTTGTTGTTATTAAATGCCATCAAGTCGGTTCCGACTCATAGTGACCCTGTATAGGGTTTTCAAGGAGTGGCTTGTGAATATGAACCACCATCTTGTAGTTCAAACCAATCTTGTGGTCCAGTGCATTATCCTGCAGTGCCATACCAGGACTCCCAAAAGTAAGATAATAGGAAAAAATTGAGGAAAGACTGTGCCTTTAATCAGGTAAGTAAAAATATTTCTGGGACCATCACAGTTGTGCACATGTCTAATTGCCTGGGATTATGACACATAGCAAAAATCTGTGGAGGGAGAAAGTTGGAATTTGATGTTGATCATTAGGTATTTTCTTGATGAATTGAAACAATAACAGAGGTGGAGTATAGGAAAAGGAGTTTGGATGGATTTAAACCTATATTTCCAGCTGAGGAAATATGGAGGTGAAATATGTTATATAGATACATTCCTTACAAGTCTTTTAAAGTAAACAGGCACTTCAAATAAATAAATATAAATATATATATATGTGTGTGTGTGTATGTGTGTGTGTGTGTGTGTATGTGCGCACATCAGAAGTTGACATGCCCCATATTCCCGAAAGCACTGTCTAGTAGTTTGCCATTCCTGTCTAGATCAGTACTTTCCAGAGAACAAAATGTTCTGAGGCTTTTCCTCAGGTTACTAGTGGAGTTCTTTGCTTTTACTAGATTGTATCTTCCAGGCTCTAAGCCAGCATATGGCTGAAAACATAAAAGCATGTTAGAGACCGCTAAACTAATTGCAATGTACTTTTTCACTTACATGGTTCTTAATGGGGATAAACACACTAGGAAACAAATTGGTTTAGCTGGCTTAGAAAAATTTTTTCAGCAGGAAGACACACTGGCATGTTGCTACATCATATCCCATTTAATGGAACTTATTAGAAAGAAGACCCAGAATGAAGGCCACCAAAGGGGCTATCAGTTTTAAGTTTGAGGACTATCAGAAAAAAATATTTGCTCTAAGATGATTTTTCTAAAATGTGGCAATTATGTGGGCCTACTATAGATCAGAACCAACTCAATGGCACTTAACAACAACATCAACAACAACAGATTTTCTCAGTCCATTTGATATACCGTCTTTAACATAGAAACAAAATGTGTGTTCCTTTTTATTTTTATTATATTGTTCATTTTAGAAGTAATATAAACTTCATTATCAACTTTATTTTTAAAATAGAGAAAACAGCTATTGTGAATTCCATTAATTATGAATACTATTTTGAGATTTTCCCCTGGTTTTTGATAATATGAGTTTTCTTTCAATATATAATTAAGATTACAATATAACACATCTTACTTATTCTTTTACTGTTATGCATTGTTCTAGGGGGAAAAGTCCTTATATTCAAAATATCTTATAAAGACCCCCTTTGTTGTTGTTAGGTGCCATCAAGTCGGTACTGACTCATAATGACCCTATGTTGTTATTTACATGCTCAATAGATAAAGTTTCCAAGGAGTAACTAGTGAGTTTGCAGTTCAAACTGACCTTTCAGTCGGTGCTTATCCTACAGCACTATATCAGGACTCCAGACTCCTATATAGTGAAAGAATAAATTTGTTTGCTTTAACTAGCACTACATAACTAAGACACCATTGTATTGTGAACATGGTTTTCATGTTATTACTTAGTCTCACACTACTATATGGCTTAAACTCATGGTGATCCCATGTGTTTCAGTGTAGACCTTTGCTTCATAGGGTTTTCAGTGAATTTAGGAGGTAGGTCACTGGACCTTTTTTCCAAGGTGCCTCTTGGTAGACTCCAATCTCCATCTTTTTTATTAGCAGCCTAGTGTGTTAATCATTGGCACTATCCAGGGCGTAAGATCATTTGTTGGTGTTGGTGTTGTTAAGTGACATCGAGTTAGTTTCAACTCATAGCGACCCTGAACAGGGTTTCCAAGGAATTACTGGTGGGTTTGAACCACTGATCTTGCTGTTAACAGCCCAGTGCTTATCCTACAGTCCCACACCAGGACTCTATAGATCATGTAGCCAGTGTCTTTCAAATACTACATTTCCATTATATTTTTTTTAAAGGTACAAACTTTTCTATTCCTTGGAAGTGTTACCTTCAGATCAAATATAAGCTAGAACCCGTTATTTCAGCACAATAACTGAACCCCTAAAATGACTCAGAACATAGATTAATAAACACTTGTTTAATCTGTCCATTTTATAGATGAAAAACTGAATCCCAGAAAATCAAGTACTCATAGACAATCTTACATCTTGAATTCCATTATGAGAGAATGTACATTCAGGAGTGGGGTTGATAAAATTTATCTGAACTGACTCTAAGCCTTTAAAGTAGAGTTAAATGGATTAGGTGGAGCCATTGTCATCACCTCTCCTTCCGTATTTGTATCTCCCTTGCTTATTTGCTATGCGTGGGAAGCAGGAGACAATGAGAGAGGAAATTCCTAGTACCATAGTTTTACCAAAATAATACTTGTATTCTACATTTGGTTGCCCACCTTCTTCCTCCATCTCAGGAGGTATTCTTGTAAATGTGCTATGATATTATTATTATTTACAGCACCATGTAAAAAAAAAAAAAAAACTACCCCACCCTGACTCCCACTTCCTCTGGGTCCCAGGTCTGGACTTTCCACCCCTCATATAATCCCCGGGGAGCTGGGAGAGTCAAAACAGCACGTCCGCTTATTCAGCGAGGTGCTGCCCTTCTAACAGTACACCAAGCAAGATCAGAACCCAGAGCAGTAATTATCATTCTTAAGGAATACTTTGTGCCTGAAAATCCATTTTTACTTTCTTCAGAACATTTTGTTCCCAGTTCCAAGTTTTGCAATCCTATTAGTGAGCTGGTTCGGCTACACGTAGACAGTTGTAAGAAAAATATCAATGATGAATTGATTGAATAAACTTCCTGTTCAGTGTTTCTACTGGTACTTCATGTGCCTTAATGTTTATGAGTTAAGATTTTGCTATTCATCTGACTACTTTTTCAATATGATGATATAGAGCTACAATTTACACACAATCCAGTTCATCCCTTTCAAGTGAACAATTAATTTTTAAAATATATTCACAAATATATGCAGCAATCACCACAGTCAAGTTTAGAACAGTTTCATTCCCTCATGATGCATGCAATAGAATTTTGTTGGACCCTCTCCTCAGAACAATTCACATCCTATTTATGAGATGGATGACCTATGTGAGGTGTGTTGTTATTGTTAGGTGCCATTGAGTCAGTTCTGACTCATAGTGACTCTATACACAGCAGAATGAAACACTGCCCGGTCCTGCGCCAACCTTACAATTGTTACACTTGAGCCCACTGCTACTGCCACTGTGCCAATCCATCTCAAAGAACTCTTCATCTTTTTCATTAACCCTCCAATTAATCAAGCATAATGACCTTCTCTGGGGACTGGTCCCTCCTGAAAATATGTCCGAAGTTTAAGAAATGAAGTCTCAACATCCTGACTTCTAAGAAGCATTCTGTCTCTACTTCATCTGATACAGATTTATTTGTTCTGGCAGTCCATGATACTTCTAATATCTTTCTCCAACTCCATAACTCAAATACATCAATTCTTCTACAGTATTCCTTAATCATTGTACATGGCTTAGGTCAGGCTCACGTTAGTCCTCAAACCGACGTCTTTGCTCTTGAACACTTTGAAAAGTTCTTGTGAAGAAGATTTGCCTAAGGCAATACATTATTTGATTTCTTGACTGATGTTTCTGTGAGGGTTGATAGTGGTTCCAAGCAAAAAGAAGTCTTTGACAACTTTACTCTTTTCTCCATTTAGCATGATGTTCTATATTGCTCCAGGTGGAAAAGATTTCTGTTTTCTTTACATTGAGGTGTAATCCATACTCAAGGTTATGGTCTTTGATCTTCTTCATAACTATTTGAAGTCTTCTTCACTTTCAGCAAGTAAGGTTGTATCATATGCATATCACAAGTTGTTAATGACTCTCCAATCCTGATTCCATGTTCTTCTTCATATACTCCAGCTTCTTGGATTATTTGCTCAGCATACAGATTGAATAAATATGATGAAAGACTACAACTCTGGAGCATACCTTTCCTGATTTTAAACCATTCAGTATCCCCTTGTTCTGTTCAAGCAACTGACTTTTGGATATGCACGGGTTCCTCATGAGCACAGTTAGGTGTTCTGAGGTATATTTTATTCCAAATTGTTGATGTATGAAATGAATGTGGCACACCAATTTGTTTTATATGGCATGCATGATGTTTCAAAACATTTGAATTAGTTGCCAACACTTAAAAGTTACCAGATTTCATATAAAAATTGAGATTTCTAGCTTTTATTGAAAAATCAGAAGGTTGTGCTCAAAGTGAAAGAATGCTGGCCAGGTAGCTTTGGCTCATGTTGAATGAGATGTACTCCCTTCAGATGTGGCATGTGTTCCTCAGTTTTCTACTATTCCCTGTCAAATAACCATACTGAGGCCGCTATTTCTTCCTTCGTGTATACAATGTCCTTGTATCCACACCACTATTGAACTACCGGTTGCCATTCAGTAGACTCTGAATGTGTCAGAGTAGAATAGTTCTTCAAAGGGTTTCTACTGGCTGATTTTTAAGGAACAGATTGTCAGATCTTTCTTTCAACACACCTTGGATTAGACTCAGGCCACCAATATTTTGACTAGCAGGCAGGTCTGTTAGATATTTTCAGTAGTAATGGAAGTGAGACAAAATGTTTGTCATCGGGCACAAGTTTCTTACATATAGTTGTGCTCCAGTGTATGATTTAACTGATCCTGTGGCTATTTGAAGGAACTTAGTGCTGCAATGAGTTAGGCCTGGGTCTGTTAATCACTAGGTTGGTAGTTCAAACCGACTAACTGCTTCACCAGAGAAAATGAAGATATCTGCTCCCATAAAGATTGACCATCTTGAAAACCCTGTTGAGCAGTTCTAGTCTGTCTTATAGGGTCACTGTTATGAGACTGAATTGACTCCATGGTAGTGGGTGGCCGTTTAAATTTGTCACCCCTGGTAGTGTAGTGGGTTACAAGCTGGGCTGCTAACCGCAAAGTCAGCAGTTTGAATACGCCAGCTGCTTCATAGGAGAAAGATGAGGCTTTCTGCTCCTGTAATGATTTATAGCCTCAGAAACCCTATACAGGGTCACGGTGAGTTAGAATTGACTCCATGGCACATAACAACCACCACTACCATACAGTGTGTGAATTAAAAATACTATCTTCTGTTAATTCTGAAACACACATTCATTTTTCTCACTTTTTGAAATCTCTGAAATTGGGAGGTATTTTAGAATGACTGTCAACCAGGCAGGCAGCAGTCATGGTAAAGTTATTTCTTCCTGCAAACTTGGTCATAGCCATTCATATTGTTATGCCAGTTGAGTTAATGTGTAATGTTGGGATGATGTATGTTAAGTTTAATTGCTATCTCAAAAATCTTTAACAAGATTACACTATCATGCAACATTGAGTTGAGAAGTGACTGTAATGCACATAAGGAGACACAGCAGCTGGCCTTGATCTTGATATTAGTGACCCAAATGTTCTTTGTCAGGTAAATGATTGCAGTACCTTACTTTCCTTGGAGAGGGCAACCAAGTTCTTTAGAGGACCTGGTGGTGGTTGATTACGTACTGTGGAGTCGTTTCTGACTCTTAGCGACCCTGTATAGGGTTTACCGAGGCTGTAAATCTTTACAGGAGCAGAAAGCCTCATCTTTCTCCCGCGGAACAGCTGGTAATTTCAAACTGCTGACCATGAGGTTAGCAGCCCAATTCGTAACCACTACACTACTACTTAAGAAGGGAAAATCTGCAGGTCTATGAGACTTTGCTACATTTTGTTACTGAGATAAACACAAAAGAATTTCTATTTCAGGCCAAGCAATAAAAGACAAGAGAAAATGCCAAATTGGAATAGATAAAAGAGGTCTCTGAGCAAAGAGGGCTGCATGGCTCAGCCAGTCAGGCTTCCTGCTGAATGAACTGTCATTAAGGTGTTTTATCAAATGTTGATTGGAAAAGTGTATCTTTTTTCCCTCTGATATATGAAACAATGGTGTAGCTCACAATCATAGGTGTGTTAGAGTCAACAAATAGTGTAAGACAAACAAGGAAAAAGGTGTCTTTTCTCTTTTTTTAAACTGGCTACACATCTATTCAATTATATCTACCTCTCTTTGCAAATTCCCTTCCTTTCTCTGACTTTTGAGTGAAAAAGAAAGGGAGATAAATACTTCAATGGTGTTAATTCCAAAGAAAGAATAAATGCTAGTAAAGTAGAAAATATAATCTAAAACCTGTGCTTGATCATGTTAAGTAACACAACAATCCAAGCTGTCTCTTCTCTTTATCAAAAAAACAATTGCTCTCTAGTCAATTTCCACTCATGTCAAATCCACGAGTGTCACAGTAGAACTCTGAGCAGTAGGGTTTCCCATGGTCATGATTCTTTATAAGTAGGTCTCCAGGACTTTATTCCCAGACAATTCTGGGTAGAATTGAGCCTCCAATCTTTCAGTTAATAGTTGAGCGTGTTAACTGTTTGTGCCCCTTAAGGACTCTCTTCTCTCAAAAAGAAACTGAAAGAAAACCAACTGAAACCAAAACATCAGAGAACAGTTTCATAGTAAGTCACATCTGAGGGATTAAGTGAATTTAGCCTACTGCCTTGTAGGCACTGAAACTGCTGCTTAAGACAGCGACACATCCATCCCTGCCATGTGTTATTACTTACATTACGTGTTATAGGACAAATGTTTGTTATTAGCAGAAGTTCTGTGGTCGAGTTTTATCATCCGTTTTCTGGTCCACTCCAATTTAACAACAATTTTATATTTTGCCTGCAGGCTAGAGCTGAGTTTATGCCAAATACATTTCTATTTTAGCTGTCATGACCCAAAATGAATATTTTGTTTTTAAAAGGAACTGGAAAAATGCATGCAAGAAGGAAAATGTAATTTAGTTTTTGACGTTTTCAAAAATAATTTAGACTAATTCCAACCAACAAATAGATATTTGGTTCAATTGTGTTTCCAGAAAGTGAGATTCTGGGTTTCGTTTGACTGTAAACGATATCTCTACTTTGTTATTGTCCCCGTCCTGCGTATACATTTTATTGGGTTGGTTACCTTTATCTCTGTGATCACAAATATTGTGAAATGACCTTGGAGGGTTTACATTTATTTAAGTGTTCTCTGTTTCTCGAATTGTAAACTTTACTATCAACCAAATAAATGGCAGCATGGGAATTGCCTCATCATACCCTTGTAGGTAAAATCGTAACTTAGTGGCTTAATTAGCACAGTTTTTATTTGTCAAACAAAATAAAAATGGCATTTTATACAAATTAACTACATACTCCTCTCTTCGCAAGAAAACTAAGAGCTCAAGGTAAAAAATTACTTTCCCTAGCAAACTTCACCGTCATTTTTAAATTGTTGAATGATTTTACCTATGGGCAAAATTGCCTTTTACAGTTTTCTAAGGGTGATTGAGTTTTGCCAGTTCTACAGCAACATATTTGAAACCAGTTGAAAATAGCCACTGTTCACTGGTAGAAATTTTGCACTTGAATACAATTAAATCTGGGAGGTGTTAGAAGCTTATTTGGGTTTGCCTATATCTCTGGTAGCATAGTGGTTATGAATCAGGTTTCTAATCTCATGGTCAGCAAGCAGTTTGAAACTACCAGCTGTTCCGTGGGAGAATGATGAGACTTCCTGCTCCTGTAAGGTGTATAGCCTTGGAAACCTTGTATAGGGTCACTATGAGTCGGACAGACTCTATGGCACATAACAACAACATATCAATGTAGTTAAGGAACCCTGGTAGCGTAGAA
Source organism: Chrysochloris asiatica (assembly GCF_000296735.1). NCBI lineage: Eukaryota > Metazoa > Chordata > Mammalia > Afrosoricida > Chrysochloridae > Chrysochloris > Chrysochloris asiatica. The sequence goes on along the minus strand of NW_006408708.1, from coordinate 6,308,884 downwards.
GTTATGAATTGGTTAGCTATGAGTTGGGTAGTTATGAGTTGGGTCAGCAGTTCTAAATTTCCAGCTCTTACATGGGAGAATGTGAAGCTTTCTGTTCCATAAAGATTTACAGCCTTGGAAACCTTATGCAGGGTCACTGTGAGTTGGAACCAACTCCGTGGCATACAACCACCAACACCATCATATCAGTGTAGTTAGAATATTTTAAATTCAGAATTTCCCAGATGACCCAAGACAATAAAGAACACTTAATGAGTGAATAATAGTTTGTTTTGTGCTTGATTTAGAATTGTTGTTGTTAAGTGCCATTGAGTCGATTCTGACCCATAGCAACTCTGTATAGGGTTTCCAAGGAACAGTTGGTGAGTTTGAACCACTGACCTTGATTTAGAATAGGTAATTTATAAATATTTGTTGAGTAACATATGTATGTACGAATACCTATAAATTATCATTTTTGTTAGGTGTCTTCGAGTCAGTTCCAACTCATATCAACCCTGTATAAGATTTCTGAGGAATCCTATTTGCTTCGAGTCTTTGAGTCAGTTCCAAATCATATCAACCCTGTATAGGATTTACAGAATCTGTGAGTAGAAAGCCAGAGTGACTAGTGGGCTCAAATTGTGGATCTTGTGGTTAGCAGTCCAGTGCTTATCCTATAGCACCAATGAGCATACTTGCGTGCTATCTTTCAATAAAATTTAATTTGACTTGTCCTACAAATAAAATACTTAAAATTGCTGAATAAATAAGCTTAATAATAATAGTTACCATTGTAATGGTTACCATTTAATAAATAAGTTAAAATTAAATGTATTCATTGGGGCAATCTGCTGTTACAGTTACAGCTGCAGCTACAAAAACCTTCTTTAAAGTTTTAAAAATCAGAGATGTCACTTTGATGACTAAGGTGCACCTGACTTCAAGCCATGGTATTTTCAATGATCTCATATGCATTTGAAAGTAGAACAATAGAGTAAAATAAGACAAAATAATAACTGTTGTATCTGAACTGTGGTGTTGTGAATATATTTATCACCCCATGAACTGCCAGAAGAACAAATCAGTCTTAGAATAAATACAATCATAATGTTCCTAGAAGAGAGGATGGTGAAACTTATCCTGCTTACTTTGGACACACTATCAAGAAAAACCAATCACTAGAGAAAGACAGAAGGAGTTCTGGTAGAGTAGTGGTTACGAATCGGGCTGCCAACCTCAAGGTCAGCAGTTCAAAACTACCAGCCATTCCGTGGGAGAAAGATGAAGGTTTCTGCTCCCATAAAGATTTACAGCCCCAGAAACCCTGTGCAGGGTCACTATGAGTCAGAATCAACTCCATGGCACTTACCAACAACCAAAGAAAAAGACACAATTTTGGGTACAGTAGATGGTCAGCAAAATTGGGGAAAACCCTCTGTGAGATGGACTGAAATTGTACCCTCAACAATGGGCTCAAATAATCATGAAGGTAACAAAGGACAGGGCAGTATTTCATTTGTTTTACAAAAGGTAGCCATGACTTGGAGCTGACAAGATGGCAGTTAATAACAGCATTATTCTTATTTTTAACTTTCAAATTTATCCTTTTTCATCTCTGTTTCAGCTCCAACTCAAATAGTATCTCCAAGACCTCAGTAGATTGTAGGGGAAATAACTGATTGGAAAGCATTAGGTCATCCCTGGAGCAATTTTCAAACTATATCAAGGTACAGAGACCTGCAACTTTACAGAGAAAAAGGACCAGGAAGGATATTTTCACTGGTTATACATTCTGGAAAGGGGACAAGCAAAAAGACAGGGACACTCAATGACTTGGTTCATTTATGTTTTATGCAGAAAATTATGTAAATTTGCAAGAAGAGGAAAATCATTTATACAGGAATGAAAGCACCTTATGTCAACAATACCTAGGAATTCTCAAGAAATTCTGTATGAATTAAAATATAATTTGATTTGGAAAGAATTTAAAAACTTTTGAAGTTCTAAATCTTAGATATACAAAAGACAGCATGTGGCATATCTGGTTCTATATGAAGTTATTTACCAGGTAAGGCTAACACCAAGATGGCTAAGCCTATTTGTCCAGATGTAAATATGATCATAGCTATTTTATACAGTAAAATGTTAATTGATAAATTATTAATTCTATGTTAAATACCAAGTCAATCTAGATAAATTAGTAATGGCATTCTATAAATTTTACTGATTTAGATATTTAAGACCTTTCATCATCACAAGTTTAAATTTCAGGCAAATTATATACATAATAAACAGAATGGAATGGAAAAGCTAGTATAAAAATAATGGATTTCATTTATAAATCTATATATTTAATTTTACATATTTAAAAATATTATTCTGTGAAGGGCTACCAAAGTGCCGAAGAGGCCCATGGCACAATAATGCTTTAAACAAAACCCCCTGGGTGCATTCTACTAAAATAATTTTTAATAATAAAATAAAGTAGGCTGTGTTCTATATTATCTTTGTAGAGAATTCAACTTGCCATTGAGTTGGCAACTTCCTTTCAAGACAGCATTGGAAGGGAAAAGGGGAAGACCTAAGAGCACATGAAACAAGTTAATAGGATTTACATTTGGATAAGGTATTACAGGCTTGCTAAGTATGGAGCTCTGGTAGCGTAGTAGTTACAAATAGGGCTGTGAACCGCAAGGTCAGCAGTTCAAAACTACCAGCTGTTCTGTGGGAGAAAGATGAGGTGTTCCGCTCCCATAAAGATCTAAAGACTTGGAAACCCTGTACAGGGTCACTATGAGTCCGAACCGACTCCATGGAACACAGTCACCAAGTGAGGGGAGTTGTATACTAAACCATGCTGTTGTAAGTTGTACTTAAATCAGATCAGACTCATGGTCACCTATGTGTTGTAGAGTAGAATGGCACCATAGGGTTTTTGAGGTTGTAAACTTATGGAAACAGATCACTAAGTCTGTCTTCCAAGGCACTTATGGCTGGGTTTGACCTACTAACCTCTTGTTTAGTAGTTGAGGGTTTAATAATTTGTTTAATAACCTGGCCACCATAGTAAACCATAACCTTAAATTTTCCAGTTCAAATTTGGAAATTAAAAAGAACTTGAAACAGTGATGAGATTTAACTGCTGGCTATACTTCTGCAAACCTACTTTTAGTACAGGGTCATGAGCCCTGTTAATTAATTGTGAGTGTGTTTGGTGGGGGGATGAGTTATTTACTGACTAGATGATTTGGGAACAAAAGACAAAACTGTGTATAGTTGAGTGTACGATCAGAGAAAGGATACAATATGACGTCTATATTCTGACTTGGATAATTGAGTGGTAGTTGGGTTGTTCACATTATTAAACATTCATCTGGACCAGTCACTGTGCTAGGTTCTGGAGAGACTATAAATATAGTGAGATATTTTCTTTAGAATCATTATTTGGGCACACAAGAGAATCATTATCTCTTCAGAATGTGAATATTCTGCTAAATGAAACTCCTGTTACTTAAATAAAAAGCTAATTTTCCTCCTATTAAACTTTTTGGGAAGTGCTGTGACTCTGTAGAATAAGTATTAAAATGCTAACCAGAGGTTGGTATTTCGAGCCTACCAGATGCTCTGTGGGAGAAAGATGCATCTTTCTATTTCCCACAAAATTTACAGCCTTAGAAACCCTATATAAAGTTGCTCAGAGTCAGAAAACTGACTTGACATCACTTAACAAAAGTAATAAATTATTTTCTTATTAGGAAATTACTGGACTAACTCATTTTTATTCCATAATAATTTTCTAGACTGAGGAGAAAAAGACATAAGAACGTGACCCTGAATATGTTTGTGAAGTTGTTAGATGTCTAAAAGGTCAGGTCTAGTGTACCTGGAAAGGCACTCTTAGCCAAACAAAGTTTTTCCTTGACTACCTGACATATTTTATGTCTCAGAATAATTCTACATTGGAGATTTGTTGGAGAACAAACACTGATCACATCTCCTAATCTAAGGAGCCCTGGTGATACAATCATTACAGCTCTTGAGTAATAAACAAAGTCAGGGGTTTGACCTCATTAATGACTCCACTGGAGAAAAGACCTAGTGATCTGCTCCCACAAACATTACAGCCTAGGAAACCCTATGGAGCAGTTCTACTTTCTCTGATAGAGTCCTTATGAGTCTCAACCAGATCAATAGCACACAAGAAGAACAACAACAACTTATCTGTCAATGAGGCAGTGGTGGTTTAGTGTTAGAATTCTCTGTTCCCATGCAGACCCAGATTTGGTTCCCAGGCAATGTACTTCATGTGCTATCTCTGATAGGGGAGACTTGTGTGTTCCTATGATATTAAATACATTTCAGGGGCCTTCCAAACTAGGATGAACCTGGTGACCTACTTCTGAAATCAGCCAGTGAAAACCCTATGTAGCACAGCATTCATGAGGATGCTGCAGGACCAAGCATCATTTTGTTCTATTGTGCATGAGGTCACCATGAGTTAGGAGCTGACTTGGCCACAGTTCACAGTAGCACAATAACATGTCTCCTAATGACTCACTGGGAGTCCCGGTGTTGTGCGGTAGGACTGCTAACCATAAGGTTGGTGGTTCAAACCCACCAGTCATTCTTTGGAAACCCTATGCAGGATGACTATGAGCTACAAATCAGTACTGCCTGGACAGCATTTAACAACAAGAAATGACTCACTGAATCCACCTTCTTGAGAAAGTGGAAGTTTTGACAAACTTAGGACAGAGAGGTGAGGTCAACTTGGGGCAGAGCAAATTGAGATGGGTATAGCTGCATGCAGTGTGCAGCATGAAGATCCATAGAAAATCCACATGCAACCCAAGTGGCATCCAAAACATTTCTGAAAGGGGCCTCAGAGAGAGTTTCTCCGCAGGTGGCATAGGCACAGCTGCCCTCCCTCCACCATCAGGCTGATCTTTGGTATCTCTGCTTACCTGTTGGAGGCTCCCCCAAGATAAGACACATGATTTCTGATAAATCTTCAGATCAGCCTGATCAATACAAGTATAAATACTCAAATACAACTTTACTAACAACTTACAGATACATGAAGGAAAGTAGAAAAATGATGCAAAGCAATGCTTTATTTGGATTATAAGAAATACCTACTTTCTCTTCAGTTTATGATCCAGCAGCTCCAGATTAGTCACCCTCCTGTGGTCTCTTTCCTTCCTTACTGTATGCTTCCCCTGTCACCTTCAGGATAACCTAGGGTCTCAGAAATCCCCAGCAGAAAGGAAAACTTAGACAGGAATTGTGACAAAGTTAGGCTTTCTTGACAACAGAGATCACATCTGTTTTGCTCACATTCCTTCAATGAACATTTTTTTTTTTTTTTTTTTTTTTTATGGCGCACCCATCCTATGCCAAACAAAAATCCTCACCACTGGACCAATAAATACCATTCTTATCAATGGAGAAAAGATTAAAGTTGTCAAGGACTTCATTCTTCTTGGGCCAACCATCAACACTCATGAAAGTAGCAGTCAAGAAATCTAACTGCATATTGCATTAAGCAAATCTGCTGCCTTTTAAAAAGTGTTCAAGAGCAAAGATGTCAGCTTGAGGACTAAGGTGTGCTTGACCCAAGCCATGGTATTTTCAATAACCTCATATGCATGCGGAAGCTAGACAGTGAATAAGGAAGACCATAGAAGAAGTGATGCTTTTGAATTATGATGTTGGAGGAGGATATTGAAAGTACCATGGGCTGCCAAAAGAACCAACAGATCTGTGTTGGAAAAAGTGCAGTCAGATTCCTCCCTGGAGACGAGGATGGCCAAACTTTATCTTTCATACTTCAAACGTATTGTCAGGAGAGACCAGTCGCTGGAGACGGATATCATGTTTGGTAAGGTGGAGGGTCAGAGAAAATGAGGAAGATCCCCAGAAGCATCAATGATCTCAAGTGGGACAATTGTGAGTTTGTCCCACGACCAGGCAGTGTTTTGTTCTGGTGTGCATAGGGTCGCCTGATGGCACCTAACAACAACAACCCTCTGCCAGATGCTCTCATCATGTCAAAAAAACAAAAGTGAGAAACAACCCTAAAAAGGTTCATGGAGTAATAAGATAACAAACTCAAAAAAATGATTTAATAAATTTAATTAGAATGAAATAATTCTATAGGAGAAAAAAGATGGAGCATGTTAAAGGAGATTGGGAATGCCCAGATCAAATTTTCAGGTTTGGTAGAAAGGGACATCTTTACATTGCAAAGTGAAGTTGCAAGGAGAGAGAGGCCTTATAGACAAGGTGAGATGACAGACAAGGTTTGAAGAAGGTATAGGAATGATCTATGTGAATATCTGGAGAGAAATTTTTCTGGGTAGAAGGAAAAGCCAGCACCAAGAACTTTGCGTAATAACTTGCCAGTTCATTAGAGGAAGCATGCAGAGGCCAGTGTGGTTAGAGTAGGTCAAAATAGGAAGGTGATGATGTTAGAGGTAACAGAGAAGGAATAGTATGGGGCCTTGGAGAACTTAGTAAGGACTTTGACTTTCATTGGGTGAAATGTAAAGTCACTAGAGGTTTTGGAACAGAAGGACCAGGTTTGAACTTAAATTTTGTCAGAACCATCTAGGTTGTAGTACTGAGTATAGTCTATTGGACCTTAAGACAAAAACAGAAGAGCAAGTGTGGAGAGTCTTGCAATATTCCAGGTAAGAGACCATAGTGGTTCAGACCAGAATGAGAGCAGTGAGGTGGCAGAAAGGAGTCAGATTCTGACATATATTGAAGATAAAGAAAGTCAACAGAATTTTTTTAAGGAATTGAATCTGATATGTGAGAGAAAGTGGAATCAGGTCTTTTAGTTTGAGCAACTAGAGTTGCCATCATTGATATCAGGTGTTGGAATATAAGGATGTCATTTATGAACACACTGATTTGAAGATGCCTATTAGATATCCTGGACTCCTGGTGTGGCACTGTAGGGTCAGCACTGGATTGTGAACCACAAGGTCTGGTGTTCAAACCTACTAACTGTTGTTCGGAATCCATATATAGGGTCGCTATGAGTCAGAACTGACTTGACAACACTTAACAACAGCAACAGCTTTATATATCCTGGAGTCCTGGCATGGCACTGTGTGGTAAACACTACATGGCAATGTTGGTTTGAACTGAAAGGTCAGCAGTTCAAATCCACCAGCTGTCCCTCAGAAACCCCATACAGAATTGATATGAGTTTGAACCTACGGAATGGCACTTAACAAGAACAGCATTAGATATCCTGGTGTGTTGTTGTAGGATAAGCACTGGACTGCTAACCAAAAGGTCAGCAGTTCAAACCCACCAGCCACTCCTTGGAAACTCTTACAGAGTCACTATGAGTTGGAACTAATTGATAGCACCTAACAACAATTATGGAGTCCTAATGTGGTGTGCTGGAGCTCTGGTAGCATAGTGGTTACGACTCAGGCTGCGAGTCATAAGTTAAGCAGTTCGAAACTACCAGCCACTCCGTGGGAGAAAGATGAGGATTTCTGCTCCCATAAAGATTTACAGCCTCGGAAACCCTGTACAGGGTTGTTATGGGTAGGAACCGACTTGACGGCACTTAACAACAAGTGTGGTGCTGTGGGTCAATATGCCAGATTGCTAAGCCATTTGAACTGCAAGGTCGGAAGTTCAAGCTCACCAGCTGCTCCTCTGAAACCCAATACAGGGTCGCTATGGGTTGGCACTGACTCAATGGCACTTAACAACATTATAATGAAATAGATACCTAGAGAGATAAAACAAAAAAGAGTACACTTGACAGTTCTCAAACTGAAACAATTGAGGAAAAATTCCAAGCTTCAAGTTGCAGTTTTGAAAGATTCTATGAGCAGACTATTGAACAATGCAGGTATATATGCAATCACTGTGCCAGAAAGAATTGGTGGATGTTCAATGATTCCAGGAGCTAGCATATGAGTCTGACTAAGAACTGATGGTGTATATTCCTTATACTTGCTCCATAATTTCACATCACTAAATAAGAAGTGAGCTCTGGTATGGCACTGTAGGATAAGCATTGGACTGGTGACTACAAGGTCTGAAGTTCAAACCCACCACTGGGTCTCAGAAACCATATAGAGGGTCCCTGTTAGTCAGAACTAATTCGAAGTCTCACTACTTTTACTACAAACAGGCAGTAGCCAGGAGATTTGGCATCCAATATCCCTTATGGTTAAAGAATTGTCACATCTCAAGGGGGAACTAAAACAGTCAAATCCTGATTACTTTAGCCAGCCCAAAACTGTAGACAGATTTCAAATACCAGAAACTGCACTCAAGTGATAATCAGCCCAAGCCAGACTCAACTAGCTTGGGCTTCCACACATGATCAAAACCTTTCATCCAATGAAACCCACTTATTAAACATCCCTGCCCACAATCAGGCAAAACATCCTGCTTGACTGCATAGTGATTTAAAAATTTCATGACCAGAAATCAAAACATTCCAGATAAGCAGAAATTAAGATATTTTGTAAAGGCCAAATCAGTGCACCAAAAAATACTAAAGGGAGTTCTTGGGACTGAGAATCAACAAGACCAGACAACAACCAGAGACTAACATATGTGGCAATGCCACCTAGACCTGTGTCCAGAAATGAAAGAGTCCAGGGCAGAACGAAACTACAAAATTGAAATTAGGAGTGTGGGGAGGTCAGTCCATGAACAGGATACTCACAAAATGAAAGAAGGGCAAGTATAGTTAACAGAGACTCAGGTGGTGAGAAAGATTGGTAGATCTCAGAATAAAATAATCGGTCATAAAAAGAGGAAGAACTTAATAAAATATGGGGTAACCTTGAAGAAACTGGATACATCTCCACATCAAATTAAGAAAAAAAAAAAAAAAAAACAGTAACTGAACTAATTGACACACATAAAAATGAACTCAGCATAGGAAGGCATATGGATCAGAGAAACTTGCAGCACAACAAAAAACAAACAGCATAATGTCAGCTATTACCTATCGATAACTACACTGAATGTCAATGAATTGAACGCACCAATCAAGAGGCAGAGAATAGCAGAATGGATAAGAAAGTAAGATCTTACAATATGCTGTCTCCAAGAGACTCACCTAACACACAAATACAAAAACAGATTAAAATTAAAGGATGGAAAATGTATATTAAACTAATTGCAATAAAAAATGAGCAGGAGTGGCAATATTAATCACAAAGAAATAAATTTTAAAACAATGACCACCACAAGAGACAAAGGTCATTATCTCATGTTGAAGGGTCAATTGAACAAAAGGACATAACTATAATAAATAGCTATGCTCCCAATGAAGAGCCCTAAATGACATAAAGCAAAACTTAGTACAATTGAAGAAAGAAATAGAAACCTCTACAGTAATAGAATTCTGCAAATTCAATGATTTGTTCATTTCAAATATTTTCTTTTGACAGCATAAGAGATGATTATACACATGGACCTCACCAGATGGAATACACAGAAAAGAAATTAACAACATTTGCAGAATGAATTGGAAAAGCTCTATATCATCAGTTAAAACAAGGCCAGGGGCAAATTGTGGAACAGACCATCAATTGCTCACATGCAATTCAAATTGCAGCTGAAGAAAATAATAACAAGTCCATGAGAGCCAAAATATGATCTTGAATATATCCCACCTGAATTTAGAGATCATCTGAAGAACAGAATTGATACACTAAACATTAAAGACTGAAAACCAGAAAAGTTTTGGGATGACATCAAGAACATCATACAGGAAGAAAGCAAAAAGTCATTAAGAAGGCAAGAAAGAAGGGAAAGATCAAAATGGATGCCAGAAGAGACACTGAAACTTGCTCTCCAGTGTAGAGATGCTAAAGCAAATGAAAGAAATGAGGAGGTACAGGACATGAACAGAAAATTTCTAAGTAAGCTTGAGAAGCCAAAGCCAACTAACTATAACAAGAAAATGTGCAAAGATCTGAAGTCAGAAAACCAAAAAGGAAGAACACATTCAGCATTTCTCAAGCTGGGGGAACTGAAGAAAAAAATCAAGCCTTGACTTGCATTACTGAAAGATTCTCTGGGCAAATTATTGAATGATGCAGAATACATCAAGAGAAGATGGAAGGAATACACAGAGTCACTGTACCAAACGGAAATGGTTGATGTTCAACCATTTCAAGAGATAGCATATGATCAAGAGCCAATAATACTGAAGGAAGAAGTCCAAGGTGCATTGAAGGAAGTGGCAAAGAACACAGCACCAGGAATTGTTAGAACAAAAATTAAAATCATTCAAGAAAATTAGGTGGCACTGGAGATAATCACTAATCTATGCCAAGAAATTTGGAAGACAACTATCTGGCCAAGTGATTGGAAGAAATCTGTATTTGTGCCCATTCCAAAGAGAGGTGACCCAACGGAATGTGGAACTCATAGAACAGTATCTTTGATAGCCCTTGCGAGTAAAGTTTTACTAAAGGTAATACAGAAACGGCTGCAAGCGTACATTGATAGAGAACTTCCAGAGGTTCAAGTCAGATTCAGAAGAGACTGTGGAATGAGGGATATCATTGCTGATATCTGATGGATCTTGGTTGAAAGCAGAGAATACCAGAAATATGTTTACCTGTGCTTTATTGACTATGCAAAGGCTTTTGATTTTTGTGGATCATGGCAAGCTATGGACAACATTGCCAAGTATGACTATTCTGGAACACTTAATTGTGCTCATGAGGAATCTGTACATGGACCAAGAGGCAGTTGTTCAAACAGAACATGGGGACACTAAATGGTTTAAAATTTTTTAAAGTGTGTGACAGGGTTGTATTCTTTCACCATACTTATAATCTGAGAAGCTGGATTATATGAAGAAAACCATGGCATCAGATTGGAAGAAGACTCATTAACAACCTGCAATATGCAGATGATACAGCCTTGCTTGCTGAAAGTGAAGAAGACTTAAAATATTTAATTATGAAAATCAAAGACCATAGCCTTTGATATGGATTGCATCTCAATTTAAAGAAAACAAAAACCCTTACCACAGGACCAATAAGCAACATTCTTATCAATGGAGAAAAGATTGATGTTGTCAAGGACTTCATTCTTGGATCAACTATCGGCACTCAAGGAAGCAGCAGTCAAGAAACCAAATGACATATTTCATTAGGCAAATCTGCTGCACAAGACCTTTTTAAAGTGTTGAAGAGCAAAGATGTCAGCTTGATGACTAAGGTGTGCCTGACTCAAGCCATCGTATTTTCAGTAACCTCATATGCATAAGAAAGCTAGGCAGTGAATAAGGAAGACCCTAAAAGAAGTGATGCTTTTGAGTTATGGTATTGGAAGAGAATATTGAAAGTGCCATGGGATGCCAAAAGAACCAACAGATCTGTGTTGGAAGAAGTGCAGCCAGATGACTCCTTGGAGACCAGGATAGTCAAACTTCGTCTCTCATACTTCGGACATATCATCAGGAGGGACCAGTTGCTTGAGAAGGATAGCATGTTTGGTAAGGTGGAGGGTCAGAGAAAAAGAGGAAGACCCTCAGTATGATGGATTGGCAAAGTGCAGAATCATGGCAACAATAGTGTGCTTGGTCCAGACTGGGCAGTGTTTTGTTATGTTGTACATGGGGTCGCTATGATTAGGTACTGACTCAATGACACCTAACAACAACAACACAATAATACTGGGATATTTTAATACTCCAAAGCAAAAAAGGACAGAACACTCAGAAAGCTCAGCAGAGACACAGAGGAATTGAACAACACAACCAATTTGACCTTATAGATCTGTATAGAGAATTCAACCTAACAGCATGCTGCACAATATATATTCTTTAACTTAACCAGTTCACATAGATAATTTTCCAGAATAGACCACTTGTTAGCCCACAAAGCAAATCTCCATAAATTTTAAAACATTAAAATATTCCAAAACATCTTCTCAGACCACAATGCTACAAAATTAGAAATCAAAAATAGAAAGATAAAGGAAACAAAATTATATACATGGAAACTGGATAACACCCTGCTTAAAAGCTACTGGGTAGTAGAACAAATAAAAATTGAAATTAAAAAAAATATTCTTAGAAACCAATGAGAATGAAAATACAACATACCAAAACTTTTGGGAAACTACAAAACAGTACTGAGAGGACAATGTATTGTAATAAAAACACACATACCAAAAGAAGAAAGAACCAAAATAAGTACACTAACACAACATCTCCAATAATTAGAAAAAAACCAGCAAAGTAAAGCCACAGCCAACAGTAGAAAAGAAATAATAAAGATTAGAGTTGAAATAAATGAGATAGAAGACAGAAAAGCAATAGAAAAAATCAAGAGAAGAAGCTGGTTCCATGAAAAGATTAATCAAATTGACAACTCTCTGGAAAATCTAACACAAGAAAAGGGGGACAAGACACAAAAACACACATAAAAAACCACATTGTAAACATTACAACAGACCCAATGGAAATAAAAAAGATAGTAACAGAGTGCTCTAAAGAACTGTACTCCAACAAATTTGAAAATCTGAAGGAAATTGATGCATTTTTAGAAAACTGTGATCCGCCTAAACTTACATAGAATGAAATAGAAAACTTGAACAGACCTATAACATAGGAAGGAATAAATCAGGTCATCAAAAAACTCCCAACCAAAAAAATTCCAGGCCCAGATGGTTTCACTGGTGTATTTTACCAAACATTCAGAGACAAGCTGACACTTATTCTACTCAAACTATTCCAGAATATAGAAAAGAGTGAAAAACTCCCTACTACCATTTTTGAAGGCAAGAATAACCCTCATACTAAAACTAGGGAAGGGTAACATAAAAAAGAAAGTTATAGATTAATATCCGTCATGAACATAGATGTGAAAAGTCTCAACAAAACCCTATTCAACAGAATTCAACAACATATCAAAAATAATCCATCATTACCAAGCAGATTCATACCAGGGATATAAGACGGTACAATATTAGAAAAACAATCAACGTGATTCACCACATACATTTAAAAAGGACAAAAGCCACATGATTATAGTGATTGATAGAGAAAAGACATTTGGCAAAATCTAACACCCATTCCTCATAAAAATAATAAACAAAGCAGTAATTGAAGGAAAACCCTCAACATAATTAAGTGCACATATAAAAACCAACAACCAACATCACTCTCAATGGGTAGAAACTGAAAGCATTTTCTTGAGAACAGGAGCCATACAAAGATGCCTGTTATCACCACTCCTATTCAATATTGTGTTAGAAGTCTTAGCAAAGGTATCCAAATTGGCAAAGAAGTAAAACTCTGTTTGAGCGCAATATGAACTTACACAAAGAAAATCCCATAGACTTAGCAAAACAAAAAACAGAAAACCTACTGGAAATCATTAGAAAATTCAATAAAATAGCAGAGTATAAGATCAATATACAAAAATCAATTGGATTCCTATATACTAATAAGGAAAGCTCCGAAGAGGAAATAAGGAAAACAATATTATTCACGATAGCCAGCCACCCAAAGGATGAAGTATTTAGAAATAAATCTAACTAGAAACAAAAGACCTATATAAAGAAAATTACAAAATACTATTACAAGAATCCCAAAGAGATTTACAAAACTGGAAGAATGTACCATGATCATGCAAATGAAGACTTAATATTGTGAAAATATCAATACTACCCAGGCAATCTACACCTATAATGCAATCCCAATCCCAATTTCAACAACAGTCTTTGAAGAGATGGAAAAAAACGATCACAAACTCAGATAAGCAATGTTCTTCTTTTGTGAGTCTACATGGGAGAATATCAGTTTTACATTCATCCTATCATATTTCATTTCACTGCAATGATTACAGTCCCCTCCATGCACCATCAAACAATCAAAGGGGACACTCCACAGACCTGCCCCTTGTCACCAGCACACAACCCCTCTCCTTCCCTGAGTCCAGTGTTCCCAGCTCCTCCATCTGTCCTCATCATCATCTCTGTCTCCATTTCTGGCATCACTGCTTCCCTGGATAGGGTCCCTCACTCTGCTTTTCTCACTTGATGGCCCCAGGGACCTCTGCTCCTGGACTGCAAAATCCAACACTCCCCTGCTTTTGTTACAAAACATCTACCTTTGCATTTCCGACCCTCACAGTCAGACCTGATAGCAATTGTTCACTATTGTACCACAAGAGCCTTATCCACATCTCCTTTCATTAACCAAGTCCCAACAGATTGGAAACTATTCAGTGGAGATTCTACCTTCCACTGCGCCGTCTGGATCTAGGCTCCCTCTTGAAAGTTTGTAAGCCAGTCACTTCTTGCCTTTGTAGCCCACCATTTGGGGCAGCCAATGTCAAAGTTGCCCATCACTGTTAACCCTGTGTACCAAGGTGATGGGAGTGATCCTTGCTGTAAAAATTTGTTCCCTTTTTTGAGCTACTACATACATCAGTATAGGTAAACTTCATCAAATTGTAGCAGGTTACTCTTTTTTTTTCCCTCTCCTTTCTTCTTCTAGTCTAGTTCTGATCATCCAGCCATTGAAACCAGGTCAGGTGGGTACTATCTGCGAGTATGAGTGTTCCTGTGCATCTCCCCTCACTTCATATCAGCTGGATGCTTCACTCTCTGCTCTAGCACTCTGTGGTCATAGAACTGCCTCTGGGCCCATGAGTCTATGGGTCTTGCTAACCAGGTCTCAACCCAGATTCACAGGAGTCTATTGAATGCGGTCGGACCCAGCTCCCAACTTCACTGCTGTTTTCTCCTTCTTTCCCTTAGCAGTGACCACTGTGGTCAGCAGCCAGACCACATGCCTGTTCGTGTATTCCCCCTGAGTCTTAGTCTTGGAAGGGGGTTTGCTGTGAGGGGACCTGACTACTTGCCTTGAAAACTCCCAGGTGAACAGTTTGCTTGTTCTTGCAGTAGTCAATCAGACTGCCATTATTATTATTTATTTTTTTTCTGCTGGTCTTTCTTTCAAGAAGTATCTTTTGTTCTTCTAGCAGCTCCAGGCTGGTCTGCTTGTCCTTTCAAGTGGAAATTTCCCACCTCAGAAGATTTTGAATTGGGTTCAGGATTCCACGTATGATCTTAAGCAACTCAAAGGCTCCACAAGAAGCCTCTTTCACTGGGCAAGTTATAGCTGCCTTTAAGATATTCCAATCAGTTGTAGGCTGAATACAGACTTATAAGCTTTCTATGGTGATGTTTCTGGCTATTCCTTTTTCTCCCCCCAAGTGTCTATTTTTACAATGGTAGGCAAGAGAAACCAAGAATCAAAAGACAGCCAAGCATCTTAACATTATTTCTCTCTTTTTTCCATTCAAACTATACCTCAATCCCTGTATGCCAGAACCCTAGTGTTTCAACGTTGTGCATACATCATCATTTACCTCTGTCCCACTTAGCTCATTCAAACCTGCCTATCTGTTCTCCTATTGGCTTTGTTCTTCAACTGCCCTCCCGCTTCTTGTGTATTACACCCCCACCCCACAGTCCCCAAGCTATCTGTGTCTAGTCCCTACCCTGTGCTCTATCTTCCCCTCCCTCCCGTGCCTCACCTAATCCCATACTTCCCTGTGATCAGCAAATATATATATATATATATAATTTTCCACCTTTTATTGTGGGTACTTTGTCTTAATATTTTACATAATGGTTCTGTGCAGTATTTCTCCTTTTGTGACTGACTAATTTGACTCAGCATAATGTCCTTAAGGTTCATCCATGTTATGCAGTGGCTTGTAGCTTCCTTGTTGTTCTTCAAGGTAGCATAGTATTCCATTGTGTCTATGTACCACAGTTTGTTTATCCATTCTTCAGTTGATGGGCATTTAGGTGGTCTCCATCTTTTTGCTATTGTAACTAGTGGTGCTGTGAACATTGGTGTGCATATATCTACTTGTGTTATGGCTTTTATTCCTTGTGGGTAAATACCCAGTAGAGGAATTGCTGGATCATAAGGTATTTCCATTTCCAACCTTCTGAGGAAGCACCATATTGTTTTCCAGATTGGTTGGACCATTTTGCAATCCCACCAGCAATGTAGGAGTGTCCCAGTCTCTCTGCATCTTCACCACCATATATTGTCCTCTACTTTTTTGATCTTTGCTGTTATTGTCGCTATGAGATGATATCTCATTGTTGTTTTGATTTACATCTCTCTAATAGATAGTGATTGTGAATATTTCTTCATATGTTTGTTGGCTGCCCACATCTCCTCCCTGGTGAAGTGTCTATTCATGTCCTGTGCCCATTTTTTAATTGGCTTATTTGTCTTTTTTTTTTTAAAAGAGGTGTTGTAGTTTTCTATATATTTTAGAAATGAGTGCCTAGTCTGATGTGTCATTGCAAAAGATGTTTTCCCATTTTGCGGGTTCCCTTTTTACTCTTTTGTTGAAATCTTTTGATGCACATACATTTTTAATTTTTAGTATGTCCCAATCTCTATTTTGTCTACTTTTGTTTGTGTAGTTTTCAAAATGTTTGGTAGTGTGTATTCCCTGAATTAGAGCCCTCACATTTGTCCCTATTTTTTCATTGATGACCTTCATAATTTTGGGATGCACATTTAGGTCTTTAATCCATGCTGAGTTCATTTTTGTATAGGGCATGAGGTAAGGGTCTTGTTTCAACCTTTTGCATATCACTTTCCAGTTCTGCCAGCACCATCTGTTAAAGAGACTATCTCCTCCCCAAACAATTTACCTAGAAATTTGTCAAAAATCAGTTGGTTGTATGTGGCTGGGTTAATTTCTGGATTCTAGATTCTGTTCCATTGATCAATGTATCTTTCATTGTACCAGTACCAGGGTGTTTTGACCACTGTAGTCATGTAGTAAAATTTGAAATCAGAGAGTAAGAAGCTTCCAACCTAATTATAAGGATAAGGACATAAGCTGAAAGATGAAGGGGTAAAGGAGAGGAAATAATGTTAAGATGTTTGACTGTTCACAAAAGGACAAATATTTCAAAAGACCATATTATTGTAAAAGCATAAGAAAAGATGTCCATAGTAAAAAAATAAAATAAAATAAAAATCTCTGTTTGTTACTATGGGTGGGTGGGAGGGAACAGTAAGGTACAGGTTGGGGATAATAACACCATAGCTTGGGCTAGAAAGGGGAGGGTAATACACAAAAAGGATGATGGGGATGGAAGAACTAGGAAGATAGGGGAACATGTACACAGGTTTACATGGGCTAAATGTTTTGTTGTTAGGTGCCATCGAGTTGGTACCAACTCATAGTGACTCTGTGCACAACAGAACAAAAAACTGCCAGATCCTGGGTCAATCACACTGTTGTTGCCACACTTGAGCTCACTGATGCTGCCACTTGGCCAATCCATCTAGCTGGAAGTCTTCCTCTTTTGCTCTGATCCTCAACCTTACCAAACATGATATCATTCTCCAGTGATTAGTCCCTCCTGAAAATATGTCCAAAGTATGAGAGTTGAAGTTTGGTCATCCTGGCCTCCAAGGAGCACTCTGGCTGCACTTCTTCCAACACAGATCTGTTGGATCTTTTAGCAGCCCATGGCATTTCAATATTCTCCTCCAACACCATAACTCAAAAGCATCAATTATTCTATGATCTTCCTTATTCACTGTACAGCTTTCGCAGGCATATGAGGTTATTGAAAATACCATGGCTTTGGTCAAGCGCACCTTAGTCCTCAAGCTGACATCTTTGCTCTTCAACACTTTAAAAATGTCTTGTGCATCAGATTTGCCTAATGCAACATGTCTTTTGATTTCTTGACTGCTGCTTCCATGCGTGTGGATAGTTGATCCAAAAATAATGAAATCCTTGACAACTTCAATCTTTTCTCCATTGATAAAAATGTTGTTTATGGTCCAGTCATGAGGGTTTTTGTTTTCTTTACATTGAGATGCAATTCATACCAAAGACTGTTATTTTTGATCTTCATCAGTAAATATTTTAAGTCCTCTTCACTCTCAGCAAGCAAGGTTCTATCATCTGCATATCACAGTCTTCCCCCAATCCTGATGCCATATTTTTCTTCATATAATCCAGCTTATTGTATTATTTGCTCAGCATACAGGTTGAATAAGTGTGGTGAAAGATACAACCTTGTCACACACTTTTTAAAAATTCAAACCATTCAGTGTTCCCATGTTCTGTTCAAACAACTGCTTCTTGTTCCATGTACAGACTCCTCATGAGCACAATTAAGTGTTCCAGAATACTCATACTTGGAATGACTAGAGGAACAAAAGATACTTCTTGAAAGAAAAATCAGCAGAAAACAAAAACAAACAACAACAACAAAACAACAACAGCAGACTGTTTGACTATTATAAGAACAAGCAAGCTATCCTCCTGGAAACCTTCAAGGCAAGCCATCAAGTCAATTCAGGACAAACCTTCTTCTAAGACAGAAACTCAAAGGCAACACATGAGCAAGCTGGTAAGCTCGCTAGTGACTGCATTGGTCTACTTGTCAGTGGAAGTGGGGAAAAGGTAGTAATGAAGACACGGGCAGAGTTCAACCATGTGACATAGACTCCTGTCCACTTTGAGATGAAAGAGAGAAGAGAAATGGCTGGTTGGTATGAAGTTTGGGGAGACCTGGACTCTCCTAAACCCATGAACACTGACCTAGTCACTGGGAACTAGAGCTGAGAGTGAAACATCCAGGTGATATGAAGTGGGGGGAGGCATGCAAGAGCACCCTAACTTGCAGATGGTATCCATTTGACATAGCTTGGATGGCTTGATGATCAGACCTCGACTAGAGGAAGATAAAGAAATTTGATACAGGAAGCAAGTGTAGTTTGCTACAATTTGATGAGCTTGACCTTTGCTTATGGATGAAGCTCAAAGTATCAACTGAGAGGGAAGGAGTCTTCACATCAAAGATCAAGTCTATCCCCTCAGTGCACGGTGGATAGGGATGGGCTGTTGAGGCACTGGCTACCTAAAGTGGGGGTGGAGGGAGAGCATATAAAAGCATGAAGTGGCTGGCTTTCAAGTTTTCAAGAGGGAGTTTAGTTTCAGAGCATGCAGGGGAGGGTAGAATCCCCATTGAATAGTTTTCATCTTGTCTAGATGGGTCTGGTGAAAGGAGATGTGGATAGGATTCTTTTGATTCAATAGTGACTAATTGCTATCATGACTAACTGTGATCATCACAGCTGTAAGGTAGAAGTTGTATAACAGAAAGGGGGAGTAGGTCAATGTACAGTCCAGGAACAGAGGACTCTACGACTATCAAGGGAGAAGAGCACACGTAGAAGGTGGGACCCTATCCAGAGAAGCAGCAACACCGAGATGGAGGCAGAGATGAGGACATGAAGAGAGGGAGCAGCTGAGAACTCTAGACTTATGGAAAGAGAAAAGCTGTGTGCTGGCAGCCAGGAGGCAGGCTTGTAGAATATGCTTTTTGGTTGTTTAAATTATTATATATTCCTGAGTGCTTTTGTAGACACAAAAACAAAAGAAAAACAAAGTGGACATAGAGGCAAGTTCTGTTAACCTACGGAGTGTGCAGGTGATTGTAATTGCAGTGAAACAAAATCTGATTGGTTGACTACAAAACTGATGCTCTGCCATGTAAATTACCACACAGTTTACAATAAAAGCTGTATTTAAAAATGCCTGGCCTTTTGCATTGAAGCATACATAAGTTCAACCAATCCTGAGATTGCCCCCATGCCCTTTAACCATTTTGCGACTCTGCATAATCATCTTGCTCATTTCCCTATAAATCTGTGGGGAAAAAAAACAACAAAAAACACACACCAGATATTGAAGGAGTCAGATCTGAGGAACCATTTCATGAGAACTTCTTTCTCAGCACTTTCTCTTTCTAAAAAAAAAGAAAAGAAAGAAAGAAACTGATGGTTCTAAAAGAAGACGTTCAAGCTGCATTGAAAGCATTGGTGGAAAATCAAGGCTCTTGGAAGTGATGTAACATCAACTGAGCTGTTTCATCAAATGGTTGCACCCTGGAAGTGCTCATTCATCTATGCTTCCTTCTGGAGGAGCTACCTATTTGTGTCCATTACAAAGAAAGGCAATCCAATAGAATGCAGAAATTATTGAACAATATATGCCACATATAAGAAGTCTTATAATACCGAAGATAATTTTTAAATGGTTGCAGCAGTACATTGACAGGGAACTTCCAGAATTTCAAGGCAAATTCTGATGATAGCATGGAATGAGGTATATCATTATTGACAACAGATCGATCTTGACTTAAAGCAGTTGGTGTTAGGTGTAACCGAGTTGGTTCTGACATATAGCACCCCTATGAACAACAGAAGGAAGCACTGGTCCTATGCAATCCTCACAATTATTACATTTGAGCACATTGCTGCTGTCACTTTGTTATTCTATCTCATTGGGAATCATCCATTGTGCCAAGCAAAATGTCCTTCTCCAGAGACCAGTCCTTTTTTATAACATGTCCTAAGTATGAGAGACAAAATCTCTCCATCCTGGACTACAAGGAGCATTCTGGTTTCATTTCTTCCGAGACAGATTTGTTTATTCTTCTGGCATTCCATGGCTCTTTAAATATTTTTCTGGAACACCATAATTCAAAGGGATCAATTCTTCTAACCGTCCTCCTTATTTGTTGTACAACTTCCACATGCATGAGACAACTGTAAATTCCATGGCTTGGGCCAAGCTCACCTTATTTCTAAACTTAATATCTTTGGTCTTGAACACTTTTGAGTGGTCTTTTGCAACAGATCTACCTAAAGCACTATGCCATTTAATTTCTTGACTGCTGCTTCCACGAATGTTGATTGTGGATCCAAGAAAAATGAAATATTCGGCAACTACAATCTTTCTCCATTGATCATGATGTTATTTATTTGTCCAGTTGTGAGGACTTTTCTTTACACTGAGGTGCAACCTGTATTGAAGACTGTAATCTTTGATCTTTATCATTAAGTATTTTAAGTTTTCTTCACTTCCAGAAAGCAAGGTTGTATCATCTGCATATTGCAGGATATTAATGAGTCTTCCTCCAATCCTGATGCCATGCTTTTATTCATATAATCCTATTTATTGCATTACTTGACCAGCATACAGATTGAAGACTCATTGACACCATAATATTAATGACCTATTAGATACATGAGTATGAGTCAAAAATTAACCATACTCTAGCTGTAGAGCTTATTTTAATCAACTTTTAGAAATTATAAAAACATCATTTTTAACACAATCTCCTTGCTTTTCAATACACTTTTTTCATCTGTCAACAAACTCTTCATATTCCCTTATAAAAAAAATATTTTTGACTGATCTATGATCTACGAATGCACAGCTGTCTTCACATCATCATTAGAATTGAATCTTTGTCCTTGAAGGGCTGCTTTTAGGAAACCAAACAGGTGAAAATACAGTAGAACAAGATCAGGACTATAGGGAAGATGCTTTAATACCTCAAAATGAAGTTTTTGCAGATTGTTAACAGTGTGGGCCATGGTGTGCAGAAATGCATTGTCATTCAAGATCACAAATGTCCTTAGATATCAGTCCTTTGTGTTTAGCCAAAAGTTTAGGATTCAGCCCTTTAGTGAGCATCTCACTATAAAGAGCACTTTTGATTGCTGAACTTTTTTCCTGATAATATGCCAATACTTGTCCTTGAAAATCCCAGAAAACTGTAAGCATCAATTTCCCAGCTGATGGTTGACTTTCGACTTTTTTGGGGAGTTTGTTTCCTGATAGTAAATCACAAAGTATGAAATGAAACATCTTCAATTGCTGACTAAGTCCTAGTATTTTCAATCACCTCATAGGCTTGTGAAAAGTGGGAAATAAATAAGAAAGAACAAAAAAGAATTGGCATATTTGAATTATAGTGCTGGTGAAGAATAGTGAATATATCATGTACTGCCATAAGAACAAACAAATCTGTTTTTAAGGTAGTATGTTCTCTCGTGGAACGAGAGATATCATTGCTGATGTCCGGTGGATCTTGGCTGAAAGCAGAGAATATCAGAAAGATGTTTACCTATGCTTTATTGACCACACAAAGGCTTTTGATTATGTGGATCATGACAAGCTATGGACAACATTGCGAAGTATAAGTATTCCAGAACACTTAATTGTACTTCTGAGAAATCTGTACCTGGACCAAGAAGCAATTGTTCAAACAGAGCATCGGAACGCTGATGTTTTAAAATTGGGAAAGGTGTGCGACAAGGTTGTGTTCTTTTACCATACTTATTCAACCTGTATGCTGAGCAAATAATATGACAAGCTGGATTCTATGAAGAAAAATGTGGCATCAGGATTGGAGGAAGACTCATTAACAACCTGTGATATGTGCAGTTGCTACAACCTTGCTTGCTGAAAGTGAAGAGGACTTGAAACATTTACTGATGAAGATCAAAGACCACAGCCTTCGGTATGGGTTGCATCTCAATGTCAAGAAAACAAAAATCCTCACCACTGGACCAATAAACAACATTCTTATCAACGAAGAAAAGATTGAAGTTGTCAAGGACTTCATTCTTCTTGGATCAACTATCAACACTCGTGGAAGCAGCAGTCAAGAGATTAGACGACGTATTACATTGGGCAAATCTGCTGCACAGGAACTTTTTAAAGTGTTGAAGAGCAGAGATGTCAGCTTGAGGACTAAGATGGAAAGCCTTTTAATCTGCACGACTACTTTGCTTGTAAATATGGTTTTCTAGGAATATCCCTAGAATTCTCTGCAAATAAATATTTTCCTAAAAATTCTGGATAAAGATTAATTTCTCCTGGGATAAAATGAGATTAAAAAATATTATTTTACTTAGCTCTCTATTTCCTTTCAGTGATATTATGGTTAGAGTTATACAAAATATTTTTATCAGATGGAAATTTATACATAGAGCTTGTTATTTTGATGAACTGTAACAATTGAATCGTATTTAAACTATAGAAAACGCTGTTTTAAATAATTCACATTAGAGATAGAGATAAGCAAAAATACATCTGGACAACAGCAATTCAACTAGCCATTGAATGGAATCAATCTCACTAGTAGGTAAGTCATTCTCTTTAAGAGAAAGTAAATTTTTTTAAGTATAGTCAAATATTGGGTTCTATTGCATGCATCTGAAAATGACTACACATCTGTGGAACATATTTCAAAAGAGAATTCAGATTTTTTCAAGAAGGAAGTACAAAATATTGTGACTTTTTCATGCAACCAGAAAGAGAATTAGAAAAATTTTTATCAACATAACCTTGTTTCTCTTCTGCCCTGACCTCTCCTTTTAATTGCATTGAAATTATCATTAATATATGATTTTCACTTGGTGGGATGCTTTTATAATATTTCAATTCTCAGACATTTTATTTATTTCTTAATCAGTTTGCCTATCAAAAGATTAGCATAGTCAATCATGAGGTTGACTCAGAATCCAGCAACATTTTGTTCTGTTGTATATAAATCACCATGAATTGGAATGATTTGAGGGCATATATCTATATATCCATCTATCTACCTACCTCCCTATCTACCTTTATTTTTTCTTTCTTTATATCTAGGAGTCCTCGTGTAGCATTGTAGTAGAAACACTGGACTGCTAACTGCAAGTTTAGTGGTTCAAGTCCATCTACACAGGGTCACTATGAGTTGTAACTACTCGACTGCACTAAACAACAGAAACAGTATGTATGTATGTATGTATCTATCTACTTTTATTAATTTATTTCTATCTAGCTAGTTGTTATGGTCAATTTATTTAAGCTTCATACTTTATGGAAGCTATTGCTTCTATCTTTGGAATTGAAAAAAAGGACAAACGCCTAGTTAACCAGTAGTGCTTGAGGGTTTTCTGGCTAGATGGCAAGCTCAGGTCACAAAGAATGGAAGTAAGCAGGCTGGGTGCTGCCATGCATAGCTCCATTCTTACCAGAGTATGGTGTTTTAATGACCAATCACCCTTGTGGTAAGGACCAACAGCTTTCAGTAAGGGTCCATAGATTCCACAATGTCTCACCTCCCAAGCATCCAAACCCACATTCCAACCAACAATAAGTACATATGGACATCAGAGAGTTCCATATTAATTGTAAAATGGTATTTGTTGTGGCTTCTTCTTCTTCTTTTTTTTTTTTTTACTATAATTATAGTAGTGTCTAAGATAAAAATTTTGGAATATGTTTATAGATTGAGGATGAAAGAATTAATGTTTCCATTAGCTTGCATCTACTGTATGATTCTTTCATCTGTCTTTTGGAAACTACCATCAAGGGAGAGAGAGCGAGACTATTCCATACATGTTTTGATGTTATTATCTGAAAATTATGTTGAAAGGGACAGGAGAAGCAGCAACAAGTGTGGGAGGCAGAAGAGTTCCCTTTTATCCAGATAGCTGAGATTTTCTGAGAGTGACAAGATAAATAGTACATTTTCTTAAAAATGGAAAATGAAGAAAGAAAAAAGTGATGCATTTTAGAAATTGATTCCTTTATAAAAATTAAATCATGAAATCATTTTCTACTACACATGCCAATGGATTAATTAAAACCATAGCCAGATCTGAAAATAAAATTAAGGAACCAGGGTGAGATAATGGAAAAAAAGGAGTGATGATGCATGATTTGACTTTTGGCTAGAGGAAGGAGAAATCCACAATTCAGGTGTGATTTGGGAGACAGGAGTCAGAGGGCCACCAATAAGAAAGCTGGCTTCTTTGCAGAGCAGGAACTTGGCAGGAACTGAAGGAGATACAGACACTCTATCTTATCTCCTGAGCAAAAAGCCTCCAGCTCTGAGTTTAATCCTGTTGGCAAGAAAGACTTAGAAAGCACACAAGTTTACAGCTTCACTGGGCTCTTGCTGCACCTATTTGGAAGATAAATAAATAATTTTAAAGCTTTCCACCACTCTGCAGCCTAAATAAGGATGAAATTTGTCCAGAGAGATGAGCATATTCAAGCCAAAAATGAAGGAGCAGGAACACATCCTCTATGGAAAGAGGCAGCCTGCTTAAATAAGGAAAGATCTGAACATACCAAATCACAGGCAGGCAAATCACCCTTAGGAGTCTGGGAGATCAGAGGCTATAATTGACTTCCCTGGAAAATGGAATCACCTAGGGAAGAATCTTAAATGACAAGAGACATTATTGATTTGGTTTTGATATTTTTATGACCTATGGAGTCCTGGTGTGGCGCTGTGGGTTAATGCTCCAGACTGTAAAGCCGTTTGAACTGCAAGGTCGGTGGTTCGAGCTCACCAGCTGCTCCTTGGAAACCCTATACAGGGTCGCTATGGGTTGGAGCTGACTTGATGGCACTTACCAACCAACAACAACTATTTTGTGGCTACGAGTCAGGCTGCTAACCTCAAGGTCAGCAGTTTGAAACTACCAGCCATTCATGGTAGAAAGATGAGGCTTTCTGCTCCGATAAAGATATACAGCCTTGGAAACCTTATACAGGGTCGCTAATGATCAGAACTGACTCCAAGACAAACCATCACCACCACCACCATTTGGGTATCTGCAGTTTTGTTTTTGTTAGGTGCCTTTGGGTTGGTTCCAACTCATAAACGCCCTATGTGTAACAGAAGGAAACATCCTCATAATCATTATTATGTCTGAGCCCACTGTTGTAGCCACTGTTATCGATCTCTCTCCTTGGGGGTCTTCCTCTTTTTTACTACCCTTTACTTTACTAAACATGATGTCCTTCTCTAGAGATTGGTCCCTCCTGATGACATGCCAAAAAAACATGAGATGAAGTCTTGCCATCCTCGTTTCTAAGGAACATTCTGACTTATTTCTTCAAGGACAGATTTGTTTATTCTTATGGCAGTTGATGGTATATTCAGTATTCTTTGATAATGCATCAATTCTTCTTTGATCTTTCTTTTGCATTGTTTAGCTTTCCCATGCATATGAGATCACTGAAAATATGATGACTTGGGCCAGGTGCACCTTAGACCTCAAAGTGACATCTTTGCTTGTTAACGTTTTCAAAGCCTTTTGCAGCAAATTTGCCCAATGTAATATGTTTTATTTCTTGACTGCTGCTTCCATGGGCATTAATTATGAATCTAGGTTTGACAAGTTAGTTTTGACAGATAGTTTTGAAAGGACTGTGTTCAAAATCAAGATCTAGTTTCTACAGCGGCATAGCCTAGTGTAGTAGAAAGAGCATCCCTTTGGGGACCAAAAATAGGTGTTTAAAGCTCAGATCTTTGTCTTAGTTCCTTTGTGATCTAAATCAATTTACTTGCCCTCTCTGTTCCCATTGTTTTATCAGAGGAAAACAAAATTACTTGTAATTTTGTGGTGAGGATTAAATGAGATACTGCTTTAGTGGTTCAGTGGTTAAATGCTTGGCTGCTCATCGAAAGGTTGATGATTCAAACCCTACCCTCTCCCTGGGAGACAGATGTGGCAATCTGCTTCTATTAAGATTTACAGCCTTGGAAACATATGGAGCCACTCTGCTCTGCCCTACAAGATCTCTGTGAGTCGGAATCAATCAACAGCTGTTGGTTTGATTACTTGTAATGTCCTGGGCACGTCATAAAACCACAACCAGTTGCTCTTGAGTAGATTCTGACTCATGGTAACCTCATGTTTAGTCAGTGTAGAACTCTGTACCATAGGATTTTCAATGGCTAATTTTTCAGAATTTGATACCCAGGACTTTCTTCTTGGCACCTCTGAGTGGGCTTCAATTTTCAAACTTACAGTAAACAGTTGAGCAAGTTAACCATTTGCACTCCCCAATAAATGTTGTTGTTGTTAAGTTCTGTCAAGTCGGTTCCCACTCACAGTAACCCTGTGTAGGATTTCTGAAGAGCAGCTGGTGGGTTTGAACCACTTTTTTTGTAGTCCAGTGCTTTATCCTACAGCTACATACCAGGACTCCTGAGACATAATTAATGATAGTTCCTAGTATGTTTCAGAGGCTCAGAACATTGTTTGAATCCAGGCATTCTCAGGATATTTTCTGCAATGTTTTCTTTTTTTACTTCTTAGACATAAACTTAATGGGGCAGTGGTAAGTTCAAAATAATGGGCAATGTATTCCTGACCTTAGAGTATTATTAAAATAATAGGGTAAAAATGGAGGTCCTGATTTTAAAAATAAAGTTCAAAACTGTGTTTTTTGGTACCCTTGATTTGTGAGTTTGCACTGTTTAAGTTTGCCCATCTCTAAAATGGGACTATTACTGCTAAGAATAACTGCTAACAGAGCATAGAAGAATAAGCATCATTGAGCACGAATACCACAGAATTAAAAGTTTTAGCATTTTAAACTCTTCTTATCTGTAGCACTTCAGAAACAAACAAACAACAACAACAAAAACAGTGCTTTATGTGTAGCGCTCTAGAAACTAAAGAGGCCAAGTTTTCCTCCTGATGGATTCATGTGGTAAATCAGTGACACCCAGTGGCTGCTGCTTTTATACTAACTTTGAAAAAATAAAATTAAATAACTGTCTAAGGTTCCAGTCCTAGAGCAAGTGGAGGAAGATGGTGGGAATGTGGATAACATAGATGCCTTTGAAGAAAGAATTTCTCAGAGGAAAATCCCTTTCCTAGACAAGGATGCAACCTGATAGCAATGTGGGAAAACCAGTTCTGGGAATTTCCTGCCCCAGCATTTAGGTTTGATTAAGGGCTGTGCTCAGACTTTCCTGTCACTGTTGGATCTCCCAAGAGACAGTCCTATTACTCTAGTGGGATGTCACACTACCCAAATCCCAATAAACCTCTAATTTACCAGATACAGCTGGGAACATTCTCTAGAAATGACAGTCTTTGGGTGGTGCAAACAATTTAGCACTGAGCTACTAACCAAAGGTTGGAGGTGCCTAGAGGAAAGTTCTGACCATCTGCTTTTAAAAAATCAGCCACTGGAAAAAAAATCTCAGTTCTACTCTGATACACATGGGATTACCAGGAATTGGATTTATCTTGACAACTGGTTAGGTGTCAGTAAAGCTTTGTGGTGGTTGTTAATGTTTGCCAAGTTGCTATAGAGTCATGGTCTTCCCTTCTGTTGCAGAATAGAATTGCTCTTTAGGGTCTTCTTGGCTGTGATCTTCATGGAAGCAGATCAGCAGGCTTGCCTTCTAAAGTACCACTGGTGGATTTAGTATACCAACTTCTAAGTTATCTGTCCAGTACAAACTGTTTATGCCACCACCGTATCCATTAACCTATTGCTGTTGTGTTTATTCCAACGTTGTAGGACAGAGTAGAGCTGCTCCTTAATGGTTCCCAGGGTGTAATCTTTATGGAAGCAGACTACCTGACACATTTTCCTCATAGAACAGACAGTGGGTCCGAATCACCAACCTTTCCATTAGCAACTGAAAGCTTAACCACTGTACCACAAGTGCTCTTGTTGTTAAGTGCCATCAAGTTGGTTTTGACTCAGCGAATCTGTATAGGTTTTCTGAGGAACAGCTGTGTAGTGAGTTTGAACTGCTAACCTTGCAGTAAGCAGTCCAGTGTTTATTGTAAAATGCCAAGTCAGGGATCAAAGGACCCACTATTAGAGGTTAAATACAAAGCATTCCCTTCCATTGTAATAGTGGGAATGAAGTTAAAAATCCATGAATATATACAGTCTTAGTCATCTTGACTATATAATTGTTGCCTCAAATCCCCACCCAATTGACGTTGAATAGAAGCTTAACATAATAGAATAACGTGGGCTCAAATCACAGCGTATACCTTCTACTTGGATGTTCTTGGGCCGTTTATAGCCTCTTTGGGGGTTGTTTTTGTTGTTGTTGTTTTCTGAATTTGTATAATGAGGCTTGTTGTTGTTGTTGTTAAGTGCCCTTGAGTCTATTCCTACCCATAGTGACCCTGCATAGGGTTTCCAAGGAGCAGCTGGTGAGCTTGAACCACCAACTTTGCAATCTGACACATTAGCCCACAGTACCACATCAGTAGTAATGCCTAACTTTGGTTTGAATTACAAGGTTGGTGGTTCAAACTCACCAGCTACTCCTCAGAAATCCTATACAGGGTTGCTATGGGTCAGAACTGACTCAACGGCACTTAACAACAACAATGCCCAAATTATAAGCATTCATAGGGTTTTAATGAAATATTATACCTACAGTGAAGGACGTGTATAATAGGAAATCCACCAATGGTAGTTAATATTGTCTTTATTTTTATCATCTGAGGTTCTTGTTTGGCCTAAGATTACCTTCTCTAAAATTGAATGAGTCCATTGTAATTTTCCTCATTTCTTCCATTTGCTTTAGCATCGCTATGCTGTAGAGCAAGTTTCAGAGTCTTTTGACATCCATTTTGATTTTTTCTTTCTTTCTTGTCTTTTTTTTTTTTTTTTTTTAATGTTTTATTGTGAACTATGTGATAGTTTCTTGGGAGAACATTAGGTTTATATTCATCCTATCATATATCTTTTCATTGCCATGGTTACAATCCCCTCCATGTATCATCAACTAACCAAAGGTTACATCCAACAAGCCTGCCCCCCAGTCATCAGCAAATAGTCCCTCTCCCTCTCTGGGTCTAGAGGCCCCAGCCACCACATCTCTCCATGTCATTGCCTCTGCCTCCATCTCTGGGGTCACTGCTTCTATTGGTAGGGTCTTGCACTCTGCTCTTCTCCCTTGATGGTTCCAGGGACCTCGGCTCCTGGACTGCATAGTCAATCATTCCCCTCCTTTTGCTACAATATGTCTACCTTTACATTTCCAACCCTTGCAGTCAGTCCGGATAACAATTATTCACTATTGTACCACAAGGTACCTATCCCATTCTCCTTTCATTAGCCCCACCCAGACAGATTGGATACTACTCTGTGGAGATTCTACCTTCCTCCGTGCCCTCTGGATCTAGGCTCCCTCTTGAAAGCTTGTAAGCCAGTCACTTTTTGCCTTTGTAGCTCCACCATTTTGGGTAGCCAGTGTCCAAGTTGCCCATCCCTGTCTAGTCTGTGCTATAAAGATGTGTTCCCCTGAAGTACTGAATCCATAGGTGTATATCAAGTTTATCAAATTGTATCCCGTTGCTCCTTTTTTTCCTGTCTTCTTTCTTCTTCTAGTTGAGCTCTGATCATCCAGCCATTGAAGCCAAGTTGAGTGGGTATTATCTGCAAGTGTGGGTGTTCTTATGCATATGCCCTCTCTTCTTATCAGCTGGTTGATTCACTCTCCACTCTAGTTCTCTGTGGCTATGTCACTGACTCTGGGCCCAAGAGTCCCAGGTCTTGCCACACTGCTGGCCAACCAGGTCTCCACCCAGGTTCACAGGAGTCCATTGATTGTTGTAGGGCTTAGCTTTCAGCTTCGTTGTTGTTTTGCCCTTACTTCCCCTTATCAGTGATGAATGTGGTCACCAGTCAGAGCACATGTATGCTCATGTATTCCCATGGAGTCTTAGTCTTGGAAGTGGGTTTGCCTGAGGTGACGTGACCACTTGCCTTAATGTCTCCTGGGAAAGCAACTTGCTTGTTCTTGTAGTAGTCAGTAGGACTGCCATTGTTGTTTTGTATTTTTCCTGTCAGTCTTTCTTTCAAGAAGTATTTTCTGTTCTTCTAGTCACTCCAGGCTGGTCTGTTTGTCCTTTCAAGTGGAAATTTCCCACCTCAGAAGATTCTGGGTGAGGTTCAGAATTCCACCTATGGTCTTATATAATATAGATGCTCCACAGGAAACCTCCTTCACTGGGCACTTTGAAGCTCCATTTTAGGTATTCCAATCAATTATAGGCAGAAGATGGACTTACAAGCTTTCTATGGCAATATTTATGGCTAGCCCTTTCTCTCCTCCTCAAGTGTCTATTTTATGATGGTATGCCAGGGAAACTAAGATTCAAAAGACAGCCACGCATCTTAACATTATTTCCCAATTTTATCCATTCAAACCATGTCTCAATTCTTGTATCACAGAGCCCTGTTTTGCCAAGGTTGTGCATAAATCATTATTTATCTCTGTCTTGCTTAGCCTATGCAAACCTGCCTAGTTATTTTCCCATCTGCCTTGTTCTTCTTGTGTATTGCCCTCCTCCCTAACACCCAAACTATCTTGTGTCTATTCCCTACCCTGTGCTCCACATTCCCCTCCCTCCCCTCACCCCATCCCAGTAACCACCAAAGAATACCTCTGCCCCCTTTTAGTATGGATTATTTTTCTTAAGCTTTTACAATAGTGGTCCTATGCAGTATTTCTCCTTTTGTGACTGATTAATTTTATTCAACATAATGTCCTCAAGGTTCATCATGTTATGTGATAATTTACAGCTTCCTTATTGTTCTTCAAAGTAGCATAATATTCCATTGTGTGTATGTACCACAGTTTGTTTATCCATTCTTCCATTGATGGGCACTTAGGCTTTCTCCATCTTTTTGCTATTGTAAATAGTGCTGCTATGAACATTGGTGTGCATATATCTACTCCTGTTATGGCCTGTATTTCTTGTGGGTAAATATCAAGTAGAAGAATTGTTGGATCATAAGATATTTCTATTTCCAATCTTCTAAGGAAATGTCATATTTCTTTCCAGGGAGGTTGGACCATTTTGCAATCCCACCAGAAATGTAAGAGCGTCCCAGTCTCTCCACATCCTTGCCAGCATTTATTGTCCTCTACTTTTTTGATCTTTGCTGTTATTGCTGGTGTGAGATGATATCTCAATGTTGTTTTGATTTGCATCTCTCTAATGGCTAGTGATCGTGAACATTTCTTCATATGTTTGTTGGCTGCTTGGATATCCTCCTTGGTGAAGTGTCTGTTCATGTCCTGTGCCCATTTTTAAAGTTGGGTTATTTGTCTTTTTCTTGTAGAGGTGTTCTAGTTTCCTCTATATTTTAGAAATGAGTCCCTTGTCTGATATGTCATTGCAAAAGAATTTTTTCCCATTCTGTGGGTTCCCTCTTTACTCTTCTGGTGAAATCTTTTGATGTAGATAATATTTTATTTTTTAGTATGTCCCAATAATCTATTCTGTCCACTTTTGTTTGTATAGTTGTCAAAATGTTTGGTAGTCTGTATATTCCCTGAATTAGTGCCCTCACATTTGTCCTGACTTTTTCATTGATGGCCTTCGTAATTTTGGGATTCACATTTAGGTCTTTAATCCATGAGGAGTTGGTTTTTGTAGAAGGTGTGAAGTAAAGGTCTTGATTCAATCTTTTGCACATCGCTTTCCAGTTCTGCCAGCACCATCTGTTGAAGAGTCTAGCCCTTTCCCATGTGTTATATTTAAGCACTTTGTGAAAAAAATCAATTGGCTATAGGTGAATGGGTTAATTTTTGGATTCTCAATTCTGTTCCATTGATTTTGTATCTTTCATTGTACCGGTACCAAGGTGTTTTGACCACTGTAGCCATGTAATAAATTTTGAAGTCAGGGAATGAGAGGTCTCCAATGTTTTTCTTCTGCTTAAGCAGTGCTTTGCTTATGCTGGGTCTCCTTCCTTTCCATATAAAGTTTATAATTGTTTTTTCAATCTCTTTGAAGAATGCAGTTGGAATTTGGATTGGGATTGCATCATATGTGTTCATTGTTCTGGGCAGTATTGACATTTTCACAATGTTAAGTTTTCTTATCCAGGAACACGATACATTCTTCCATTTTTGTAGGTCTCTTTTGTAGTTTGTAGTTTTCTTTGTATTAATTAGTCCTTTGTTTCTCTGGTTACATTTATTCCTAGATATTTCATCCTTTGGGCAACTATTGTAGATGGTGTTCCTTTCCTGATGTCCTTTTGTGTGCTGTCGTTTTTGGTATAGAGGAATCCAACTGCTTTTTCTATATTGATCTTATATCCTATCACTTTGCTGAATCTTCCAGTGAGGTCTAGCAGCTTTTATACTGAGTCTTCAGAATTTTCTATGCATAGGATCATATTGTCTGCAAATAGAGAGAATTTTACTTCCTCATTGCCAATTTGGATGCCTTTAATTTCCCTGTCTTGCTGTATAGCTTTTGTTAAGACTTCCAGAACAATATTGAATAGTAGTGGTGACAAAGGGCATCCTTGTCTGATTCCTGTTCGCAGAGGGAAGGCTTTCAGTTTCTCTCTGTTGAGAGTAATGTATGCTGTTGGTTTTGTATATATGTTCTTAATAATGTTGAGGAATTTCCCTTCAATTCCTACTTAGTAGAGTGTTTTTATCAAGAATGAATGTTGGATTTTGTCAAATGTCTTTTCTTCATCAATCAATATGTTCATGTGGTTCTTTTCCTTTTTCTTATTTATATGGTGGAATACGTTGATCATTTTTCTAATGTTGTACCATCCTTGCATCCCTTTTATAAAACCCACTTGATAATAATGTATTACCTTTTTGATGTGCTGCTGGATTCTGTTGGCTAGGGTTTTGTTGAGATTTTTGCATCTAAGTTCATGAGGGATATTAGTCTATAATTGTCTTTCTTAGTGATGTTCTTCCATGTTTTGGTATGAGGGTTATGCTTGCTTCATAAAATGTATTAGGAAGTTTTCCACCTTCTTCAATACTCTGGAATAATTTGAGTAGAATTGGTGACAGATCTTCCCTGAATGTTTGGTAGAACACACCAGTGAAGTCATCTGGGCCTGGACATCTTTTGGTTAGGAGTTTTTTGATCACCTGATAAATTTCTTCTTTATGGGTTTGTTCAGGTTTTCTACTTCACTCTATATAAGCTTAGATAGGTCGTGTTTTTCTAAAAATATATCCATCTCTTCTAAGTTTTCAAGTTTTTTGGAGTACAGCTCTTCATAGTATTCTGTTATTATCCTTACAATTTCCATTTGTTCCTTTGTGACATTGCAAATGTGGTTTC
>NW_006408708.1:6238069-6273879 GCF_000296735.1 Chrysochloris asiatica | reverse complement strand
TTGGATCAACTATAAACATTCAAGGAAGCAGCAGTCAAGAAATCAGATGACGTATTGCATTCAGCAAATCTGTTGCACAAGACCTGTTTAAAGTGCTGAAGATCAAAGATGTCAGTTTGAGGACTAAGGTGAACCTAACTCAAGCCATGGTATTTTCAATAACCTCATATACATGCATAAGCTGAACAGTGAATAAGGAAGACTGTAGAAGAATTTATGCCTTTGAGTTAGGGTGTTTGAGAAGAATATTGAAAGTGCCATGGGCTGCCAAAAGAACCAATAGTTCCATTTTGGAAGAAGTGCAGCCAGAGTGATCCTTGGAAGCCAAGATGGCCAAATTTCGTCTCTCATACTTTGGAATATTGTCAGGAGGGACCAATCGCTGGATAAGGATATCATGTTTAGTAAGGTAGAAGGTCAGAGAAAAAGAGGAAGACCCCAATGAGATGGATTGGCCAAGTGGCAGCATTGATGGACTCAATCAAGTGTGGCAACTGTAGTGATGTTGGCCCAGGATCAGACAGTGTTTCACTCTGTTGTGCATAAGGTTGTTATTAGTCGGTGCAGAGTCGATCCACCTAAAAACAACAACCTAGTCACTTTTCAGCAGGCTGTTATTCAGTTTCCATGTATTTGACTTGATTTCCTTGGTCTTACTATTGTTGATTTCTAATATAATAGCATTTTGGTCTGAGAAGATGCTTTGTAGTATTTTGATATTTAAAAATTTATGGAAAACTTGTTTTGTGGCCTAAGACATGGTCTATTCTGGACAATGCACTATGTGCACTGGAAAAGAATGTGTATTGTGCTGTTGCTGGTTTGAATGCTCTGTACACATGTATGAGGTCCAGTTGGTGATTTTGTTGTTTAGTTCTGTGTCTTTGTGAAGTTTCTTTCTGGTTGTTCTATCCATTTTTGAAAGTGGTGTATCAAAATTGCCCACAATTATTGTAGATTCATCAATTTCTTTCTTCATATCTATTAGAGTTTGTTTTATATGTTTTGGAGCTCGTTCATTGGGAGCATACATATTTATTTTGGTTATGCAATCTTGTTCAATTGTCCCTTTAATCATGAGATAATGTCCATCTTTATCCATTATGTTGGTTTTTGACTTAAAGTTTATTTTATTGGAGGTTAGTATTGCCACTCCTGTTTGTTTTTATTGCAATTAGGTTGGTATCTTTTTTTCCATCCTTCAACTTCGAATCTGTTTTTGTCTCTGTGTGTAAAACGTGTCTCTTACAGACAGCATATTGAAGGATCTTGTTTTCTTATACATTTTGCCATCCTTAGCTTGTTAACTGGTGCATTTAACCCATTTACATTCA
Organism: Chrysochloris asiatica; assembly: GCF_000296735.1. Taxonomy (NCBI): domain Eukaryota; kingdom Metazoa; phylum Chordata; class Mammalia; order Afrosoricida; family Chrysochloridae; genus Chrysochloris; species Chrysochloris asiatica. The sequence continues at coordinate 6,272,545 of NW_006408708.1, read as the reverse complement.
ATGTAATTATCGATAGGTATGGATTAATTGCTGCCATTATGTTTGTTTTTTGTGGTGTTGCTGCTTTCTTTGTTCTGTGTGTCTTTGTTGAGTTCATGCTTTTTGTGTTCTTGTGAGTTTCCTCATAGTTTTACTGTTTCCATGTTCTTCTTGGATTTTCATTTTCTTGGTATATTGTGAAGTGTTAATTTTCTTTGATGTTACCTTACTGTACATTAACTTTTCCCTCCATTTAGTGCAATCTATTTTGTCGTGTAATCTACCTGAACTTCTCACCATGTGGGTCTCTGTTCCCATGTGTTTACCTTCTTTTACATTGTAATTGTTTTGATCATAGACCTACCTACCAGATTCTGTGAGTTTGTTTTTATAGTTTTGTTCTGTTCTCAACACTTCCTTCTCTCGATTTAGTTCTGGGAGGTGCTGCCATGCATGTCAATCTCTGGTTGTTTTCTGTTTTTGTTGGTTCTCCATTCACAGAACTCCCTTTAAGATGTTTTGTAGTGCAGTGTTGGCTTTGGAAAAATCCTTTAGCTTCTGTTTATTCTGGAATGTTTTGATTATACCTTCGTATTTGATTGATAGCTTTTCTGGATAAAGTATTCTTGGTTGACAGTTTTTTTTTTTAATTATTATTATTTTTTTTATTTCAGGGTTTTATATCTGTTTCCCCATTGCCTTCTTGCCTGCATGGTTTCTGCTGAGAGATCCAAGTTTAATCTGACTTGCTTGCCTTTGTATGTAACACTTCTTTTTTCTCTAGTTGCTTTCAGGATTCCATCCTTATCTTTGATTTTGGAGAGCTTGATTATGATATGTCTTGGTGATGTTCTTTTGGGGTCTATCTTTCCTGGGGTTTGTTGAGCTTCATGAGTGTTTATCTTTTCACTTTCAGGATGTTAGCAATCTTCTTCCAGCTGTTCTTCAACTATTTCCTCTGTGGACTCGTGTGATTCTTCTTGTTCTGAAATGCTAATAATTCTTACATTATTCCTCTTCATGTTGTCTAACATGAATCTTAGACCTTCTTAAGACTTTTTAATCTTTTTTTCTTATTGCTCTTCTGTCTTAGTAGTATTGAGAAATTTGTCTCCCAGCTCACTAATTCTTCCTTCCATCTCTTCTATTCTACTCCTTTGCCCTTTAAGTGAATTATCTATCTGATATTCTATTATTGATCCTTTGAACCTCTTTCTGTAGGTTTAGAATTGTTTCCATTGCTGTTTCTATCATATTTGATTGTTCCTGTAGCACTTTCCTGACTTCTTCCTTATTTTTCTCAACTCCATTGTGCAATGTTTTTAAACATTTTATAATCATTTTTCTGAATTCCTTCTCAGGCATTTCCAAAGCCTGCCCTCCTTCCAGAATGAACTCCAGGTCTACCTCTAGGTCATTTGTCTCAGATCTTTTATCTTGTTTCTGGACATGTGCTGATATGGTCATCTGCTTTTGCTCTTTCTACATGTTTAATATTTATCTGTGGCCTTAATACTTAATTATGTGTTTTGGTATTTTTTATACTTTCTGATTGCCTGCAGGTAGATGTGATCAGGATGTGGGCTTCCCTTTTCACTCTTCTTATTGCTTAACTCAGAGTAACTTTCACAGGTGTTGTCTACCTCCCTGGTGTATGGCAGTTGGTATATGTTCTTGCCTGGATTTTGGTGTTTTATAGAGTGTGAATGTAACTTGACTATATGGCAGCAGTTGATGTCTCTTCTTGGGGAATATATGGAAAGAAAGAAGCCCCCTAAGGTAAAAGGGAAGCATAAAACAGCAAAACAGCAACAGCAAAAAAATAAGAAAGAAAATAACAAAAAAATACCACCAAAATCCAAAAACACTAACAACAACAAAAACTAGATTGGATACTATAATCTATAATTGCATAAATGGGAGAGGAAGGAGAGAAGAAAAAAAAAAAAAATCTGTAGCCTAATATGAGTATGACTTTCATATTCTCTTTCACCTTCTTGCCTTCAAAGCCATCTGATAAATTTCGTGATGCCACTGTTGGTTGTTATGGTGTATCTCAGGATTTAATTTAATTTTCTGCCTGTTTTGTTTTTAAACTTTCTTTGCCTCTCCATACCCCTTGTTCTGGACTTTTTGCTATTAAAAAACCGTTCAGTGCCAGCTCTTGCACTGGGAGTATCTGTGCGCATGCATGGCAGAAGAATCCACCTGTGGTGGGGGTGGGCGGTGTCCACTCACTCCGTTTCCCCCTTTAAACAGTGGAGGGCCAATGAACAGATACCAAAAGAAAAAAAAAAAAAAAATCAATCAGAACAAAGCAAAACCGACAAACTCTACATTTGCTCTGAGGTTCCTGTGGTGGTATTCCATGTTGGGTCTGTTCCTCCACTTGGTCTTGCCCAAGTTGTGAGCTCTGGGCCTTGGAGCCCAGCAGATTAAAAAATACATTATTTCTTACATCTGTTACAAGCTATAAGCCTTCACTAGCTATAAGCCTTCAAACTTTTTAAATATTCCTAGATATGTGATCCAGAGTTTTGGAGTTCTGCCCTGAACCCTTTTCACCTGATATTCTGTGATATTGATGACAGCTAACTTCAATGCACCTCTACCCTATGTGCCATCAAGCCCCGCCTCCCCCCTTTCTTGTCTTCTTAACGTCTTCTTCTTGTATTCTTGATATCCATTTTGGTCTTTTCTGCTTGCTTTCTTCTTGTTTGATGTTCTTGATGTCATCCTACACGTCTTCTGGTCTTCAGTTATTAGTGACTACTGCATCAAACCTGTTGTTGAGATGATCTCTAAGCCCAAATGGGATCTGTTCTAGGTAAAATTTTGGCTATCGTGGACTTGTTTTAATTTTTTTCAGTTTCAGTCTGAACTTGCATATGAGTAATTGATTGTCTATTCTACAGTCTGCTGCTGGGCTTATATTGGCTGATGATATGGAGCTTTCCCACCATCTCTTCCCACAGATGTAGTCAATTTATTTTTTGTGTTATCAATCTGGTGAGGTCCATGTGTATAGTCATCTTTTATATTGTTTAAAAATATATTTGCAATGAAGAATTCATTTTTTCCTGAAAAATTCTCTCATCCAGCATCATTTCCACCACCAAGGCCATCTTTTCCAATCACTGATCCTTCTTTTTTGTTTCCAACCTTTGAATTTCAATCACCAGTAATTATCAATACATCTTGATTGCATATGCATTCAATTTCAGATTGAAGAAGTTGGTAGAATTCTTCAATTTCATCATCACTGGCTTTAGGGCTTGCTGTGTCAATTTGAATAATATTGGTATTAACTGATCTTCTTTTTAGGTGTTTGGATATAATCCTATCACAGCCAGCATTGTACTTCAAGACATCTTGACATGTTTGTTTTGATGATGAATGTGTTGTCATTGCCTCTTCAATTTGGTATTCTCAGCATAGTAAATCTTGTAATTGTCAGATTCAAACTGACCAATACTAGTCCATTTCAGCTCACGAATGTCTAAGATATCAATGTTTATGCGTTCCATTTCATTTTTGACAACAACTTCCTGTTTTCCTAGATTCACACTTCATACATCCCATGTTCTGATTATTAATGAATGTTTGCAGCTATGTCATCTCAATTTGAGTTTTGCACCTTTAGCAAATGAAGGGCACAAAAGCTTTACTCCATTTGCATCATCATGGTCCACTCTACTTTGAGGAGGTTGCTCTTCCCCAGTTGCATTTTGAGTGTTTTCCATCTTCCGGCACTACACCTGACAATTTTGGCATGATTCATAATGTTTCAATATTCAATATTCTGGCGCTGTATCTGACAGTGTTTCACTGCTATTCACAGGGTTTTTAGTGGCTAAACACTTGGAAGTAGTCTACCTCTACTTTCTAGTCTGCCTTAGTCTGAAAGCTCATCTGAAATCTGTCCCCCTGCTGGTATTTGGAATACCAGTGGCATGGCTTCCAGCATCATAGCAGCACATAAACCACACAGTATGACAAACTTACAGAAGATGATAGTTTCTTTGGAAAATATCATTAATATTCCATGCAAGCATGATTTTTCTAGTGATAATTCTAAAATGGCTTCAAAAGTAAACTGACAGGAAACTGTCAGAGGTTCAAGCCAGATTCTTACAAGGATGTGGAAGGAAGCATATCACTGCTGATGTCAGATGGATCTTGAAAGCAGAGAATACTAGAAAGATGTTTACCTGTGCCTTATTAGCTATGTAAAAGCTTTTTGACTGTGTGAATCATGAAAAGCTTTGGAAAATGAATATTCTGTAACACTTAATTGTGCTCATGAGGAAACTGTACATAGACCAAATGGCGGCAGTTTGAACAGAATAAGGAGACTAAATGATTTAAAATCAGGAAAGGTGTGTGCCAAGGGTTGCATTCTTTTACCATATTATTCAATCTGTATGCTGAGCAAATCAACTGAGAAGCTGCATTCTATGAAGAGGAGCATGGCATCAGGATTAGAGGAAGATTCATTAATAATCTTTGATATGCAGATGATACAATCTTTCTTGTTGAAAGTGAAGAAGAATTAAATTCCGTACTGATGAATACCAGTGACAATAGTCTTTGGTATGGATTGCATCTCAATGTAAAGAAAACAAAAATTCTCACCAGTGACCAAATAAATAATATAATAATAAATGGAGAAAAGATTGACATTGCCAAAGACTTCAATTTGTTTGGACCCATCACCAACACTCATGAATGCACAAGTCAAGAAATCAAACAACATATTGTGTGAGTAAATCTGCTGCACAAGACCTCTTTACAGTGTAAAAGCAAAGTCATCAATATGAGGATTTAGCTGTGATATTTTCAAAAGACTCATATGCATATGAAATTTGGATGATGAATAAGGAAGATCTTCGGAGAATTGATGCATTTTAGTTATGGTGTTAGAGATGAATATTAAAAATACTATGACTATTAGAAGAACAAACAAATGCTCCTTAGAAGTCAATATGGGGAAACTTTGGACATATTATCAAGAAGGGCCAGTCCCTGAAGAAGAACACCATGTGTGGTAAAGTGGAAGATCATTAAAAAAGAGGAAGAATCCCCAGTGAAATAGTTTGGCACAGTGGCAGCAGCAATGGGATTAAGTGTAATAATTATTGCTAGGATGTTTCAGGACTGGGTAGTGTTTTGCTCTGTTGTGTATAAGGTCACTATGAGTCCGAACCGACTGGATGGCACCTAAGAGCAACAACAACAACATTGCACTTTTCAGGATATCTGAGATCTCTCTTCTCTGTGGTGATAGATAGTATGGGTATAAATGTGTTCATCTTTTATAACTAAGGGAGAGAACTGTAAGACTAATGTTGACAAAGTACTTTGGGTTTCTTGGATGGAAGACTCTAGAGAAATATTCTACCATAAAATTGTTAACTAATGTCTTACAATGTAAGATTTAGTATATTTCCCCACATAAAACATTAAAGAAGTTATAATAACAAAGAGATACCCTAAGTAAGGCAATTAGTAACTCAGTTCATAAACAACTACACAGACGGTACATTAAAACAAAGAATCAAATTCTTGGTTGTTGTTCCTTTTAATTGCTTGATCAATGTTTTCAATGAATAAATTATTAAACAATATAAATAGAAATGTAGTAGTAAGTAACATTTACAAAAGTTGATTTTTTTTTTTTCCCATCAGTTAAAAGTATAACGGTTAAGATGCTTTGCCGTCATTGGATTTGAGTTTTGATCCCTACTTTTCTATTTAATAGATAACTTAAATTCTGTTAACTTCATTCCATTATCTATGGAATAAGGATGATCATACCCACCTCACTGGTAGGGTAGAAAGCATAAAGGAGAGCAAATCTGGAAAACACTTAACACTTGGCACACAACGATTAGTAATGAAAACAGAAAAATGGATACAGCTTAGAACAGTGGTAATCTTACCAGATTCCAAACCTTCTTATATAGAAAATAGTTTTATGCCCACATTAATATCATAAAAATAAATTTTATGTTTAATATAAGCCATCTAAAAGTAAAGGTGTCATTTTAATGACTAAGGTGCCCTCACCCACATCCTGGTGTTTTCAATCAGCTTCTTATGAATGTGCGAATAGAAAACAATAGAAAGGGAACAAAGAAAATGAATTCATGCATTCAAACTTTGGTGTTGGCAAAGAATATGGAATGCACATGGATTGCCAAAGAACAAACTAATCAGTCTTAGAAGAAATACTACCAGAATATTCCTTAGAAACAAGGGCTACAAGACTTTGACTCTTAACTTGAGGCATCGCATAAGGAAAGACCAGTCACAAGAAAAGACCATCTTACTTTGTCAATTGGAAGACCAATGAAGGTTACCAGTTTAAATCCACCAGCCAATCCATGGGAGAAAGATGAGGATTTCTGCTCCCATACATCTTTATAGTCATGGAAATCTCATACAGGGTTGCTATGAGTTGTTATTGTTGTTGTTGTCAGGTGCCATCGAGTCGGAACCGACTCATAGCGACCCCATGTACAGCAGGACAAAACAATGTCCGATCCTGGGCCAACCCCACCACCCTGCCACACTTGACGCCATCAATGATGCCACCTGGCTGATCCATCTCGTTGGGGGTCTTCTTTTTTTTCTCTGACCCTCCATCTTACCCAGCATGACATCCTTCTCCAGCGACTGTTCTCTCCTGACAGTATGTCCAAAGTATGAGAGACGAAGCTTAGTCATCCTGGCCTCCAAGGAGCACTCTGGCTGCACTTCTTCCAAAATAGATCTATTGGTTCTTTTGGCAGTCCATGGCACTTTCAGTATTCTCCGCCAACACCACAACTCAAAGGCATCAATTCTTCTACTATCTTCCTTATTCACTGTCCAGCTTTCGCATCCATATGAGGTTACTGAAAATGCCTATGAGTTGGACCTGACTAAATGGCTCACATTCACCATCACCAATGGAAACAAGGAAAATGTTCAACAATGAGATACATTGACACAATAGCCATAATAATGAACTCAAACATATCAATGATCATGAAGATGATGAAGGTGCAGGACACGGCAACATTTTGTTCTATGTCCATAAGGTCACCATGAGTCAGAATCATCGACTCATTGACAGTTGTTCATAAAATAACAATAATAATAATAATCATCAAGGCAGTACTTCAATAAAGGAAGAGTAAGGGAAATTGATTTATAAGGAAATCGCATGCATTTCAATATAAGCTTGAGTACAGCTACACCAGCTTTCACAATACAGCAATCAAATGCTTGTACATATAAGATCATACTTGGTGACTCTGAAATTGTGAAAAACTCTTGGCAATATCTCATATAAAGCAAAGAGTGATCTCTCATTTCTTTGGTAGCCACATTACTAGAAACTTTACATTGCCATATAAATAAAATATATGTTTTTCATTTAAACTATTCAGAAATATTCTGTGTTTATATAAAACAGAGTTAGTTTCTAACCTTAAAAAATCATCAACACATTTTCACCTGCATAAACTTTGATTAGAATGACTTCATTGTGTGGGACAGTCCCTCTTTTCACCTAAGAACAGTGTTTACCATTATTAGGCCCCATCTGTAAACGTCATAGCCTCCAATCTCTGTTGCAACAAAGAGTAAACTCACAACTTTCCCAAAATGTCTTAAAGTGTGGTGGTGCTGCCTTCTTTGGAAACTAGTGGCTTAGAGGGCCATTGGATTTTGAAAGTTTATTTTCATAGAAACTTCTTTAACAAGACAATTGTCTTGAAAAGCTAGGCTTTTAGGGGGAAAATAGTTTTAATAACCAAGCTTATTTAAAATTTCTAGATAATCCCACACCAGAATGAACAGTCTAGTCAAGTGCAGATGAAAGATGATACTTAAGACTCTGAAGTGTCTGCAGCACTTGTGCAAGGCAAATGGAACATTAGAATATTAGGAAACTCCAATGGATTCCAATCAAGATTAACCTCCAACTGGTCTTTCAGCAGTAGACACACTCGGAAAGTCCAGAGGTGGACTAGTATCAACTCAGTAGTTAAGTCCAGTGGCAGAGGATGAGTGTTATCTGGTTCTGTGGACATAGTAGCATGGACTACCTTTCTCCGTTGCTACCATATGAATGTATGAGTCACACTTCTTGCCAATAAAATCAAAGATAGTCTTTGATTTTATTGGCAAGAAGTAGAAACAAGGTCAAGGGGAAATTTTGAAAGACCAGATGTAACCTAAAGAGATGACACAGTAACTTAAAGGGAATTTTTCATTCTTGTGCCAGAGTAAATCTGAAAAGTTCTTCTCTCCCATTATGTAAAGCTTATGAAACAGATAATATCTGCTATAGTTCTGATATGGCACTGTAGGTTAAGCACTAAGCTGCTAACCACAAGGTTGACCATTCAAACCCACCAACCGCTCCTTAGAAACCCTATACAGGGTTGCTAAAAGTTGGGACTGACTTGAAGGCACCACCAACACTAACAACAGGAAGAAGTAGAAACCTATATATTTGTCATATATTACCATAGTATGAATAAATCGCAGTTCAAGCTCACCAGCTGCTCCTTGGAAACCCTATACGGGGTCGTTGTGGGTCGGAACCAGCTTGATGGCACTTCACAACAATAGTATGAATAAAGGAGCTCTGGTAGCATAGTGGTTACAAATCAGGTTGCCAAACTTAAGGTAAGCAGTGCGAAACTACCAGCTGTTTTGCGGAGGAAAGATGAGGCTTTCTGCTCCCGTAAAGATTTAAAGCCTTGGAAACCCTGGACAGGGTCACTGTGAGTCGGAACCGACTCAACAGCACATAACCAACCAGCCATAGTATGAATAAATCTATAGCAAAAGGAGCTTGGTAGCATAGTAGGTTATAAGCTGGGCTGTTAAACACAAGGTCAGTAGTTTGAATCTTTGTTTTGCTTCATGAGAGAAAGATGAGGTTTTCTGCTACTATAATGACTTCCAGTCTTGGAAACTCTGTACAGTGTTGCTATGAATTGGAACTGACTTAAGAGCACACAACCACCAACACCACCGTTATTAACCAAGCGTTTACCTCAGTCTCCAGACATACACAATAGTAGTGATGTTTTGATTAGAGATAGTTTTGGAATCATATATCACAGTTAACTTTGCTTGCAATGTCAGACCTAACTTATTTTTGAGCTCAGTATTTACTTTATTAACAAACACAAGTAGCTCAATAATTTCCATTGAAAAATTAAGAGACCATGGAATTTTTGTAGCAAAACATTGTGTCATTTCTTAAATTCAATTTTTTGGCAGTTGAACCTGAATCTTGTCCAAAAATGTAATTTTTTTCACCTTTTGGTATGAGCATTAAAAACAAACATACAAACAAAAACAAGAAACAAACAGAAAACCAAACCAGTTGCTATTGAATGAATTCTGATTAGCATTTGGTAGTTTGGTATTATTTATATGGGATTTTTTTAAAAAAGTATTCTCTAATCAATTTCATAATTTTACCTCACTTTCCTTTTAAAGAGAAAATTCCTGTGATTTATGTATCTATTGAACAGTAGGTTACATGTTGGGATGCTAATCATTCCTCAGGAAAAAGATGAGGTTTTCTGCTCCCATAAAGATTTACGGCCTCAGAAATACCTCATCAGGTCTCTATAAGTCAGAATCAACTCTATGAGACTGTGTTTTTATTTAAAAACATATTAATGTAAGGAGACCTGGTAGTACAGTGGGTTAGTCATTGGTGTGCTAACCAAAATGGTAACAGTTCAAACCCACCAGTTGTTCCACAGGACAAGCATGATACATTCTGCTTCTGTAAAGATTATCACCTTGAAAACCCTATGGAGCAGTTCAACTTTGTCCTATAGGGTTACTGTTGTTGTTAAGTGTTGTCTAGTCGGTTCCAACCCATAGCAACCCTGCATAGGGTTTCTGAGGAGTGACTGGTGAGCTTGAACTGATGACTTTGCAGTTCAAATGGCTTTGGTGCATTAACTCACAGTGCCACATCACAGGACTCCTGGAGTCAGTTAATGTGCTACAAACCACAAGGTTGGAAATTCAAGTCCAGTCAGATGCATCTCAGAAGAAAGGCCTTGTTATTCTGCTTCCAAAAAGTAGCGATTGGAAATACTATGGAACATTGTTCTGTGACAGGCATGAGGTTGCCATGAGCCAGAATCAACTTGAGGGAAATTGGTTTTAATGTTCATGTGTCAGGAAGCACTAAAAATTTAGAGGTAGAAGTTTTAAAGAAAGTAGAAAAACACTGCAGCCCAAACAAAACAAAACTCAAGCACAAATGTCTGTGTGCACACAGTTTTCATCTGTGTTCTACATGCCCAGATAAATCACAGCCCTGGACATAAACTGTGAAGAAAACTCATTCCACAGATGGCAACGGGCCTTAAAGCATTCCTTACTGATTCCCTCTTCAGGAGATATCTCAGAAGCAGCACAAGTAAATCAGGCAGAATTTTCCCAGTAAATGAGTCTGTATGTCACCATGGACTGAGCTGATCTTCTACAGTTATAAATAGATGTGTAGTGGGTCCGGGAAGGGTATGGAGACACCAGAAAATATGGTAGTTCTAGTAGGGTGGGAGACTCAGGTCAGGAGGTGGGGGCAGGAATAGAAACAAGTGCAATTGATGCCAGAACTTAGAGTTCTGTTATTAATAGTGTTTTGTTCTCAGAAGGGATTGACTGGGTGATTCTTTGACTCTGGGTGATTTTTTTTTCTTCCTCTTCTTACTATATCATTTGATTTCTGCTGGCTCATGCCCTCTTTGCCACTTCCTAGCAAGCCTGGGGAATGATTTTCAATTGATTCCCCTTGTGGGCATCTTTTTCCAGGGGACTGTGTCACATAATTGATTTCCCACCTTACTGGGGAGTTTTTTTTGTTTGTTGGTTTGGTTTTTGGATTTTTATCTAAATAAGGACTTGTTTACATGACTTTTTTAAAGCCACCCAAAATAATCAAGTTATGTAAAAGAGACAGAGAGAAGAAAAGAAAAGCCTATACACAAAGGGACTTCAAAAATTCATGGAAACGTTCCATTAGCTTTAAAAAGCCTTTTTAAAAAGTTTTTATTGTGAGTTATGTGATAGTTTACATGGGAGAACACCAGCTTTACATTCATCCTGCTGTAATTCATTTCATTGCAATGATTACAATCCCCTCTATGTATCATCAAACAACCAGAGGATACACCCAGCAAGTCTGCACCCTGGGCCATCAGCACACAGCCCCTCTCCCTTCCTGAGTGCAGAGTACCCAGCTGCTCCATCTCTCCACATCATTATCTCTGCCTCCATTTCTGGTATCACTGCTTCTCTGGTTAGGGTCCCAGGGACCTCCACTCCTGAAATGCAAAATCAATCACTCCCCTCCTTTTGTTACAAAACATCTACCTTTACATTTCCAAGCCTCACAGTCAGTCCTGGTAGCAATTATTCACTATTGCATCACAAGAGTCTTATCCTCATTTCCGTTCATTAGCCCCATCCCAAAAGATTGGAAACCATTCAGTGGAGATTCTACCTTCTCCTGCCCCATCTGGAACTAGGCTCCCTCTTGAAAGCTTGTAAGCCATTCACTTCTTGCCTTTGTAGCCCCCCATTTTGGGTAGCCAATGTCTAAGTTGCCCATCCCTGTCAACCCTGTGTACCGAGGGGGTGGGAATGATCCTCGCTGTAAAGATTAGTTCCCTCTTTTGAGCAATTACATCCATAAGTATAACTCAAGTTCATCAAATTGCATCAGATTACTCTTTTTTTCCCCTCCTCTTCTTTCTTCTTCTAGTTGAGTTCTGATCATCCAAACATTGAAGTCAGGTCAAGTGGGTACTATCTGCAAGTGTGGGTGTTCTTGTGCATCTCCCCTCACTTCATATCAACTGGATGTTTCACTCTCCGCTCTATGAGTCCATGTCACAGTCTCTGGGCCCATGAGTCCCCAGGCCTTGCCATACTGGTGGCCAACCAGGTCTCAACCCCCGTTCACAGAAGTGTATTGAATGAGATCAGACTTAGCTCACAACCTCACTGCTGTTTTTCCCTCACTTCAGTGACCAACGTGGTCAATAGTCAGACTACATGCCTACTCGTGCTTTGAGTCTTAGTCTTGGAAGGGGTGGGGGGACCTACCATTTCCTGGTGATCAGAAAACACACACACACACATATTTCCCTCTCCCTTTTAGGGTGACTTCTTTTTCTAAATATTTTACAATAATGGTCTTATGCAGCATTTCTACTTTTGTGACTAATTTCACTCAGCATAATGTCCTCAAGGTTCATCCATGTTAACTGGTGGTATGCAGCTTCCTTGTTATTATTCAAGGTAGCATAATATTCCACTGTGTGTATGTACCACAATTTGTTTATTCATTCTTCAGTTGATGGGCACTTAGGCTGTCTCCATCTTTTTGCTATTATAAATACTGCTGCTATGAACATTGGTGTGCATATGGCTCATATTTCTTGTGGATTATAAGGTATTTCTATTTCCAACCTTATGATGAACTGCCATATTGCTTTCCAGAGTGGTTGGACATTTTGCAGTCCCACCAGCAATGCAGGAGCATCCCAGTCTCTCTGCATCCTCACCAACATTTATTGTCCTCTACTTTTTTGATCTTTGCTGTTATTGCTGGTTTGAGATAATATCTCATTATTGTTTTGAATGCATCTCTCTGGCTAATGCGTCAGACTGCAAAGTCGTTTGAACTGCTAAGTCAGTGGTTCAAGCTCACCAGCTGCTCCTTGGAAACCCTACACAGGTCTCTCATACTCGGTCGGAATCGAATTGACAGCATTTAACAGCAACAAAAACAATGGCTAATGATTATTAGCATTTTTCCATGTGTTTGTTGGCTGCCCGAATCTTCTCTTTGGTGAAGTGTCTGTTCATGTCCTGTGCCCATTTTTAAATTGGGTTATTTGTCTTTTTCTTGTAGAGGTGTTTTAGTTTCTTATGTATCTTAGATATTAGTCCCTTGTCTAATGTGTTGTTGCAAAAATAGCTTTCCCATTTGTGGGCTCTCTTTTTCCTCTTACGTTGAAATATTTTGATGCACTTAAGTTTTTAATTTTTAGTATGTCCCAGTTGTTTATTTTGTCTACTTTTGTTTATGCTATTTTCAAAATGTTTGGTAATCTGTGTACACCTTGTATTAGAGACCTCATACACTTCATACTTCTGTTCCCCAGGCTGGATGTTCTCAGCATTGTGAATTGTGTCTTCCTTTGAGTCCCAAGTCTCATCTGCTTCCTCAGGCCATAGGGGCACATTGCTGCCTTCATTCTCTGGGCCTGTATTGTTGTCTACTGGAGGCTGATTTTCAACCTCTGGTATTCTAGGGTTCACCTTCTTGAAGGCATCTAGACGGTTTCCCACAACTTCCTTCTTATTTAGCTCCTTAATTTTCCTTCTTTTCTTTGGCACAGACACTGCCACTTGGGTGGCTGCTACTGCCTCCAAATTCTGGGACAGGTGGGTTGGAGCAGAAGTACTCTCTTGAGGGTGCAGTTCCTCTCCTCCCTTCTCCACCAGCTTCTCCTTCCTCCTCCTCCTTGGCAGGGGAAGCAGCTGAAGACGCCATGGCTAGAGTGGCAGTGAGGGTGGTGGGCGGAGTCCCTGGTGCCATAGTCTCATGGACCTCCTCCTTTGGCTCGCTGACTAGGCTTATATCCACAGCTGGTGGTGAGGGGGCTCCATTGAGCAGTTCCTCAGGTTGGGCAGTTGGAGCAATGGACACAAGGGATTCAGAAGGGCAATCCGGAGACGAGAGAGAAGCACGCTCTGGGCTCGGTTCACTTCTGGTTCCCGATGCTCAGATGGAAGCACACCGTTTGGCTCATGAAGAGATGTGAGGTGGAGGAGAACCTGGAGAAGGCTGGAAGGAAACTCTGATGCTGGAACTTGCTTGTTATGTGTCATTTCTACCTCCAGTATGGGTTCAGAGAGGGCAGTGGGTTCCCGTGAGACACAACATGGCTCCCCAGTTTCAGGGGCATGGGGGTTGATTCTTCTACAGACATCTGTATCATCCCCATTGTCATAGTGTCCCCAGTAATAGAAAGGACTTCAAGATTAGGGTCCAAGATTGGAGGTGGTGACGGGGTTGGAGAAGGTGATGAAGACTGGGATTCTGAAGGGCTGTGCTCTGGACCAGGCAGTCCTGGTCGACCCCCAATGATTGCTCCCTGCGATCTGTCATCTGGGCGGACGATGGCAACCTGATGTGTCTCCCCATTAGCTTGAGGCTGCAGGCTGCCTCTAATCTGGGAGTAGAGGCAGTGCAGGTCCAAGACATGGTCTCCTCTGTGATATCCTTCCCTCCTTGATTTGGATCTTGAATTCGGATTGTCTTACGTTTCTGGTAGCTGGTTCATCAAAACTGGGGTGGGGCCCACACCAACGAGAAACTGCTGCACGCCTTGGCCTGGGTAATAGGCACCAGCGTAGGTCTCAAACTCCGTAGGGCTTGCACAGGGATAAAAGCTGGGGGCTCTTGGCTGCACAGGGTACTGCTGAGGCGAGACAACATATGTGGAACGCACCTGTCCAGAGATGTAATAGGCCTCCTGAGAGGGTGGGTAGGAGATCTGGGAAGGGATCATCATTACTTGGGATCCAACAAGGTAGATCTGGGCACTTGGGCCAGGGCTGGCGGGGGCTGCACTCTGGAGGTTGCACTGCTGGGGGCTGGGCCCGGCTAGGATAGAGGCGCTGGCTGGGCTGAGGAGGCGTGTTCATTTGTGTCGCTTGTGGCGTATTGAACACCACCGGTGAGGGGCTGTCTGTCCCGGGGGAAACGCTGGCTGTAGGATCCGAGGGGACAGGGCTGGCAGGGGGCCTGTGGGCTGTGGAGCTTTGTTCATTTCATTTGGTGACACATCAGTCACCCTCGATTAAGACTAAGTCCACGGTGCAGCCTACAGGTTCTAGGCATCCGAGGGCCTTCAGTCTCCTTCAGTCCTTGCGGTTGAGCTCCACACAGCCTCATAGGCGTAGTCCACAACCATTTCCGGCTCCCAGCACAGATCCCGCTCGGCGGCCACCCTCCATTAGCTTTTAATTCCATTTTTCCATGAATTTTTTTTGAAGCTCCCTCAATATACACATGCATATATAGTAGAGTCCTGGTGTGACACTGTAGGGTAAGCACTGGACTGCTAACGGCAAGATCAGTGGTTCAAACCTATCAGCTGCTCCTTGGAAACCCTATACTGGGTCACTATGGGTTGAAACCTAGTTGATGGCACTTATGTGAAAGCTGGGCAGTAAATAGGGAAGACCATAGGTTAATGCGCCAGACTGCAAAGCCATTTGAACTGTAAGGTCGGCAGTTCAAGCTCACCAGCTGCTCCTTGGAAACCCTATACAGGGTTGCTATGGGTCAGAACTGACTCAACGGCACTTAACAACAACATAGAAGAATTGATGCTTTTGAGTTATGGTGTTGGAGGAAAATATTGAAAGTGCCGTTGGCTGCTAATAGAACCAACAGATCTGTGTTGGAAGAAGTGCAGCCAGAGTGCTCCTAGGAGGCCAGGATGGCCAAACTTCGTCTCTCATCCTTTGGACATATTGTCAGGAGGGAGCAGTCACTGGAGAAGGATTATCATGTTTGGTAAGGTGGAGGGTCAGAGAAAAAGAGGAAAATCCCAGCAAGATGGATTGGCAAAATGGCAGCATCAATGGGCTAAAGTGTGGCAACAATTGTGAGGTTAGGCCAGCGCCGGGCAGTGTTTCATCCTGTTGTGAATAAGGTTTCTATGAGTCGGTATCGACACGATGGCACCCAACAACAACAATAATAGCACCAAATATATATTTATATATCAATCATGTTGATCTATAACAACATAAAACCTAGAAGAAAATGTAACAAAAAGTTTATATAAATCTACTTCTATGTGTTGAGATAACAAGTAATTTTAATTTTCATAATTATAATTTCTTCCACTTTCAAAATTTTCTGTGATGAACATATATAAATTATATAATTGGAAAAACTGTATTTAACATTCCATCCATTTTTGTGTTGCTTTGTATTAGCTAGTATTGAAATGTTTCTAAAATGACAATAAGTATGCACTGATGGTGAGTATAGTACAGAAGTGGAAAAAAACAGTATTTTCAACAGGAATGGATTTATATTTTTATCTTAGATTTAAAGAATTTTATTTAAGTTGTCTTGGATTTGTCCCCTAAAGGCAGTATTATAAGGTGTAATGAACATTGTGTTTTGATAACCCAGAATGTATTTTGCATCTCTAATGTCACTTAGATATCTTTTGATAAATGATCACTTGCCTAGTCTAGTTTAATGGTGATCAGAGGTTAAGTATTCAGCTATGTAGAATACCCCTTAATTTTGAACTTTATATAGGGGAACAAAGAGACTGAACAATAAATAGATCTCCACCAGATCAAACAGGCAGTACCTGTTTCCTGGGCTTGTTCAATGCCTATTCCCAAGTCCAATTCTCCAGTCTTCTGTGTGAGGCCCCAAGATCCAGCCATGCAAATTCCCCTTTACTTAAATTAATCAGAATCAACTTCTTTTGCTTGTAACCAAAAGGCCTGCTTATGATAGAATTATTTTACAGCTGGACTCAGGCAGCTCTCTGCTTATCCCTGGGGACACCTGAATGTCTCTGTCTGGCTTTGACCAATTAAGGTCAATGGGTTAACTAAGCAACTAACTAACTATGACGCACTATTTAAAGTGTGAAACAATGCTGGTGAAAACCAGGTGCAGTTTCTTTGCTAATGCCTTTCATCTGGCATAGCCAGTGAGCCTGATTCGATTATGTGACCAGAAGGAGCTACAATACCCTACTAGGAACATGGAAGTCTTGCAAAATCAATATTCATAGCACTAATTTTGGTGGTTTGATCAGGAAATCCAGTGTGCCCCTGTGCCAGTCAGAAGGATCTGGAAAAGATCTCTTAGACTCCCAAAGCTTGCCTGAACTCTTTTGCTTGCTGCACAGGGTCTTTTGCCTTTATTTAAGCTTTATGTGAGTGTGCTTGAACAGCCAACCATGAGATTAGTAGTACAGTGCTTATCCTACAGCGCCTTACCAACCCTCTCTTGGTTGGTAGGTAGTCGTACCGAATAAGGGAAATATGTAGTAATTTCTTCATGATTGTGTGAAAAGATATGGCACAGTCTAGGCAATGTTTCATAGGCTACTTGAAGATCAGACTGCAATCAGGAGAATCTTTTTACCATCTTCTGAATATGATTTAAAAAACAAAACAACAACAACAACAAGAAAACCCTTCATGCTTACGTCAGAGCCACTACTTAATGGTAGAATTAATGAGCCTGTATGAGCAATTCTCCTTGGGCATTTCTCTTACATATAATTTCATCCTTTTTGTTGCATCCTTTCCACCTGCCTCATCTGTTCTCTTGTGATTGCCTGTTATTGTTGTTAAATGCAGAAGAGTCAAGTCTGACTCATAGTGACCTTGTTTAGGGTTTCTGAGGAGCTGATAGTGGGTTTGAACCACTGCCTTTTGTGGTTAGCTTTCAAGTGCTTATCTTATGGTGCTACAACTAATATATTTTAGGGAGATCCAGTGAACTCTGGATTCCAAAACTGCTATTTATCTGTTGCAGTCAAGCTATAGAATTTTCTGGTTCACAGAGAATTCACGGCAGGATTCACAATCTCCATGGCTTGTAACCTTGTAGTATCACTTGTAACATTGTCCTATCAAGGTTATGTTTACTTTTTTTTTTTTCCTATCTATTGACTGTGAACATCTGTTTTGATGTTCAGTCACTTATCTTTGCACAGCCAACAGCATCGAGCAAGTTATTTTGTGCATGGTAGATGCTCAATAAGCTTTTACAGAATATACTTGATGGTCAAGCTTCCACAAATTCAAAAATGGCTGTTTTTCATTCTGCTCCAATGTCATAATTTTGAAAGTTAAAAAGCTCACTAAAATAAATGAATGCAAGAAAAGAATTTATAAATGCAGCTTCTAAACTTTGGAATAGAATGAAAATTTCATTTAATATATACAGAATTTTAGATGACCTGCATCATATGAGACTATGATGCCCAAGAATTAGCATTCTTGCTGATGGTCATGAAAGGTCTAAGATTCTAATAACCTTTTAATTAATGAAGGAGACCTTTATTCTGTCCAGTGTAATTTTGTTGTGTTTTATTGACTTTCTGTAGAGTAAGGCAGTACAGTCAGTAGTTAGAAGCACAGATTCTGGAGACCGACTGCTAGGAATTAAATCCATGGAGGTTCAAGTTCACAGATGCTTCTTGGAAACCCTATACAGGGTCCCTATGATTCTGCTCCCATAAAGATTTACAGCCTTGGAAACCTGTACAGGGTCACTATGAATCAGAACCAACTCCACAGCACATAACTACCACATGAGTCAGAACCAACTTGATGACACTTAACAGCAACAACAACACCATAATTATTAGCCATGTAAAACTTGGACAAGTCACTTTGTTCTGACTTTATTTTCCTATCTGTAAAGTGGGGATAATACAAGTACTTGCTCTTGGGGAAGTTTTGCGTGTTTTGTGGCATAGTGTTGTAGGATAAGCACTGGACCACAGAATTGGTTTCAAACCCTCTAGCTGCTCCTTGGAAACCCTATACAAGGTGGCTATGAATTGGAACCAACTTGACAGCACTTAACAACTAAAGCAACAGGATAAGCACTGGACTGCTAAGCTCAGGGTTGGCAGTTTAGACCCACCAACTATTTCTTTCTCTCATTCACACACACAACCATGTAATTACTCAATGTTGTTGTTGCTGTTAAATGCTATCGAGTAGGTTCTGATGCATAACAACTCTGTATAGTGGTTCTGAGAAGTGACCAACTTTGTGGTTAGCAGTCCAGCGCTTATCCTAGAGTATACCATGCAATAAACTCAATAAATTAATATCTAAGACTTATCAGCCAGGAGTTTATAGTATAATCAGAAGACTGTTATAAATCTGGTACCATTTGTTCATTGAGTTATCCTCATGTATTCTTTCCTTTCAGGTCTTCCTGTGTGTGCACATGCTGAAGTAGGGAACACTGTCCTATATACTAAATTCTTCAAAAGAATAGAGAAGGTTCCCCACCAACCCATTCTCTCACGTTGGTCATGCATCTTTTCATTTTCAAGGGAATGATAACAAATTGTCTAAATGTGGCATAGGACGGGGCAATGTTTGATTCTATTATAAATATAGTCGCCCGGAGTCACAGCTGACTGAAGAAAACTAATAACAACAAATCAACCAAGGAGAAAAATCATCTTGCATGAAAACGTCTTTCTGATAAAGATGAGTGAGTCCCATTATATGAAAAGGATAAGGGTTAACCAGCAGTAACCCAAGTCTCCTTACCCTACACTAGTCTCTAAGGGGAACCCGTTTCAATTTGTAAAGCAAACTCACAACTCTTTGATGATAACATTTCTTCAGACATATATAAAGCAAATGGCCCAAACAAGTCTTGTAACTCCCTTTAATCAAATGATTGTTGTTGCTAAGTGCTGTGGAGTGGGTTTCAACTCACAGTGACCCTGCATAGGGTTTCTGAAGAGCAGCTGATGGGTGTGAACTGCTGACCGTGTGGTTCTCAGTACAGCGATGATCCTACAGTGCCACAGCAGGAGTCCCAATGAAATAGTTTGGTTATATGAAAACTTAGGTCTAATTGAGATCATTTATTTATATAAAACCAAATATTTAACTTTGTTGTTGTTAACTGTCATCAAGTAGGTTCTGATTCATAGTCACCCTGTATAGGGTTTCCAAGGGTAACTGGTGAGTTCGAATCGCTGACCTTATGGTTCAAACCAACCTTGTAGTTCAGTGCTTTATCCCACAGCACCACAAATTCCTTAATAGTATGTTTTTGCTTTGATTTATTCTTTTCTTCCTGATTATATGTCAGCCAATGTATATGAACACCTGTGAATACACACATAGACATGCAAACGTTCCCTTATCCAACTGACTTGGGCATCCCACCCTTTCTCTGGTTCAATGTCTTCAGCGTTGGGTGAGGGGAATTATGTGTAAGAAGACTTGTAGAAGTAATGCCTGGAGAAGAAGTGGAACCACCCCAGGGCTCAGAGGTGGGAAAGGTCTAGGATCTTCCTTTCAAAGGACTCACAGGTTCTGGCATGCTGGCAGCCTAAGCGATGGGAGGAAACCATGACTTTAGGGGATGGAATCACTGACAGTTTAAGAGATTCCCAGTGATAAAATCCACCTTTGAACACACACAAATACACAAACCTATGAGAATTTGCAGTATTATTTTTTAAAAGATAAACAAAGCACAATCCTGAGGTCAATTTGTGATTCTGGGATGAGAAGCTGGCACGAGGGTTCATAGTAATCTGGAGTTTAGAGATATCCCTTCAATAATGGAAGTCGTCTTTAGTGAAATATGTTTACCTTCTTGCCTTAGAGTTTATTTCCTTCAACTTGAAATTTCACATTTTGATTTGTTAATGCCTCAGATTGACCACTAGGTGGCAACGTTGTCCTTTATGGTGCAACTTTGACTACAATAAACGAATGCGATGGATTTATTTTTCCAACACCCCAAAATTAAAAACAAAACAAAAACAAAAACAAAAAACAGAAAAAGCAAGGCTAGTAATTTAAACGCATCAGTCTGTGACATAGAAACAACATAGAACATACTCAATTACGAATTTGCCATTCATTTACTGAAAAAGTTTACTAAACAATATTCTATTTTTATACATCCTTGGAATAGACTTTTGTTTCTGGTATTTGTAAGGAAGAATGTGACTTCAGTTCTGCAGGTTTTAGGGATTACTGGGAATCCGGGGAGTGCCGGGGATTGTTGGATGATTTTTACCCAAACCATTTAACACTCCTCCTGATTTTTTAACAGTGGTTCCCAAACCCAGAGACATAAAATTAAATAAATGCAAAAAAAAAAAAAAAAAAAAAAAAAAAGATCAGGGCAGTGATCTCTCTGCAGAGATTCTGATTTTGTAGATTTAGAGTGGTGCTTTGGTATCTGGTTTTTTAAACACTCCTCTTTTCTGATTACTGCGATGAATGCAACAGAACCCTCAATATGAAGTTAGTTTTAATTCAATTTAATGCAAAGTGTCTTTTATACTTTTTTTTTTAAGAGAAAATTTTCAATGAAAATACTCAGTAGAGATAGTACAATCTCTAGACACTGACATATTCATTTATTCTATGTGTTTCAAGCAAAGATGATCAGACTTGTGTATGGGCTGTAACTGGTGATACGATGATGAGAAAGAGAGTCAGTGCTGTCTCCAGTCCAGAGGAATCTCAAACTGCGGACTGTGGGGCTTATACATAAATAGTCTCAGGTATTCAAGAATGATGTCCCTCTACTGTTATTCTATTAAAAATTAGGTTATGTACCTTTAAAAATCATGAATGACCACTTTTGAAGATTTTGAGAGCTCTGTTAGCTACAGATTTATGAAGGATACAATTTCTCTGTCATCTTCATTTTCTCTTCTCTCTTTCCTTTTGTCTCTTCTTGTTTCTACCTTTTCTCTTTATATGCATGTGTGTCTCATTGTCTCTCTCTGATTCTCTCATCCTTCTTTTCTGTCTCATTTTCTCTGATTGTCTTTCTCTCTCTCTGTCATTATTTTCTTTGGGTTGTTATTTGATAACTGATTTAAAACAACTTAACACCGTTGAGCTATTATTTTACCTTGGTGAATTTGAATCTATGAATTTACTTCTTTACCTGATACTTTTTCTTTTCTGGGATTAAAAATACCATGAAGATTTCCATTAGAAAATAACATCATCATTTTCTGGGGTTAATGCATGGCCTTAAATAAAGGCCTTTGTAATGACAGACTAACATGAATAGTTCTTTCTGAATAGGTTTACAAATAAGCCACAGACACCTTCAAAATACTACCGAGCAATTTTATATTCATAACTAAAGAGCACCACGATACAATAATGTGATCCTCCAGTTTAAAAAATATATAATGTGCTGCCTACAAAACTATACTTACACGAATTGTTTTCTGCTACCAGAAGGTAAAAAATTGAGAAACTTACTGCTTTGTTACATCCAAGTCTCTAGTTTTCTTTCCCTAGTTCTTAAAGAAATCCTTCAATTTGACAAGAAGCTTCCTAAAAGTTTTCTAGCTCGTTAAAAAAGAAAGAAAGAATTTAATTAAAAAAAAAAAAAATACAGCAAAGCACAATCAGAAGTGGGATCTGCCTGGACTCCATAGCCTGACACACACTAGATGTCTGCTGGGTTTGCATGCCATTCTGGATGTCCACACTTAATCACTACCTTGCATTCCAGGCATGGTACTGGGAAGCAGAGCGTTCTGTTCAGAAGTTTTCATTTAGAGGTAGAATTCTCTGAACTTGCACGGAAAGCGAGACGGCTCCCCCTGAGTGCGCCAGCAGAGGGACCTGAAGCGCCACTCATTTGCCAAGGGCCAGGGGCAGCAGGAATCAGTGTGTCCAAATAGACACTGATTTTCTTAGAATTGTATTCCCAGTTTCTCTCCTTTAAAAAATGCAAGGGAATTATCTGCAGGAAAATATTCAGATTTAGATCAAAAACAGAAACAACTAAGCAGTGCTCTCTAGTGAGAGAGCTAAGCCATCCTTCTTCCATCCTGAAAAATTGTCAGTGATTTTGATTAGCAGGAATCACTGACACCACAAATCAACCTCGTTTTAATTTTTAAAAGACACTCGAGGTATGTTCCAGAGCACCTTGTGCCTGTGCAAACTAAAACATTAAAATAAAATGAAAATTTTAAAACGCTTTAAATCAAAAAAGAGCAGGGGGTTGAGGGACTTTACATTTAGAAGATGCCAGACAGATCTTCAATCCTAGAAAATCCTGTCCTGATTTCTGAATGTTTATCTGTCTGCAAAGCTGGCCCACAGAGTAACTTCTGTCTTCAAAAGGCAATCCTGGCACCTAGAAGATGGGACTGACAGTGAGTATTACCCTGACTTGTTTAATGAGCAGCGTTATTCAACCACGTAGCGAACACTGGGGAGTTTTCTCCCAAGGACAAGTTTTGGTGTTTACATTTTGTTATGCTGCATGATTCCACTGTCCCTTATTTTGACAAGTTCTCAAAAAGTTTGGGAAGAGCCTGGGCAATATGTTGTTGCTGGGTTTGTTTGTTTGTTTGTTTGTTTTTTACTAAAAAAAAGAAAAAGAAAAAGAAAACCATGGTTGCTAACAAAGAAATGATGCCTATCCGTATTAGCCTCTAATGGAACACTGGCATTACCACTTAAGTGAGAGTACTTGGCATCAAGCTATCATTAGAGATACTTGAGGTCTCTATATCACTGACGAGTGGGAACCATGATAGATGTGTTTATTCTTTTGAAGCATTAGGGTACTCTACACTAAGTAAAGGCTACCCACTAAATGGTAGGAAAATTGCCGATTCTTAGGACTGGAAGGAATTGACCTCAAGAAATCTTTAACTGCATGCCACACTTTCTTGAAGTAGGTCTACATACAAGATGTCTGTCTCCTCCTTCCTCCAGAGGATTAATCTACTCAAGTGTTTAATTCCACAGTAGACTATACAAATTCTACCTCTCATAACATATATGGTCAGTTTCTTTAGAATTCAAGCCTAAATTTTTCTCATGCATTTAAAGGAATGACTTTTCTGCTTAGTGGAAAATGTGAGCCATCCTTTTCCTTTGCCAGGAAAAATATTCCAAATTAATTTTCTATTTGTTTATGTGTGTATGAGTAAATAAGTAATATTGAATTAAATTAACTGCAGGATATAATACTGGAAGTATACGTAGAAATATTACATTAACCTGCTATTGTAGAATCTGAAATATCGTGGATGACTAGATGAAAGGATGAAATTGTAGCTACTACCATTAGGCAGCTTATGAATCATCTCTGAATTGACAGCATCAGTCTCATTGACTTAAAAATTATTTGGTGTTAAGAAGTGGGTTGCAAATGTTCTAAAGATGCCAATCTCTATTACTTTATCCCCCTAGACTTTAAAGGTTTTTGTTTTCAAAGAGAAAGACAATCTTGTTTGTTCAAAGACACGACCTTTTACTTATATCAGAGCCATTTTGTGAGAATAATTTAAAGCAACGTCTGTAAAACAAGAAGTGTCTGTTTTTAAAACAGATGCACTGATACATAGCTTCATTATTGTGAGTAAAGAGAACATTTATTTTCCTTTAGAAAGACTTCTGTATTCACAGGCCCAAACTTTCTGTAAGCAAGGTGAGGAAAAATAACCACAAGGAGCATTTTAGGGAGAAATGCTTTCAAGATAGTTAGACATTGACTAAGACCAGCAAGAAATAGTAAAACTGGAGGTGCTTCAAAACAAACATTCAAGCACTCTCAGAAAGCACACATGCTAATTGTCCTGGGTTCCAAGCAACAGACAAAAAGCTGTGCATGTATGTGTGTGCGAGAGAAGGTTGTTTTTCTTAGGCTATGGTGTGCATGTGAGTGCTAGCGTATGTGTATAGTGTGAATGTGTATGTGTGTCTGCATGCATGCGAGCGTGTACCTGTGAGTACATGCATGCACATATGTAGTTGTGAATGTGTGTGTGTGTTCTTTTGCTCTTTGTAGACAAGAGTTTTCCAACCCCTGTGGTGCCCTGTGTGAAAGTCAGAATTGCCTTGCTTGGCTCATTCTTTCTCTGTTTCAACAACCAAGCTCCAATCAAACCCAATCTTTGGTACTGGTAGGTTGTTGCAGACCGTGTAAGACTAGTCAGAGGTTCGAGGCCCTCTAGGGCTGAGTGTAACAAATGAGGCCACTGGCAGTTAATGGAAAACTGCTTTCATCTTAATATTCAGGTATATATATTAAATTAATACACTGGAGTCTTTGAAAATCCACAGATAAATGTGATATTTTCCTAAAGCCGAGACTAAAGGTTGCAAGGTTAAACCTTTCTCCAAAGGATTAACTAAAAATATCTTAGCTACTTCTTGGTTCTTTGTTCTATAGACAAAGAACCCATCCTCCCTAATCCCTTTCCCAGGTGCAGCCCATTCACCTGGGCATCTCCTGCAGAACTCTCACCTTCCCCCAACTGACCTCAGGGGCTATAGATATGTTAATTGGGCCTGAGAATCCAAGTTGCTGGCCTGGGATTCGAACCAGTGAAGTACAATGTAAAGTTACCTGAATGTCTGGAAAAGTACTGATGTTAGCTATACCTTGCCTAAGTCCCTCCCAGCTTGGTGTGAAACTCCTCCCTTAAATAAAGCAGAGGCCCGGGCCTCCCCAGGTGTGCATTACTGGTTGGAAGGCATGGAGTAAAGATAGCAGTGCATTACTGGTTGGAAGGCATGGAGTAACGATTGCAGTACATTACAAGTTGGAAGGCATACAGTAAAGATTGCAGGGCAGTGAGTTACTGCCTGCAGAGGCCATGATGCCTGTAGTCCCAAGCCTGCCCACCAGTGATGTATCCACCCTGGCTTTGGGGTGCCTCATTGTCTCCCTTCTTCTGTTTGTCTGTGTATTCTTTCGCTATCCCTGTCGCCGCTGAATCTCCCCTCCTCGTGAACCAAACACTCGTGACAACTATGTCGAGGGAAAACCCCGACAGTAGGTAGCACAGTTTTAACTTTTAAACTAATCCACAGAAAATGGCATCCCCGGAGGAGAACAGCCCATTTACAACCTAGGCATAGATTTACAGGGAGTTGGAGCAGAAAGACTAGAGGCACTGAGATGACAGCCTCCAGACTGCAGAGAAGGAAGCTGGGCCCAGAAGATCCTGTCTTTTCAGAAAACAATCTGCAATGCACTGTTGAAAAGGGCTGTTGTCCACAGACTGCCTTTGTAGGTTAGCCTTAGAGTAGGTCACTCTGGGCTAACAAGTGCCATCTCTCCCAATAACACTTTTCTTCCACTCTTCTTAAAACAACATTGAAGTGGCAACATAAATATCTGAGGAGTTGGTTGTGATAAATTGGATGATCCTTTGGCTTAAGTCAAATCACCAGCAAAGGTTGAAGTTAGCCTGTGCAGAACTGAGTTTGATGCTTAGTTCTTTGATGCTGTGCTGTGGGCTTGTATTGAGGGGTCTTGCAAGGAGTCATCTATGTAAAGCCTGTTATCCTGCTCCTTGCTGGGATCCCAGGCTGCTAGTTACAGCTTCTGGCCACCAGAGAAAGTGTTGCCAAGACTCTTGAGAAAACATTTTTTTAAGCTTATAAATACAAGAAAAATTGTTTCTCTCTATCAATGAGTTTGTGTTTTCATCTTTCAGATGCTGAAAATCTTGGACACAACATTCTTACTTCTTTGCTTAGGCTGCTTGGAAGCATCGTCTATTATTAGAAAGGCAGCAGTCAGAGCTCAAACTTCAGAAATAGAAAAACTGAGGTTGGGATTCCAGTCACCCACCTTCAGCTATTCAAACCTCCGTTTCCTCGTTTCTAATGTAAAGATGATAATAACGTACTTCATGATTTGACTGTAAGGAAAAGAACTTGTTGATAAAGATAACGAAGATAAACCTTGAAAACCTTGTGGAGCGCAGTTCTACTCTGACAACTATGAAGTCACAATGAGTTGGAGTTCACTCCATGACCCGTCTTTTTTCTTGTTTTTTTAAAGCAGGCATAAGTCATAATCAAATTTGTTTTTCTTGAGTCTTCTTTCTTAGGCTATGGTGTGTAGTCTGGGATTCGAGGAGGGGGAGGTTGAAGGCAAAGACTTCAATTGGGTGGTTGGATCTATGCTGATGAGGGACTGGGCTGGACTCATGACATTCACACAGCCACAAGGTCTCCACCTTCCAGCAACAATACAAGAAGGAATGGCTTGCATTTGTTTTCTTACCTATTTCATTCTTTGCTCCAATGTCAACGGTTATTGTATCTTTTGGTATTGTATGGTTTTTGGTGGTTGTTGGGTGCTGACAAGTGAGTTCCAACTCATACACAGTACAACAGAACGAAGTGCTCTCTGCTCCTGCTCCATCTTTGTTATGTTTTGAGTCCTTTGTGGCTGCCACCATGTCAATCAATCTTGTTAAAAGTCTTAATTCTTTTTTACTGATCTTTGATTTTTCCAAGCATGATGTACTTCTCCAGGAATTGGTCACTCCTGTTAATATATCCAAAATACCAGAGATGAAGTGTCGCCATCCTGGCTTCTTAGAAAGCATTCTGGCTGCACTTCTTCCTGCACAGTTTTTTTTTTTTTTTTTCTTAATTTTATTTTGGTAGTCTAAGATACTTTCAAATTGCTTGTGAAATTAGGGAGGAAAAGAAGGAAGCAAGCATGAAAAAAAAAGAAAAGAGTTAGAGACAATAGCAATAATACTTATGAATTAATTCTCTTTGGTAAAGCAATTCATTTCAAAACAGCTGTCAAGTTTCTTTCCTGGTTTTGGCCTGATTTGGGGCAAGGCTGCACAGCAGACTTTGTGTGTGTTTCCATGATTCAATGCTTCCCACCATTGTCGAGCTGCAATGTCCTACCGTTTGAACTGCAAGGTTGGCAGTTCAAGCTCACCGGCTGCTCCTCAGAAACACTATACAGTGTTGCTATGGTTCGGAACCGACTCAATGGCAATTCACAACAACAACAACAACCATTGTCGAAGAATTGACCCTGTTGACATTATCCTGTAAGGGCAAACTCCTGCTTTCTGTCTCAGCTAAGTTCCTACCTATGATCCAGACACCTGCATATTTAAATGGGCAGTCAGAACAAGTTACCCACCTCATCATTTCTTTACCCAACAAGGTGTGTGAAGGAAGATTCTTATGGCCAGTTGGTCCTAAATTGCATAATAGCTTAAACTCAGCCCTTTAAATTCAAAGAAAAGAAGTTTTCAAACTAATTGGAATTAACCTACTCTGACTTTCGACTTCATCTTTGCTAAAAAGATGATCCTGATCAGCAGGTGGGCAGCCTGATGTGTGTTAATGGGGGGTTTTCAAGTTTGTCTTGCTTTTCTTAAACTATTAAGAAAGAACAAAAAACATTATTTAAAATGAGATCAGTTTCCAGGAAGGCAAAAAAGAAAGCTGAGAATTTATTATTAAAGAAAGCAATAGAACTTTCTAGCTAAGCAAGGTGAAGAAAAAACAACAACAACAACAAAAACCACTGCTCACATCTCCTGGCCAGGTGCTCTGTGCATATAAATGTTTCAAGTTAAGCTTTAAGATCAAGGGAAAGTCTGTAGGGAACCTTGTTTCCTGGAGATCTGCTTGCTAGAGCTGCTCCTGAATAAAGGTTGCCCATTTTTTATTT
Source organism: Chrysochloris asiatica (assembly GCF_000296735.1). NCBI lineage: Eukaryota > Metazoa > Chordata > Mammalia > Afrosoricida > Chrysochloridae > Chrysochloris > Chrysochloris asiatica. Next base: position 6,244,251 of record NW_006408708.1, on the reverse strand, counting down.
GGTTATTAAGGATTAAAGGGGGCAATGGTTCTGGAATGGTAGTTTCTTGGTTTCCATTAACTTTGAACAAGATAGTGAAAAGCATGCATCCAGGGGAGGCTTTGCATACGTATTTCAGGCTATAGGTTCACCTCCTTCCCTGTCATTTTGTGTGCATGTTTAACATGAAATTGTCATTCCTCCATTGAGCGCAAGCTAGAAGAAAGCGGCCTCATTGCAATGATTGAGAATTTCTGTGCCTCTCAGAAAGCCTCCTGGTTTTCACAGGAGTGTGGAGGGAAGATGAAAAGAATTTCACATTAGATGGCTGGTTGTTCCAGATTCTGTGAGACAGCAATTGCCTTGGAAAGCTACTTTCTGTTGCTCAGGTTCTCTGGGTTTGCAACATCTGAATACATGATCAGCGAAGCAAGCCATCATTTCATATCCATATTTGAAAATGTAGCTTATTTATTCCTAGTTTCATAGCATGTCGTGAAAACTAAGACATGTCTGGAATTACTTTTGTAAATCCAAACCCACTGCCATCAATTCGAACTCATAACAACCACATAGAAACTTATGGAAATGCCCTGTAGGATTTCTGAGATTGTAAATCTTTATGGAGGCAGATTACATTTTTCTTCTGTGGAACAGCTGGTGGGTTCAAACTGCCAATCTTTCTGTTAGCATCTGAGCATTTAATCACTGTGCCACCAGGGCTCCTTTACTTTGGGAAAGACATTTAAAAAGTTCAGTAATACAATAATCTACAACTGTTGGAACACATTACAGTTGTCAAGGGTGTTTGTATTAAAAAGATCTCATAGATTGCATCATAAATGTTTGTTTCAGTAACTGTCATTAAAATAAAAGAACCAACCAAGAGCTTCCAGCCTTTAAAAAACCAAACAAAAATAACATATCAGTTCCCTGATTTAATCCATGCCTAGCATACAATGCTTTAAAAACAGAACAGGAGCTCAGGAGTGTAGAAGAATTGACTCCCTCAGTCTTCAATATCTTTCAGCCCCACAACAACCATTGCAGGTTCAATGTACAGAACAAAAGAAGTAGAGTGATGTGTCTCATGTCACAGGCTAGCAAATAGTGGCATTTGGAATGGAGATTCTATATTTAGACCCTGGTTCTTGTGATATCTAATAGCGTCATTGTGTTTTTCAAACAGCACCTTTTCTTGAATTACTACCAGATTTTGTATCACTGAAGTTGTTGTTATGTGTTGTCGAGTCAGTTCCCATTCATAGCGCCCCTGTATAAGGTTTCCAAAGAGAGGCTGGTGGGTTTGAAGTGCCAACTTTAAGGTTAGCAGTCCAATGAGAGACCAACTAAAGGATACTTACTTCTAGGACCGTGTCTCTTACTGTATATTTTTGATTGAAATTCTTAAGTACTCATTTTAGATTGTAAGCTTCTAGTTTCATGTTCATAGCTACCCAATATCATGGCTATTTTTAAAACTTGTAATCAATCAATAATGATATATCCATAACCATTACATAATAATGAGAATAGTTAAGTGTTTTAGGCATGCAATTTCACTTAGTGGTATGATAAGTCTTTTGTTAAAAAGTTACTTTCTTCAGATTGAGATAGAATAATAGCACAGAAATAAACATTGGAAAATCTTTTTTGGTGTTGTTAGATGCTGTCAAGTCAGTTTCAACTCATAACGTCCCTGTACACAAAGGAATGAAGCACTGCCCGGTCCTATGCTGTCTTCACAGTTGCTATGTTTGAGCCCATTGTTCCTGCCACTGTGTTAACACATCTCATTAGGGATGTTCCTCTTTTTCACTAACTCTCCACTTTACCAAGTATTGTGTCCTATCTCCTGATAACATGTCTGAAGGATGAGAGAAGAAGCCATCTTTGCATCTAAGGAACATTCCGGCTGCACTTTTTCAAAGATAGATTTATTTGTTCTTCTGGAAGTACATGGTACTTTCAATATTACATTCCAACACCATAATTCAAATGCATGTATTCTCCTATGGTCTTCCTTATTCACTGTGTAACTTGCACATGCCTATGATGCAATTGAAAATACCATGGCTTCGGTCAGCAAACCTTAGTCCTCAATCTGGTGCCCTTACTCTTGAACACTTTAAACAGGTCTTGGGCAGCAGATTTACCTAATGCACTATATCATTTTATTTCTTGACTGAAGCTTTCCTGAGTGTTTATAGTGGATTTAAGAAAATGAAGTCTTCAACAACTTCAATCTTTTCTCTATTTATCTTGATTTTTAAAAATATATATATTCAATTTTGAGGATATTTATTTTTTTTTACATCGAGGTGTAGAGGTGTAATCCATACTGAAGGCTTTAGTCTTTTGATTTTCATAAGTAAGTATTCAAAGTCTTCTTCACTTCCAGCAAATAAGGTTGTATCTTCTGCCTATCATAAGTTGTTAGTGAGTCTTCCTCTAATCGTGATGTCATGTTCTTCTTCACATAATCCAGCTTCTCAGATTATTTGCTCAGAATGCAGATTGAATAAGTATGGTGAAAGAATACAACCCTGGTGCACACCTTTTCTGATTTTAAATCATTCAGTATTCCCTTGTTCTATTCTAACAACTGCCTCTTAGTCTATGTATGGGTTCGTCATTGGCAAAATCTAGTGTTCTGTAATACCCATTGTTTACAATGTTATCTGGAGTTTGTTATCATATAGTAGAAAGCCTTTGCACAGTCAGAAGGCACAAGTAAATATCTTTCTGGTATTCTGTGTTTTCAGCCAAGATCCATCTCAAGTCACTAATGATATCCCTGATTGCAAATCCTCTTGTGAATCCAGTTTGAATTTCTGGTAGCTCTATGTCAATTGAAGCTGATGTTGAATTATCTTCAAAAACTTTATTTACATGTAATATTAATGATATTGTTTGATGATTTCCTTATTCCATTAGGTCACCTTTCTTTTGAATGGGTACAGATATGGATCTCTTCCAATCGGTTAGAAGGTAGCTATCTTCCAAATTTCTAGGCATGGAACAGTGAGGGCCTCCAACACTACATCAGTTTGTTGAAATATTTCAATTCAATTCCATCAATTCTTGGAGGCTTGTTTTTTGCCAGTTCATTCAGCACATCTTAGACGTCTTCCTTCAGTAGCATTGGTTCTTGATCACATGTTACCTCTTAAAATGCTTGGGCACCAACCATTTCTTATTAATACAGTGGTTTTGTTTATATCTTCCATCTTCTTTTGATTTTCTATACCATTCACTGTTTCTCCCATAGAATCCTTCAATATTGCAAGTTGAAGCTTGACATTTTTCTTCAGTTCTTTCAGCTTGAGAAATACTGAACATATTCTTCTCATCTGATTTTCTAATTCCAGAAATTTGCACATTTCATTATAATACTTGACTTTGTCTTCTTGAGCTTCCCTTTAAAGTTCTATTCAGCTTTTTTAGCTTTTTCACTTCTTCCATTTGCTTAAGCATCTCTATGCTCAAAGGCAAATTTCAGTCTCCCATGACATCCATTTTTTCCCGTCTTTTTAATCACCTTTTGCTTTTTTCATATATTGCATTCTTGATGTCATCATTGTCAATTATACTGCCAGAAGAAGAGCCCTTCAGGTTGGAAGTCAATAAAAATATGACTGAGGAAGAGCTGCCTTTTCAAAGTAGAGTTGTTTATAATGGCATGAATGGATCAAAGCTTAAAGGACCTTCATTGACTGATGGGGCTCAACACAAAAGGAGAAGAGCCAGTTACAAGCATCCTTTAATAATTAGAATATGGAATGTATGAAGTATGAATCTAGGAAAATTGGAAGTTGTCAAAAATGAAATAGAATGTATAAATATTGATATGTTAAGCCTTAGTGAGCTGAAATGAACTGGCATTGGCCATTTTGTGTCAGAAAATAATATAGTTTAATATACCAGGAACATAAAATTAAAGCTGAATGGTGTCACATTCATTGTCAAAAAGAACATTTCAAGATCTATTTTGAAGTATAATGTTGTCTGCAATAGAATACTATCCATACACCTAAAACCTGGATTATATGAAAAAACATGTGGCATCGAGCTTGGGGGACGATTCATTAGCATCCTGAGATATGCAGATTATACAACCTTGCTTGCTGAAAGAGGACTTAAAATACTTACTGATGAAGATCAAATACCATAGTCTTCAGTATAGATTGCATCTTAATGTAAAGGAAACAAGAATCCTCACTACTGGATTGGGTGAGGCGCACTTTAGTCCCCAAACTGACATCTTTGCTCTTGAGCACTTTAAAGAGGTCTTGTGCAGCAGATTAGTCTAATGCAATATGCTGCTTGATTTCTTGACTGTTGTTTCTAAGAGTGTTGATGGTTGATCAAAGCAAAATGAAGTCTTTGACAACTTCCATCTTTTTTCCATTTATATGGGTATTATTTATTGGCCTAGTAGTGAGGATTTTTGTTTTGTTTACATTGAGGTGCAACCCATACCAAAGGCTGTGGTCTTTAATCTTCATCAGAAAGTATTTTAAGTCCTCTTCATTTTCAGCAAGCAAGGATGTATCACCTGCATATCGCAAGATTGTTAATGAATCTTCCTCTTATCCTGATGCCATGCTTTTCTTCATGTAATTCATCTTTTTTGATTATTTGCTCTGCATACAGATTGAATAAGTATAGTGTCAGAATACATTGGTGCACACTTTTTCTAATTTTAAACCATTCAGTGTTCCCTTGTTATGTTTGAACAACTAGCTCTTAATCTATGTATAGGTTCCTCATGAGCACAATTAGTTGTTCCAGAATATTCATTCTTCTCAATATTGTCCACAGCTTGTCATGGTCCACACAGTCAAAAGCCTTTGCATAGTCAATAAAGCATAGGTAAACATCTTTCTGGTATTATCTGCTTTCAGCCAAGATCCGTCTGAGGACAGCAGTGATATCCCTTGCTCCACATCCTCTTCTGAATCCAACTTGAACCTCTGGTAGTTATCTGTCAGTGTATGATCGGAGCCATTTAAAAATTACGTTTAGCAAAATTTTGCTTGCATGGAATATTAATGACCTTGAATATATCCTACCTGAATTTAGAGACCATCTCAAGAACAATTAAAAATATTTATTAGTGCTATATAAATTGTTTGATTGCCATATTTTTATCAATTACCAAGAAAGATAATCTAATAGAATGCAGATATTATCATGCAATATCATTAATATCACGTGCAAGCAAAATTTTTCTGAACACAGTTTAAAAATTATTACAGCAGTGCATTGACAGGGAGATGCCAAAATTTATGCCAGATCTAGAGAAGGACATGGAACATGGGATATTATTATGTAAGATGAATCTTGGTTGAAAGCATAGCATACCAGAAAAAAAAAAAAAAAAAGCATGTTTCCTGTGTTTTATTGATTATACAAAATATTAAACTGTGTGCATCGTAATAAATTATGAATAATTTTGCAAAGAATGAGAATTTCAGTATACTTAATTGTGCTCATGTATGTCTTGTACATAGATCAAAAGGCAGTTGTTTGAACAGAAGAGAAGCAAGCTGTGTGGTTTAATGTCAGAAAAGGTATGTGTCACAGTTGTATGCTTTCACCATACTAATTTAATTTCTGAGCCTAGCAAATAATCCAAGAAGCTTAACTAAATAAAGAAGATCATGACATAAAAATTGGAGGAAGACTCACTAAAAACCTGCAATATTCAGATGACACAATCTTGCTTGCTCAAACTGAGGAGGACTTGAAGCACATACTGATGTACATCAAAGACAACAATCTTAAGTATGAATTACACTTTACCACAAAGGAGACAAAAATCCTCACAATTAAACCAATAATCAGCATCATGATAAATGAAGAAAAGTTTGAAGTTGTTCAGCATTTCATCTTACAATTACTTGGATCCACATCAATGCCCCTGAAAACATCAGCCAAGAAATCAAACGACATATTGTACTGGCATGGCTGCTGCAAATGACCTCCTGAAACTGTTAAAAAACAAAGATGTCAATTTGAGGATTAAAGTGCTCCTGATCCAGTTCATGGTATTTTCAATCGTCTCATATGCATATGAAAGTTGAACAATGAATATGGAAGACCTAAGCAGAGAATATCAGAAGGATGTTTACCTGTGCTTTATTGACTACGCAAAGGCTTTTGATTGTGTGGATCATGACAAGCTATGGACAACATTG
>NW_006408708.1:6217708-6237172 GCF_000296735.1 Chrysochloris asiatica | reverse complement strand
GGTGGTGAGGTTGGCCCAGGATCGAACATTGTTTCGTTCTGCTGTGCATGGAGTCGCTATGAGTCGGTTCCGACTCGATGGCATCTGACAAAAACAACAACAACAACAAGAAGAATTGATGCTTTTGATTTATGGTGTTGGAGGAAAAAGAGGAGAAAGTGCCATGGGTTTCTAAAAGAACCAACAGATCTGTGTTGGAAGAAGTGCAGCCACAGTGTTTCTGGAGGCCAGGATGGCCAAATTTCAGCTCTCATACTTCAGACATATTGTTAGGAGGGACCAGTCATTGGAGAAGGATATCATGTTTGGTATGGTGGAGGGTAAGAGAAAAAGAGGAAGACCCCCAGAAAGATGAATTGGCAAAGTGGTAGCATCAATGGGCTCAACTGTGGCAGCAATAGTGAGGTTGGCCCAGGATTGGGAAGTGTTTCATTCTGTTGTGCGTAAGGTCGCTATGAGTTGGTACCAACTTGACGGCACCTAACAACAACAATAAGAGTTTGAATTATGGTATTAGCAAAGAATATTAAGCATACCACAGACTGCCCGAAGAACAAACAAATCTATCTTGGAAGAAGTAGGAGCCACAATGCTCCTTAAAATGAGCTTTTTTAAAAAGTTTTTATTGTGAATTATGTGTTGGTTTACACGGAAGTACATTATCCATTATCCTTACATTCATCCTATCGTATTTCCTTTCATTGCAATGATTACAATCCCTTGCATGTATCATCAAACAACCAAAGGGTACACCCCATATGCCTGTCCCCTGACTGCCAGCACACAGCCCCTCTCATTCCCCGAGTCCAGAGTCCCCAGTCACTGCTTCTTTCCAAGTCATCATCTCCGCCACCATCCCTAGTGTCACTGCCTCCCCGGACAGCATCTCTCACTTTGCTTTTCTCCCTTGATGGTTCCAGGGATCTTTACTCCTGGAATGCAAAATCAGCCACTCCCCTCCTTTTGTTACAAAACATTTACATTTTCCTTTCCAACTCTCACTATCAGAACTGTTAGCAATCATTCCTTATTGAACCATAGGAGTTCTATCCCCCACACCTTTTATCAACCCCATCCAGACAGGTTGGAAACAACTCAGTGGAGATTGTACTTTGCCCATACCCGCTGGAACTAGGTTTCATATTGATAGCTTGTAAGCCAGTCACTTCTTGCCATTGTAGCCACCCCCATTTTGGGTAGCCAATGTCTAGGTTCCCCATCTTTGTTGGCCCTGTGTACCAAGGGGGTGGGAATGATCCTCACTGTAAAGATTTGTTCACTCCTTTGTCTTACTGCATCCACAAGTCAAGGTCATGCAATTGTAGTGGGTTACTTTTTTTTTTTTTTCCTCTTCTTTCTTCTTCTAGTCATGTTGTGATTATCCAGCCATTGATGCCAGGTCAAATGGGTACTATCTGCAAGTTTGGGTGTTCTTGTGCATCTCCCCTCACTTCATATCAGCTGGATGCTTCACACTCTGCTCTAGTCCTCTGGGCCATGCCCCTGCCCCTGAGCCCAAGAGTCCCCAGGTCTCATCATACTGCTGGTTAGCCAGGTCACAATCCAGGTTAACAGGAGTCTATAGAATGTGGTAAAAGTGAGCATTTTTTATTGTACGTATGTAATTCATACTTACTTTGGACCTATGATCAGGAGGCTACATTATGCTTGGTAGAAGGTCAACACGACAACAACAACAAAACGGGAAGATTCTCAATTAGATAGACTGCTACAGTGGCTGCAACAATGTACTCAAGCATAGCAAAGATTATGAGAAGAATGCAGGATTGGACAATGCTTTATTTTGTGTGTGTGCATAGGCTTACTATGAATTGGAACTGACTTGATGGCTCCTAGTAATAACAACAGGGAGCTCTGGCAGTGTAGTGGTTATGAATCGGGCTGCTAACTTCAGGGTCAGCAGGTCAAAGCTACCGTCTATTCCCTGGGATAAAGATGAGGCTTTCTGCTCCCATAAAGATTTACAGCTTCGGAAACCCTGTACAGGGTCTCTATGAGTCGGAACCAACTCCCCAGCACATAACTGCCCGTCACAACAACAATAACCAGTGCTACTTGCTCCTATTCTGCTTTTAAATTATTACTGAGCATTCCCTTTTTTACAATCTGTGATAGAGGTTCTAGAGAAGTTTGATTCTGGTAATTGTGCTGTTCTGAACATGTGACATTTCATTGTATTTTAAAGTAATTACATTTGCTGGACATGGGGAAATTGGGAGCTGTTTAATCATGATCAGTGGTGAGATTTGACTCACTCTGTAGCTTTAATACAGAGGCCTTTAAGGAGACATGGTATGCAAACCACACTCACTCACACAAGTGTTCACCAGGTTCTTACTACATATGAGTAATTGTGCTGGTTCATAAGACGTAGCTGTCAAATAGAGAGAACAGGCCACTGACCACAAAGTGCTTCAAGTCCATACATATAGCAGTAAAGAGAAGGAACTAGATGGGAAGGTGCCATCCTTACTGCACAGATTCAGGATCACCTAGACCAGAGGTGGAGAACTTTTTTCTGCCAAAATTTATATCAAAATAAGAAACTTAAAAATTATTTGGTTAAACATTTAATTTACTCATAATGTGATAGCTGGAGTCCTGGTGGGGTGCTGAGGGTTAATGCGCCAGACTGCAAAGCCATTTGAACTGCAAGGTCGGCGGTTCAAGCTCACCAGCAGCTCCTCAGAAACCCTGTACAGGGTCGCTATGGGTTGGAACCGACTCAATGGCACTTAACAACAACAACAACAATGTGATGACTGGAGTCCTGGTATGGTGCTGTGTGTTAATGTGCTAATTGCAAAGTCATTTGAACTGCATGTTCAGTGGTTCAAACTCATCAGCTGCTCCTCGGAAACCCTCTACAAGGTTGCTATGGGTTGGAACCGACTCAATGACACTTAACAACAACAATAATATGATGGCTGCTGGAGTACTAGTGTGTTACTGTGAGCTAATGTGCTGGACTAGAAGGTCAATTTGAATGCAAGTTCAGTGGTTCAAGCTCACCAGCCTCTTCTTGGAAACTCTATAAAAGGTCACTATGAGTCAGAACCAACTGGGCAACACTTAACAGCAACAAACAAAATGTAATTACTGGGACTATAGTTACCTTGGCAGGGTCATACTAAATGATTATTAGGAGTCCTGGTGTGGTGCTTAGGATAAGCACCACAAGGTCGATTTGAACTGCAAGGTGGTAGTTCAAACCCACCAGCGCTCCTTGGAAACCCTATACAGGGTCTCTATGAGTTGGCATGGACTCAATGGCCATTAACAACAACATTTGACCCGTGGGGTGGATATTCCCAACCCCTTACATAGAACCTACTGAGAATACTGAATGGAAGTGTTAAGTGGAGAATCTGGATTGTCTCAGCATAACCATCACTTTTGCCAAAAAGTAATGCTAAACCGCTTGTTTTCTAGTAATAGTCTTGTGGCCAATGCACATAGTGCAATTTTATAATAATTACTATTATCTGATAACAGATTTTTAAAAAATGAACTTAGTATTATTTATTGTTAGAACATAACTCCTGCTTAGGGTTTGGTTGTTTGGGGATAAACATGAGAAAACAACATAAGGATAATTAAGCAGAAAAAAAATGGAAAGTTGTGCACAGGTGAGCTAAAGAAATCTAGGCGGCAAATATCATCATAGCCACCAATAGGTTTTCTTTTAGTTGCTATTGTTTTTCTTTTGGTATTATAATACCAACTTAAATTTCATAGCACTGGATGGCATAAAGAGTTAATTCCCAGGCATTTTTATTTAAAGATAGTTAAACTATCCTAATAGGAGCTCTGGTAGCTCAGTAGTTATGAATTGAGCTGCTAACCTCAAGGTCAGCAGTTTGAAACTACCAGTGGTTCTGTGGGAGAAAGATGAGGCGTTCTGCTCCCGTAAAGATTTACAGCCTTGGAAACCCTGTGCAGGGTCACTGTGAGTCTGAGTCAGAACCAATTGGACTCCATGATACTTAACAACAAAACAATCAGAATATACATATTGTATTATCCCCCATTATACAAAGGAACCCTGGTGTGATGCTATAGGATATCCACTGAACTGTTAATCACAAGGTCAGCAGTTCAAACTTGTTTCTTGGAAATGCTACACATAAGTCAGGACCAACTCCACAGTATTTAACAACAACATCAACAACAAACTGAAGTTCAAGGATACGTTGTTTTGTTTAAGTACCATAGAGTAGGTTCCAACTCATAGTGACCCTGTATAGGGTTTCCAAGGAGCGCGGGTGGTTTTGAACCACTGAACTTGTGGTTAGCAGTCTAGTGCTTATCTTACAGAACCACACCACACCTATTCATGGTAGGTGCTGGAATTTAGCTCCCAACTCAGTCATCTTTCTACTGCTTTTTGTCTTCCCATTATGAAATCTAAAGTTAGATTTTTGAAATATTTAAGATGATCTGTAGTAGTATCCAGAATTTTAAATATCTATTGAGTCTAGGTCAGTAGCTATTTTGGGAGATAAGTAATCTTTAAATCACCTACTCTTCCAATCAACCCCATATTAGAACTCAGAATGAATTCAGAACTTTTTTTTTCCAGATTTGGAATAGAAGATCCCTTGGGAAAATAATTTTCGTGGTTATGAATCACCAGTCAGTTTTGTCTGGTGATTTGTGTGTGTATTTGATGTTTTTGTTTTTTTTTTTTGTAACCAAACAATCCAGCAGTTGTGTCTGATTTCTTCTTGCAGCCAATGGCTGGACTCACACACTTTCAGACCTCACACAAAAATGCCAATGTCTGCACATTTTCACTCCGAACAGGCATTTTCAGTCAAAGCGTAGAGAAATGAGGCTCTGCCTGTCTGTTGCAATAACATTAATATTATCTCTGTACAGATGCTTTTAGATGTACCAAGTTAAATGCAGAGCCCTGGAGATGCCTAGAAGCACACATGAGATAAGCACAGCCATTCACGGAAGACCTAAGAAACTGAAAATTTGCAGGATAAACTTTTCACCATGACAAAGTAGAGCAATGTCGCCTATTCCAATATGAGATTGACAGTAGGAAATAATGACAATAAGGTGAGTGTAGGATGCATTTATGATGCAGAGAGGTGGCAGACATATATATGCAAACTTGGTCACGATTAGCTGGGATTTTATTAACTACCAATGTAGTTGGCCTTGGGGAATAAAGAAACTGAAATCTGAAAGCAGTAAAGCTAGTCTGGCTGTAGATGAGCTACAGAGTAGTAGAAGTGAAATTAACATTCTTCTGTGACCCTTTGACAAGAAAGACTGTTCTGTTAGTTAACAGCATTTCTGAACTCAGAGTAGCTGAAGAACAGCTCGCAACCAGACCTGCAACTATTGAATGGAATGTGCTGAGTAAAACTGTCCTGAGAACAGGGGTAGGCTGGGCTTGCCCCTGGGTTGCTGAGGAAAACGCTCATGTCCAATGGCCTATTGGCCTATTATTCCTTTTTCATATTAATCCCTTTCTAACTTTATGATTGAGTGGGAAAAACAAATTTCATAGCATTTGAAATTTTTCCGGTAAAGCAGAACTATCCTAACTTACGAGAAAATGAGAAAAGAAGCCAATTCAATGAGTCATGCTCATGGTTCCAGAAGTAAGCTTACAAGTTTGCTACTAAAGATAAAGTTTGGCATTTTCAACCCAGACACCAGATCTGAATACTTACAACTGTTCATATTGTGGACTCAATATGAGGTCTGAACATGCACATTTAAATTTTGAACACTTTGTTTAATTCTGTGGATCACCAGGCAGGGCACTTCTCTTTAAAGATGCTGCTGCTGATATTCAGGTTCTCCATAATCTTATTCTTACCTAAGATTTGAGGTTATGTGAAAAATTATATCCATCACTTATTGAAGCATGCACGCTGTGTTTTCAAGAAAGTAAAAAAGTGGGTTTAGCATTTCAAACATGTGCATTTAGTAAAGATTTTTACTACCTTATGATTCGTTTCTTGGCTTTTCTTTTTATGTGCAAATAGAACCAAGATGCTATTATTTTCAAATTAAGGGAGTTAGAGACTGGAGCCCATAGTTGAGAAAGTTGAAAGTCACTTCTCACTTTGTACCTTAGCCATTATCAGTTTATTGCACTTTATAGTTGGATCATTTCTTTCTATTATTGCTGTGAAGAGGACAACAGGATTAGCTACACATTGAACCATCTATTCAACACTATTGAGTTCTGACTATGTACCAGGCACTACTTATCCTACTAGGGAAGCAAAGATGAATAAGACAAGGCCTCTACTTTATAGGAGCTCACAGCTAAATGAGAGAGATGAGTGAGCAGATAAATAATAATACAAATGCTCTCAGACATAACTAGAATTTTCTGGAAATTTAAAAGAGAAGAAAATAAACATTGCCTGAGGGAGATGGCATTTAACTTGAATCTTCAGTAATTTTTGCATACTCTTATGAGTTCTCACCAGAAAAATAAAGGAAGGATTACCCTATGTTTATGTATGTTACAAGCCCTCTGCCAAAATAACCAAGATTAGTTTAACATTGGCTGTTGCTGCTGTTGTTCAGTGATGTGGAGTCAATTTCGACTCATGGCAACCCTGTGTAGGGTTTCTGAGACTTTAAATCTTTTGTGGGAGCAGAAAACCTCATCTTTCTTCTGCAAAGCAGGTGTTAGTTTTGAACCGCCAACCTTGTGGTTTAGAGTCCAGTGCTTACCTGATAACACTATATGTTTTGTCAAAGTTCTTTCTAATATTAGTCTAATAAACTGTCTATGAATATTATTGCTGTGAATATTATTCTTACTGTTTCACACGTGGGAAAACAGGCACAAAGAAGTAAATGACTTGCACCAGCGTCAGTTATGTGGTAGAGTTTGGGTTCATAACTCAGCTTTCTTCTGATTGCAAAACTTTCCTCTGACTGAACCCTGTTACATAAATAACAAAGCCCATTAGAGACTTTCATTTAAAAATTAAACTTTTTCCATTTATGCTTCCAGTGAAGAGATGAATGTCCCTCGAACTCACTTACCATTTATATAAAAAGACCTTAGAAACTGTTAGGCCACTGGCCCTGTGTCTCATCCAATCCAATATTGTGTTGACAACAGAGGCCTCAAGGGATTTGCCGGCAAAGGACATAGTTTTCCTCTCTGACATTAACCTTAAAGGTTAGGTGTACTTTCAGTAGCCATTTATGGCTCTGACATTCATAAATTTGGCCCAAACCTTTATGAATCCATTTACATACCTTGCCTGTATCTCTTTTGTGATAATGAGCTCCGTACGTTTATTATTTTTTTTCTGTGGTACTACCTGTTATTTGTCCTTAACTAACCTCACTCGAGTTCCAAAGGGGTCCTTCTTTTTTCAAAGAGAAGTTGAGAATTATGTGAATAAATTTGCTTGTGTTCACTCTATATATCATCTTTAAAGTTCTCTAGGCTTGTTTTATTTTTTCTTGAGCAAGAACAAACAAACTTGTACATTCGTATTTCCATTTCAAAAGGACCAACATTTTATGTAAAGATTAGAATTATGTCTTCTAGTGTATTTTTAGTATACATTTTGGTGATGCTAAAGCTTGCTCTAGAGTCCCCTTAGAATAACCTCATTTTGGTATTCATAATATGTATTTGCATGTTGAAGCCAGCCTAAATCTGGCCCTGGGGAGGCTTGAGGTAATTTTTGTTCTGATCTACAACCACTTTTGGAGAGCGAATATATAGCATATTATGTTATATTTTTATAACTGATTATGTGTGATATATAGTATTATAGAACATTACAAAGTGATATGCAAATGCTGGCCCAGGTATCAAGAGGCTGGTATTTTAGAAACATCTCTGGACACTACTTTCCAATTTTATATGATTAAGAATTGAACTAGGTGATTTTCAAGGTCTCTTCAGACTTTAAAATTCCGAGTGTCTGATTTCCCTGGCCAAATTTAGTTTCTCTAAGCTGGTGTGGCACCATAGGATAAGGATTGAACTGCAAACCACAAGATTGGTGTTTCAAAGCTACCCATAGCTTCTAGAAAACCCTGTACAGGGTTGCTTAGGTAAGAACTGACTCGATGGCACTTAACAACAATAGCAAGCACTGCCAGCCCTCCAATCTCAGTATGATTCATTTGCTTTCAGTTACATTTTTTTGTGACTATTGCCAAAGATAAACAATAATATAAATGCTCTCAAATATTGTTTTCTTTTATCTTTGGAGTGCTGGTGTGGTGCTGTAGGATAAGCAATTGACCATAAGGTGGGTTTGAATCACAAGGTTGCTGGTTCAAACTTACCAGCCACTCCTCTGAAACCCTATGCAGCATTGCTATGAGTCCAAACTGACTCAGTGGCACTTAACAACAACAGCAATATTCATATTGCCTTTTTTCCCACCTCAGGGATCTTTGGTAGATGAATTATTATAACTTTCTCACTCCACCTCCTTTCAGAAATTATTACCTTTCAATAGGTTATTTGTAAGTGATGTATCTCTTATAAGCTTCATAAACGTTTCAGTTTGGAAGTAGTACTTGAAGACCTCTTTGGACCCCTTCTGTTTTAAGTAATCACTTTTATAATTGACCAGTATCATCCTTTTGTTATTGCTATTGTTGTTGTTGTTGTTAAGTGCCATCGAGTCGGGTCCGACCCATAGCGACCCTGTACAGGGTTTCCGAGGGTGTAAATCTTTATGGGAGTAGAAAGCCTCATCTTTCTCCCGCGGAGCAGCTGGTAGTTTCAAACCGCTGACCTTAAGGTTCGCAGCCCGATTCGTAACCACTACGCTACCAGAGCTCAACTAATCGAAACTCTTGCAGAGTAGAACTCCCAGGTCTTGCAAGGCTGTGATTCTTCGGAAGCAGTTGTCAGATTTGATTCTTGGTGGTTTGGAAATGCCATGCTTCCAGTTAGTAGTACAGCACTTAACCATTTGTGCCACCATCCTTTAGGAGCCATTATAAACAAGGACAAATATTAACCAAAGTCACTACATTTTTAACTTGGAATTGTATAAAAATCTCAAGACATGCAGCATCGAACTGAACTACAATTGTTTATTCACTTGGGTTGAAAGTTTATTAAACTTTGTCTACTTGGGGTTGTAGCATGAAAAGCAAATGTTTCATAAAAATGTCTTCACCATTTCTCAAATGACAAACATAGGAATACAGAGTTCTCAGTTGTCTAAGTATAACATCACTTTGCTCCACAATACTTGACATATACCGATGTGTGACTAGGTCTTTTATGCTTCCATTCATTGGTACTGTTACTTATGCACATGACCCATGGTGTGGGGAAATCATATGAAGCCACAGGTCCAACAGTCTCATCTGTAAAACGAAATTAGTAATGCCCACCTCATGAGATTGTCCTCTTCAAGATGGCAGATCAAGTAGACGTGCAGTAAGGAGCTCCATCAGCAACAACACAAAATACCAGACCAAGTAGGCTCAGGGGATGGTGCTAGAATTCTGAACCATATATAAAGGAATATTTAGAAGCTTGGAAGGCTAACAGCTAGGGGAATTTGTAGCAGACTAAAGAAATCCAGAAATCCATTGCTTTCTAATGCAAGATGCTAAGCTGCTCCCGGAGCTGCCATCTTGGGAGAGACCAAGCAGGGAAAAGATAAGAACAGCGAAGAACACCTGATAGAACCATGGAGATACAGATGTGGACATTCTTTTTTTTTTTTTTTTTTTGGTATCTGTTCATTGGTCTCTCTCTGACTGTGCACCTTCATTCTGGTGACCAGAGCAGATTCATGGACACCTGACCCCCACCCCCACCCCTGGAGGGTTCTACTATGCATGCACACAGATCTCCTCCAAATTTAAAGCGACAGTTTCCACTTAAAATCTAACGGCCACCACTCGTCTGTTTGCCATACTATGGTGGCTTCTGAGTTACTGTGATTCTGAAAGTTATGCCACCGGTATTTTAAATAACCAGCAGGGTCACCCATGGTGGACAGGTTTCAGATGAGCTTCCAGAAAAGACAGACTAGGAAGAAACAGTGATAAACTACTTCCGAATATTTAGTCACTGAAAACTTTATGAATAGCAGAGAAACACTGTCAGATATAGTGCCAAAAATGAGCCCCTCAGGTTAGAAGGCACTCAAAATGTGAATGGGAAAGAGCTGCCTCCTCAAAGTACAGTTGACCGTGATAACGTGAATGGAGTAAAGCCTGTGAGAGAAAAGCCCGTGGGACCTTCATTTTTGATGGGGCACAACTCAAAATGAAGAGAAACAGCTGGATATTTTCCACTGAAAATCAGAACATAGAATGTACAAAGTATGAATCTGGGAAAATTTGAAGTTGTCAAAAATGAAATGGAAGGCATAAACTTCGATATCTTAGGTATTAGTGAGCTAAAATGGACTGGTATTAGGCATTTTAAATCTGACAACCACATGGTTTACTATGGCAGAAATGACTAATTGAAGAGGAATGCTGTTGCATTAATTGTCAAAAGAACATATCCAGATCAGTCTTGAGGTACAATGCTGTATGTGATAATATCCATGTGCCTATAGGGATAATATCCATGTGCCTATAGGGAAGCCCAGTTAATACCACTATTATTCAAATTTATGCACCAACCTCTAAAGCCAGTGAGGATGAAATAGAAGAATTCTATCAACTTCTTCAATCTGAAATTGACCAAACATGCGATCAAGATGTATTGGTCATTACTGGATATTGGAATGCAAAGGTTGGGAGCAAAGAGGAAGGAGCAGTAGTTGGAAAATACGGTTTTGGTGATAGAAATTATGCTGGAGAACGCATGATAGAATTCTGCAAAACCAATGATTTGTTTATTTCAAATACCTTCTTTAGACAGTATAAGAGATGACTATATACATGGACCTCACCAGATGGAATACATAGAAATCAAGTTGGCTACATTTGTGGAAAGAGATGATGGAATAGCTCCATATCATCAGTGAAAACAAGGCCAAGGGAAGACTGTGGAACAGATCATAAATTACTCATATGCAATTTCAAACTAAAGCTGAAGAAAATGAAAACAAGTCCACAAGAGCCAAAATATGACCTTGACTATATCCCACCTGAATTTAGAGATCATCTGAAAAACAGATTTGATACATTAAACACTAAAGAATGAAGATGAGAAGAGTTGTGGGATGACATCAAGAACATGAAGAAAGCAAAAAGTCATTGAGAAGACAAGAAAGCAGGAAAAGGTCAAAGCGGATGTCAGAAGAGGCACTGAAACTTGCTCTCCAGCGTAAAAATGCTAAAGCTAATGGAAGAAATGAGGAGGTCTAGGAGCTGAACAGAAAATTTCAAAGATCAGCTCAAGAAGATAAAGCCAAATATTACAACAAAATGTGCAAAGATCTAGAATCAGAAAACCAAAAAGGAAGAACATGATCAGCATTTCTCCAGGTGGGGAGACTGAAGAAAAAATTCAAGTCTCGACTTCATTATTGAAAGATTCTCTGGGCAAATTATTGAATGATGCAGAAAGCATCAGAGAAGATGTAAGGAATACACAGAGTCACTGCACTAAAAGGAAATGGTTAATGTTCAACCATTTCAAGAGGTAACTTATGATCAAGAGCCAATGATACTGAAGGAGGAAGTTCAAGGTGCATTGAAGGAATTGGCAAAGAACAAGGCACCAGGAATTGATGGAATAAACATTGAAATCTTTCAAGAAAGTGAGGCGGCACAGGAGGCATTCACTCATCCCTGCCAAGAAATTTGGAAGACCACTATCTGGCCGACTGATTAGAAGAGATCCATATTTGTGCCCATTCCATAGAGAGGTGACCCAACGGAATGTGGAAATCATCGGACAATCTCTTTAATATCCCATGCAAGTAAAGTTTTTCTAAAGATAATACAGAAATGGTTACAGTCATACATTGACAGAGAACTTCCACAGGTTCACACCAGATTCAGAAGAGGCTGTGGAATGAGAGATATCATTGCTGATGTTGGATGGATCTTGGCTGAAAGCAGAGAATATCAGAAAGATGTTTACCTGTACTTTATTGACCACACAAAAGCTTTCGATTTTGTGGATCATGAAAAGCTATGGACAACATTAGGAAGTATGAGTATTCTGGAACACTTAATTGTACTCACGAGGAATCTGTACCTGAACCAAAAAGCAGTTGTTCGAACAGAACATGGGAATACTGAATTTTTAAAATTAAGAAAGGTGGGCAAATAGGTTGTATTATTTCCCTATACTTATTCAACTTGTATGCTGAGCAAATAATATGAGAAGCTGGGTTCTATGAAGAAAAACATGGCATCAGGATTGGAGGAAGACTCATTAACAACCTGTGATATGCAGATGATACAACCTTGCTTGCTGAAAGTGAAGAGGACTTGAAACATTTACTGATGAAGATCAAAGAGCACAGCCTTCGGTATGGATTACTTCTCAATGTAAAGAAAACAAAAATCCTCACCACTGGACCAATAAACAATATTTTTATGAACGGAGAAAAGATTGAAGTTGTCAAGGACTTCATTCTTCTTGGCTCAACTATCAATACAGATGGAAGCAGCAGTCAAGAAATCAAATGACGTATTGTATTAGGCAAATCTGCTGCACAAGACCTTTTTTAAAGTGTTGAAGAGCAAAGATGTCAGTCAGCTTGAGGACTAAGGTGCGCCTGACCCAAGTCATCGTATTTTCAATAACTTAATATGCATGCAAAAGCTGGACTGTGAATAAGGAAGACCATAGAAGAATTGATGCATTTGAGTTACGGTGTTGGAGGAGAATATTGAAAGTGCCATCAGCTGCCAAATGAACCAATAGATCCGTTTTGGAAGAAGTGCAGCCAGAGTGCTCCCTGGAAGCCAAGATGGCCAAACTTTGTCTCTCATACTTTGGACATATTGTCAGGAGGGACCAGTTAGTGGAGAAGGATATCATGTTTGATAAGGTTTGTTGTTGTTGTTAGGTGCCATTGAGTCGGCACCAACTCATAGCGACCTTGTGCGCAGCAGGACGAAACAATGTTCGATCCTGGGCCAACCTCACTACTGTTGCCACACTTGAGTCCATCGATGCTGCCACCTGACCAATCCATCTCGTTGGGGGTCTTCCTCTTTTTCTCTGACCCTCCCCCCAACGAGATGGATTGGCCAAGTGGCATCATCGATGGACTCAAGCATGGCAACAGTAGTGAGGTTGGCCCAGGATCAGGCAGTGTTTCGTTCTGTGGTGTATAAGGTCACTAGGGGTCAGCACCAATTCAATGGCACCTAACAACATCAGCAACAACATGAGATTGTGTTAGGGTGTAAATAAGAAATACATAGCACACCTTGGACACACAAAGGATATTTAAATTTATGAAGGTTTGTTTCCTCCGTATGCTCTTTAGTTTAAAATCCCTAAGTGGTACAAGTAGTTATGCACTCAAATACTAGCCAAAAGGTTGGCATTTAAAATCCACTCAGAGATATCTTAAAAGACAGGTCTCGTAATCTGTTCCTTAAAGTTCACAGCCTGGACACCCTATTGAGCAGTTCTACACTGCACACATGGTGTTTCCATGACTTGGAATTAATTTGACAACAACTAAAAATAACCATAACTTTCTATCTAGGTCTCTAACTAAGCCATGTAGTAATTCCAAATAAGAATAGGCCGTGGTAGCAGAGGTGTTTGAAAGTAAGAGAATAGTAATTCCATGAGCTATATTATTATGAATAGAAAAATGCCATAGTCCTTGAAACACAAGTGAATTTCATGTATCTTACCCAGTTGACCTGACTGATGGTCATTTTTTATAAGAAAAGTAGATTTTTCTATGGTCAAATGGTTCCAGTCATTATCAGATACTGTTTTGCTATGTTCTACTTGCTTTTCTGTGTGACAGATATTAACTGGAATGATTTAGTTATTTCTCTTAGGTTGACTACTTTATTAGGCTATAAAGGTTTATCTGTCCAAGTTTGAAATCAGAGCCTCTGCTTCTTAAATTACTTTTCTTGACAGTTGACTTCTTTCAACCTCTTTGTACTGTAAGAGTTACTGTCATGAGAGAGTTGATTTCTGTTTCCTGCCCTAGTATATAGTCCCTAAAGGACATAACTTGACCCTCTCTTGATACCTCTGAATGGTGGGAAGAGAGGGCAGGAGAGCGGAAAAAAAACAATGAATTTTGGCAAAATACTTTGCAAATCATTTTCTTACACAAGGTAATAATGCAGATGATTTCTCTCTTGGTGTCTCTAGAAAGGAAAAATACAAAGACTATAATAATTTAAAAGTATTAATTCAAATAGAATGAATGTCTCCATTTTAGAAGGAATGGCTGTATTCGTAAAGATATTTCATCTATACTACAGGATTCATGAGGAGAATGAATAAAAACTGCTCTTAAAGAGAGTTTCTTTGAGTTACCTAGTAAAAAACACTTGCTAGACAATAGAGATTACAATATTGAATAAAATACAGGTTTTCCCTTCTTTCCATTTATATGTGGCAAAAGAGTGAGGTATATACTTATACATACAAATATATAATGATATCAGCAGAATAATAAGATACATGTCTAAATATGGTATACATAAAGTAGAATAGGAGTGCAACAGAGAGAGATACCAACACCGACTGGGAGGATTTAGGAGATGGGGCATTAACACTGGGTCCTAGGGAATGAGTAAACTTTAACCTGACAGCTAGAGGGGAACCCCTATACCTGAAGGAATAGCTGAGAAGATGACCAAAATAACAGAGTTTCTTCTGTTTGGAGAAAGGCGGTAGCATTAAAGAGGGATACAATGGAGGATAAACAAGGGGAAATTGCCCAATTTTCCTTCATACCTCCATCCTAGTTTCTTCTTATGACTATCATTGTCTAATCTAACAAGCGTTTCATGAAAAGTTTTGTTTTCATATTTTAACTTGAGAGGAAAAATTTGTCAGAAAGAGGCAGATTTACTTCTAAAGACATTGTATGTTAAAAAAATAATAATTCAGTATCTGCTAATGTCCTCCATGGCCTCACTGGGATTGGTGTCACCCATGTAGTAACATCTGGTGTCACACCTTCCCCCATCCACCAGATTATACAGAATCCTTAGTAATATATATTATCAATTTTAATCACAGAATAATCTGTGATAAATACAATTGCAAATTGCTTTGATGTAGTTTTTCTTAATTGATAGGAATCCACTATCATTAAGTCAATTCCAACTCATGAAGACCCTATATAGGGTTTCTGAGACTGTAAATTTTTTACGGGAGCAAACAGCTTCATCTTTCTCCCATAGAAAATCTGGTGGACTTGAACTACCAACCTTGCAGCTAGCAGTCTAGTAAGTGTTTTGTAAAAATCTTTCTTCATTAAATTGTAACAATATTAACCCTAACATTATTAGTAACTAAGCAGAAATCTTTAAAGGTGTTTCTCCTTCTTTCTCTTTAATTACTATTTCATCCTCAGATAAAGTAATCAATACAAGTTCAAATATGCTAACTATCAAAATATTACAGCTAAAGCCCCATAAATTTTTATAATATCAGATATTATAAAAGCACTGATAGCAATCAATGAAAACAACAGCCATGCTTGTAGGCCAAGAATACAAACACACATAATTTGAATCATCATTGTAACTGAATAGCAATAACATATTTGACTGGAGTATATTAAAAATACACTCAAAAAATAAATTGTTGTTAGTTACTGTCCAGTCAGATCCGACTCATAGCACAACAGAATGAAGCACTATCCAGTTCTGTGCCATCCACATATATGTTACCTTTGAGTCCAATGCAGCTGCCACTAAATCAATCCACCTACTTGTGTATCTTCCTCTTTTTCTCTCACCCTCCATTTACCAAGCATGATGTCTTTCTCCAGGGACTGGTCTCTCCTGATAGCATGTCTGAAGTCTTTGTATCTTGACTTCTAAGAAGCATC
Organism: Chrysochloris asiatica; assembly: GCF_000296735.1. Classification (NCBI taxonomy): domain Eukaryota; kingdom Metazoa; phylum Chordata; class Mammalia; order Afrosoricida; family Chrysochloridae; genus Chrysochloris; species Chrysochloris asiatica. The sequence continues at coordinate 6,221,204 of NW_006408708.1, read as the reverse complement.
TAGCTGTACTTATACCAACACAGATTTTATTTGTTCTTCTAGCAGTTCACAGTACTTTTAACCTTCTTCTCCAACATCATAATTCAAATGCATTGATTCTTCTCTACTCTTCCCTATTCATTGTTCAAATTTCACATGCATATGAGGAAAGTGAAAATACCATGGCATGGGTCAGACACACCTGAGTCCTTAAAATGGTATCTTTGCTTTTGAACACTTTAAAGAGGTCTTGTGCAGTAGATTTGCCTAATGCAGTACATGGTTTGATTTCTTGACTGCTGCTGCAAAGGATGTTGATAGTAGGTCCAACCAAAATGAAGTTTTTGATAACTTCAATATTTTCTCCACTTATCATGACGTTATTTATTAGTCTAGTTGTGAGGATCTTTGTTCTTCATCAGTTAGTATTTTAAGTCATATTTGCTTATGGCAAGCAAGGTTGCAGCTTCTGCAAATAGCATTTTGTTAGTGAGTCTTCCTCCAATCCTAATGTCATGTTCTTCTTCATATAATCCAGCTTCTTGAATTACTTCCTCAGCAAACAGAATGAATAAGTATAGTGAAAGAATGTAACCCTGGTGGTATACAACTTTCCTGATTTTAAGCCATTCAGTATGATCCTTATTCAGTTCTAAAAACTGCCTCTTGTCTATATAAAGATTCTTCAGGAGCACAATTAAATATTCTGGAATACTCACTCTTTGCAATATTATCCATAATTTGTCATGATCCACACAGTGGACCTTTGCATAAGTACAAGTGAAAAAATCTTTCTGGTGTTCTCTGCATTCAGCCAAGATCCATCTCATGTCAAAAATGATACTCCTAGTTCCACACCTTCTGAATCTGACTTGAATTTCTGGCAGTTCCCTGTCAATGTACTGCTGCAAAAATTTTAAATTATTTTTTAAATCATTTAATATCTTCAGAAAATTTTACTTGCATGTGATAGCAATAATATTGTTAGATGATTTCCGCATTGCATTGGGTCACTTGTCTTTTTAGTGAGTACAAATAAGGATCTCTTCCAATCAGTTGGCCAGGTAACTGTATTCCAGGTGTCTTGGCAAGATGAGCAAGTGCCTCCTGTGTGGGTTAATTTTCTTGAAAGCTATCGATTTGTCTTCTGACAGTTTCTGGAAACTTGTTTTTCTCCGGTGCCTTCTGTGCAACTTGAACTTCTTTCAGTATCATTGACTCTTGATCACATAGTGTCTCTTGAAATGGTAGGACGTTGACCATTTCTTTTCAGTACCGTGACCCTAATATTTTTCTTTCATCTTCTTTTGACCCTTTCTGCATCATTCAATATTTTACCCAGGTTCTTGTTGTTGTTAAGTGTTGTAGACTCAGTTCCAACCCTTAGTGACCCTGTAGAGTGTTTCCAAGGAGTGACTTGTGAACTTGAACTGCCGACCTTGTGGTTCAAGTTGTCTTTGCTGTCCAGTGCACTCACAGTGCCACACCAAAAAAAAAACTTAAATATTGCAAGTCAAGGTTTGAATTTTTCGTCAGTTCTTTCATCTTGATAAATGCTGACCTGTTGGTATTCTAATCCCAGGTCTTTGCATATTTCATTAAAATACTTTGTCTTCTCAAGGTGCCCACTGAAATTTTCTGTTCAGCTCTTTTACTTCCTCATTTCTTCCATTCATGTTAGCTTCTCTGCACTCAAGAATAACTTTAAGAGTATCTTTTGACATTGATTTTGTTCTATTCTTTCTTTCCTGTTTTTTAAGTGACTTTTTGCTTCCTTTCTTTGTGATATTCTTGATGTCATCCCACAGCTCTTCTGGTCTTCAGTCATTGGTTTCTAATGCATCAAATCTGTTCTTGAGATGATCTCTAAATTCAAGTGGGATATATTCAAGGTTATATTTTGGTTCTCATGAGCTTTCTTTCATTTTCTTCAGCTTCAGACTGAATTTGCTCATGAGTAATTGATGGTCTGCTCCAAAATCTTTTCCTGGCCTTGATGATACTGCTCTTTTCCACTGTCTTTCCCCACAAATGTTGTCTATTTTATTCCATTGGTGAGGCCCACATGTAGTTATGTTGTTTAAATAGGTATTTGCAATGAGTGAGTCACTGATCTTGCAAAATCTTATTATGTGATCTCTAGCATCATTTCTATCACCAAGGCCTTATTTTCCAGCTACTGATCCTTCTTTGTTTCCAACAAGTGATTACCAATGTTTTAATCACTAGTAATTATCAGTGCAAATTGATTGCATATTTAACCGATTTCAGATTGGAGACATTGGTAGAATTCTTCCTATCACAGATTATATTATACTTCAAAATATATCTCAAAATCTTCTTTTTGACAATTAATTTGATGTCTCTTCTCTTGAGCTTGTCATTTCCTCATAGTAAACAACAAAATGGCCAAACCAATCCATTTCAGCTCACTAATGCTTAGGATATCAATATTTATGTATTTAATTTCATTTTGAAAACCTCCAATTTTCCTAGATTCATAATTCATATGTATCATGTTCAGATTATTATTTGTTTGCAGCTGTTTCTACTCATTTTGAGTTGTGCCCCATTAGCAAATGAAGATCCTGAAAGCTTTGATCCATTCATATTATGGTCAACTCTACTTTAGGAAGGTAACTCTTCCCCAAATAGTATTTTGAGTGCCAGAATATTTGACAATATTCTGCTACTATTCATAATGTTTTTATTGTTGGCACTATATTTGATAATGTTCTGCTGCTATTCATAAGTTTTTCAATGGCTTGACATTCAGAAGTTGTCCACCTCTCTTTCTTCCTAGTCTGTCTTAGTCTGGAAGCTCCTCTGAAATCTGTCCACCATGGGTGGCCATGTTGTTATTTAAAATACTAGTGGCATAGCTTCCAGCATCACAGCAACACACATATCACAACACACATATCACCGTAGTATGACAAAAAACTAAATTAACATAGAGTTTTCACCTTGCAGGTATATTGAGGCATGTAAGCTGTCTTAACAAAAAGCATTTTATTGTTAAAACTAACTACTCACACACCAAACTCACTGCCACTGAGTCAATTCTAACTCAGAACTCCCCTATATAAGGATTTTGTGAAACAGTAAATCTGTATAGGATCAGACAAGCTCATCTTATCTGGGCAAATTATTGAATGATGCAGAAAACATCAAGAGAAGAAGGAAGGAATATAGAGAGTCACCTTACCAAAAGGAAATGATTAATGCTCATCCGTTTCAAGAGGTAGCATATGATCAAGAGCCAATGATACTGAAGGAGCAAGTCCAAGGTGCAGTGAAGGAATTGGCAAAGAACAAAGCACCAGGAATTGATGGAATAAAAATTGAAATCTTTCAAGAAAGTGAGGTGGCACAGGAGGCACTCACTCATATCTGCCAAGAAATTTGGAAGACAACTATCTGGCTAACTGATTGGAAGAAATCCATATTTGTGTCCATTCCAAAGACATGTGACCCAATGGAATGCAGAAATCATCAGAGAATCTCTTTGATATCT
>NW_006408708.1:6213615-6215593 GCF_000296735.1 Chrysochloris asiatica | reverse complement strand
CGTTTTTCTTCATAGAACCCAGCTTCTCGTATTATTTGCTCAGCATACAGGTTGAACAAGTATGGTGAAAGAATACAACCCTGTCTCACACCTTTCGCAAGTGTCCTTTAAAGAAGGCCATGTGAAAATACCCAGACACACACAGAGCAGAAGGCCATGTAAGAAACAGACACAAACAAAGAAAAAGACCATTTGAAGACAGAGGCAGAGTGTGTAAGTGAATGATGTATTTACAAACCAAAGAATGCTAAGGGTTGTTGCTGGCAGCCACCAGGAGCTAAGAAGAACAAGGAAGGATCTTGCCCTATAGCTTGTGAAGAACGTGGTCTGGTGGACACCTTGATTTCTGACTTCTGGCCTCTAAAACTGTGAGGAAGTACCTTTCTGTTGTTTTAAGGAACCCAGTTTGTTGTAGTTTGTTACATCAGCTCAAAGAAAGAAATACAGTCACATTCTAAAGTTCTGGGTGGATATGAATTTTGAGGGGACACAATTCAACCCAAACAAAGGCAAGGGAGAAAGGCATTGGGAATGCCGATTTGGGCAGCCAGTTTGCAGTGTCTGTCATAATAATTTTTAAATATAAAGCCTAAAACCAATGCTTACTATTTTTACAAAAGCCAAAGCAAAATGCAAAACATAATCCAGGGAAGACAGCACTGCTTTGTGAGCACAATCTACTAGATGTAGGGAAGGATTAATCTTCTTAAAGTTTTGTATTTTTTTTTTTTTTAAGGAAACAAAAACCTCCATTTGTTTTTATCATGGTGAGTTTCATGGAGTATCTTTGCTATACAAGCTGAAGAATACAAGGTCTGCCATTTTGCAAGTGGGAGAAAAAGTGTACCTTGCCTTTTATTTTAAAAATGATATATCTGCTTTGAGTCGTAACCCTATTGTGCTGATACATCTGAACCCTTTGTACTATCCTGGACTCACATGGCTTTACTAGAAATGGTTCATTTCCCATCTCACAATATTTATTGCCCTGTCTTGGAGAAGAAAATGGGCTGTAGTAGGAAGTCATATAAAGATAGAAAGAGAATTCCGACAGCCTCAGTAGTAAAAGATAAAGACATAATTTAAATTCATTTGGTTGAAAAGATAAATGCAGATAAAAGCCCAGTAAACAGGAGCCAAATGCCTTGGCACAGGAAGCAGACAGACAATGGAACTTGGCGGTCAGCCACCACAGTCATTCACCTTTGCTGAGGTTTGGTTCTGAGCAGCCAGGAGTGCCTGTGGTTGTCTCTACTCTACAGTCAGCATGGAAGATAACTGCTGAATGAAAACTGCTGGGGAAGTTGGAGCAGGTAGAAAGTACTTCAAGAATGTGAGAGAGAATGCAGACAGGCAGAGAAGAAGGGAGCCTGGAGGGCTTCACCAGCTCCACAGTTAAAAATAGCCTCAGGCCACAGTGCTCAGAAAACTTTTTCAAATGTGCCCTTTGCTTTTAGGAAAGAAAAAACAACTCAGAATCCCTTTGTCCTTCTTAGTTGTGAAGGATCACTTTTAACTAGGAAATATCTTTCTTCAGAAATAACTGAGAGACTGTTATTGACTCGCCTCAGCTCTTGTTGACATTTTGTGGGAACAGTGTCATACTTTCTGTGGTTCAGATCAATGAATTGAACATTGTCTGAGTGTATGCTATGGACCATGCACTAAGATACTTTTTGTATTCAATAAGATTTTTAAAAAAAGATATGGTATAACCCTGGAGGGGTTTGCATTATTACAGTGGTTCTCTATGGGGGACAATTTTGTCCCTAAGGGGACAAAAAAAAAAAGGTCTGAAGATGTTTGTGTGTCACACCTTGGGAAGGGTAAGTTGCTGCAGGAATCTAGCAGATCAAGACAAAGGATGCTACTAAACATTCCACAATATACAGAACAACCGCACACACAAAGAATTAATCAGTCTTAAATGATGTGGTACTATAGGATAAGCACTGGGTTGCTGATGGTTCAAACTCAA
>NW_006408708.1:6211130-6212095 GCF_000296735.1 Chrysochloris asiatica | reverse complement strand
ATCCAAGAAGAATGAAGTCCTTGACAACTTCAATCTTTTCTCTGTTGATAAGAATGTTGTTTATTGATCAAGTGGTGAGGATTTTTATTTTCTTTACATTGAGATGCAATCCATACCAAGGGCTGTGCTCTTTGACCTTCATCAGGAACTATATTACGTCCTCTTCATTTTCAGCATGCAAGGTTGTATCATCTGCATATTGCAGGTTGCTAATGAGTCTTCCTCCAATCCTGATGCCACATTTTTCTTCTTGGATTATTTGTTTAGCATACAGGTTGAATAAGTATGATAAAGTATACAACCATGTCACACACCTTTCTGAATTTTAAACCATTCAGTGTTCCCATGTTCCGTTTGAGCAACTGCCTATTGGTCCATGTACAGATTCCTCATGAGCACAATTAAGTGTTCATGAATACTCATACGTTGCAATGTTGTCCAAAGCTTGTCATGATCCACACAATCGAAAGCCTTTGCATAGTCAATAAAGCACAGGTAAACATCTTTCTGGTATTTTCTGCTTTCAGCCAATATTCGTCTGATGTCCCCAATGATATCCCTCATTTCATGACCTCTTCTGAATCCTGCTTGAACCTCTGGAAGTTGAGTGTCAATGTATGATTGCAGTTGTTTCTGTATTACCTTTAGTAAAACTTTACTCGCATGAAATATCAAAGGTATTGTCAGATAATTTCTGCATTCTGTTGGATCACCTCTCTTTAGAGTGGACACAAATATAGATCACTTCCAATCAGTTGGCCAGATAGTTGTCTTCCAAATTTCTTGGCATAGATGAGTGAGCGAGTGCTTCCTGTGCTGCCTCACTTTGTGAAAAATTTCAATTTGTGTTCCATCAATTCCTGGTTCTTTGCCAATTCCTTCAATGCATCTTGGACTTCTTCCTTCAGTATCATTGGCTCTTGATTATATGCTACCTCTTGAAATGAGCATCAACCATTTCCTTT
>NW_006408708.1:6193620-6195456 GCF_000296735.1 Chrysochloris asiatica | reverse complement strand
TCACTCTTTCTTCCTAGTCTGTCTTTGTCTGGAAGCTCTTCTGAAACCTGTGCACCATGGATGACCCTACTGGTAGTTAAAATATTGGTGGCATAGCTTTCAGAATCACAGAAACTCACAAGCCACCACAGTATGACAAACTGACAGACTAGTGGTAGACACACAAAAAAATAACAGCAGTATGTTTTTTGATGCAAGTAAGCAGAAGATCCAAATTTAAGTGACTTCAAAAGAGTATGACACTATAACATGACCAGTAGGAGGTAGAGCTCCTCTTGATAAATTTCACAACTCAGAAACTTCATAATAGATTTGGGTTTGCTCATCCTTTTTACTCTACCCTCCACTGTATGTCTAAAAATTATTCTATGGTCATGAAATGTCTTTAGCAGCTCTCAATATAACATTTATTTATTAATTCAACCATTATCAATTGGATCAATATTATGCATCAAATATTGTGAATGTCATGGGTCTGGAGTCCTTGTGTGGCATTGTAAGATAAGTACAGGACTGCAAGGTCGATTTGTGCCACAAGGTTCAAATCTTCACAGCACTTAACAACAACGACAACAACATGTGGATCTTTGGACTCCTGATGTAGCGCTATAGGATCAGCATTGGACTGTCAACCACAAGGTCAGCAGTTCAAACTTACCAGTTGCTCCTTAGTAACCCTATACAGGTTTGCTATGAGGTGGAACCGACTTGATGGCACTTAACAACAACATGAGAATCTAGTGGAATAAGTTAACTATACAAAGACAGAGGATTTGTCTCCTATCTGATGACTTAAGTTCCAAAACAAGTCATCAGATAGGAGACAAACCCTCTGTCTTTGTAAAGCTTACATTCAAATGGGAATAGAGGCCCCCAGAAAAAAGCTAAAAATCAATATACATTGTGTCAAGTTGTTGAAAAGTACCATAATGAACCACAAAGTTGAACAAGGTGATAGAGAATGGTGAAAGGCCAGGGAAGTCTTCTTTGACTTAAAAGCAAATAAATGTAGAAAGATAGTGCACCATGGGACACCTGGAGAATATGTCCAGGTGTGCACCAAGCCCCTGGGATACATGTTACCTGTGTTTAAAAAGAGCAAGGAGCATGGAGGTCAGTATGACTGGAAAACAATGTGCAAGGAGGAGATTGATAGAAAATAAGCTCACAGAGGTATGCAGGGGTCAGACCCTAAGGAGGTGATAGGCTATGATTAGAATATTGAATCTTATCATAGTGTTAGTGTAGGACCAGCCTGCATGAGGTGGATTTCCAGAGGTGGATAGGGAATGAAAGTGACAGGGGAATTGAGATAGTCAGTCAAGAGCTACTTTATTAACTGCAATGCAGCTTTAAGTACAATCATAGGCAGGAGGCATGTCCAGGCACCACAACAAACCTAGAGTTTATTATTACTAGATAACATCTAGGCACACATATTTTCTCCTCATTTTAGATTACTCCCCCAGCCACCTGGTCAGTGTGTTTTGCTCCCATAATCTTTGGTATGCAAGGTTTTCCCTGCAGTTTTCATCAAGACATTCCTTGGTTTGAGAACTGCCTCAGAGTGGGTTTCACACACATCCTGTTATTCCTACATCTCCCCCTTTTTGTTTTTGTAAAGCAAGCAATAGAAGTGCTCTTTGTGATATCTTCATAAAGCTTAATCTTCGCTGTGTGCATTTACAGACTAAGGGCATTAAAAGAAGAACAATAATCCATATAATTATTCCATAATTAATAGAACTTTCCTAATTATGAAACCAATTCTTAGGATTAAATCCCTGAATGGCTTGAAGAAATGTTTCAGCTACATTAGAAGCATGATTCATTTGT
>NW_006408708.1:6191552-6192845 GCF_000296735.1 Chrysochloris asiatica | reverse complement strand
TTTAATACTTTAGCATGTTCCCCCCTGCATTTAGACCATTTTAGTTTTTCAGAAACAATTTGGCTATAACTCATATGAGGACATTCTTTTTCATTATTCTTTTGTTCCATAGTCACATTTGTCTCATTCTCATAAAAAGTAAAACCTCTTAACAATACAAAATGCCTTGTGTCAGTTTTTGCATTAATCCAATTATCCCACACATGCCATCCTATTTTTATACATGGTTTCCTCTCCCCTAAACAGATAGGCAAAATATCAAATCCCAGAGTCAAATCAGTTTCTTTTACTTCTTCTAAAGGGAAGCCAAACACTGTCATTCACAAAGACTGTTAGTCCTAATTCCTTTCATTCTATTAAGTGAAGTAAAGGAGGATCAAAAATTCTGTCTGCTGTGCAGAAGTGAAGGAACTGATAATCACCCTTTCCATGGGACCCCAACAAACTGCTTTTCCTTTTCCCTTTCCCAAGCCATCCACAAAATAGATATCTGCTCCTGTTATGAGGTTACTCAAGACAATATTAGAAATTACATATGATGTGTATTTTAAAAAATCCCAAAGTTTAGATTGAGTGTAATGAATTGAAATAAGTCCTTGAAACTCAGCAACTGCAGTTTGTCATTGTTTGTGCAAGTAAACTTGCTCTATGGGTCTCTGTTCCAATTCCTCTACACAATTTCATATAATCAAAAATATTATCAGTTTCTCTATAAGATCTAATTGCTATTTGATAATCTTGATTTGCATTATCATAGACTAATATTCTAAGAAGAGTTTCAGCTGCCACGGTATCACTAATCCATCTTCCCTTCCTTAGTGGCCTCTAATATACACTTTTCTAGAGTAGATAATGCCTGTAAAGTGACTCGACACAAAGGCTCACTAGGGGCCATATTTTGTCCCTCAATTTGCAATGGTTCCAAAATCAATTTATCTAAAGACCAGGTGGTCTAAATCTCAGCTGGAATATTTTCTCCTTGCTTATGATGCCTTTTTAAAAATTTCATTTATTCTATTCCATGTTTGCAAATCTAAGATTTCCTCTTCAGGAAACCAGGGACAGTATTGTTCTATGGTATTTAGTGCTTATGTTTACTGTCCCACTGACTTATGGCCCTGCCTGCATTTGGTATCCCACCAAATTCTTTTTACTTACCTTCCAGGGTTCCCCTCTGTCAGTGACTTACCTTTTTAGTTTCTATTTTGTCAAGAATCTTCTCCAGTCCCTGCTGGGGACAGCATATGTAGAGCCTGGGTTGATCAGTGGCAGCCCCATTGAACCACCTCTGAA
>NW_006408708.1:6189405-6190687 GCF_000296735.1 Chrysochloris asiatica | reverse complement strand
AAGGGGGACTCCGGGGCAGACAGGGAATGAAAGTGACAGGAGACTTGAGATGGTCAGTCAAGAGCTGCTTTATTAACTGCAATACAGCTTTAAGTACAATCTTAGGCAGGAGGTGTATCCAGCCACCACAACAAATCTAGAGTTTATTATTAGTAGATAACTGTTAGGCACACATATTTTCTCCTCATTTTAAATTACTCCCCCAGCCACCTGGTCAGTGTGTTTTGCTCCCATAATCTTTGGGATGCAAGGTTTTCCTTGCGGTCCTCATCAAGGAGTTCCTTGGTTTGAGAACTGCCTCAGAGTGGGCCTCACACATGTCCTGTTATTCCTACAGTAGGAAATCTTCAGTTTTAAACAAGGAAGAGACATGATTTATGTTTATAAAAGATCACTCTTTTCCCTGTAAGGAATTAACTCTGGTAGCATAGTGGTTACGAGTTGGGCTGATAACCTCAAGGTCAGAATTTCAAAATTGTCAGAGTTTCCATGGGAGAATGATGAGATTTTCTGCTCCTGTAAAGATTTACAGCATCAAAAACCTTATACAGGGTCTCTATGACTCCACAGCACACCACCACCACTACCCTGTAAAGAGAGGAGAAAGTGAAAATATAGAATGTAATTGGTAGGCTATCTAATCAGCGGTATGGTCAAGTCCTAAGCACTCCAAAATGGCCCCACTCTTGCTAAGCATGATAGCGTCACTTCAAATAAGCCTCTGCAGTAGTATTATCCCATTTGCTATGACTTTGTGACTTGGGAACAGACCCTAGAGATATCAAGAGCTGAGAAGTTATGCAGATGGTCTAACTCTCCTCAAGATTATGGTAACTATGGTGGGCTAGTTTTCAGAAGTTAAGCAGGTGGTGTATTTTGGTTCATTCTAAGCATAAGCCAAAATGCAATAATAATAATAATGCCCATTAAACAATAGCCATAACAGAAATAGTTTATTCACTTAGGAGTACAAAAAGGCTTGCTTAGCATATTAACAGGGAAGCAGAACCTTTCTGTCCAGCGCATTGACACTAGACTCAGATAAGAGATATTCCCAGTAGAGGGAACAAAAAGTAGTCAAATTCAGAATGTACTATGATAGTCTCATGCAACAATGTCTAGAGACGGAAACAAAAATAACTTCCTTCCAAGGTATCTTTTTAAGATTGAGGAAGGATTTTCCAGAAATTTCCCAGCTTAATTTCCTTTGGCTCATTTTTATCTAAATGGTATCTCAAAACACTACGACAAGAAACCAAAAGAGACCTACAAAAATGGAAGA
>NW_006408708.1:6187056-6188315 GCF_000296735.1 Chrysochloris asiatica | reverse complement strand
TTATGATCCAGCAATTCCTCTACTTGGTATTTACCCACAAGAAATACAAGCCATAACATGATTATATATATGCATACCAATGTTCATGGCAGCACTTTTTACAATAGCAAAAAGATGGAGACAGTCTAAGTGCCCATATACTGAAGAATGGATAAACAAACTGTGGTACATACATGCAATGAAATATTATGCTACCCTGAAGAATAACAAGGAAGCTGTAAGCTACCACATGACATGGATGAACTTTGAGGACATTATGTTGAGTGAAATTAGTCAGTCACAAAGGAGAAATACTGCAATGGCCCACTACTGTAAAAGACTAAGAAAAAGAACCCAAACTAAAATGGGGAGGGAAATTCTTTGCTGGTTACCGGGATGTGGGTTGTAGGGTGAGCAGAGGGATGGGAAGGTTGAGCACAGGGTAGGAAATAGATGCAGGATAGTTTGGGTTGTGGGAAGGAGGGCAATACATAAGAAGGGGAAGGGGAATGGAAGAGCAAGGTGGTTGGGAGAATAGTAAAGCAGGTTTGCATGGGCTAAGTGGGACAGAGGTAAATAATGATGTATGCGCAACCTTGGAACAACATGGCTCTATGATATAGGAATTAAGACATGGTTGGAGTGGGCAAAAGGGGTGAAATAATGTTAAAATTCTTGGATGTCTTTTGAATCTTGGTTTCCCTTACACACCATTATAAAATAGATACTTGAGAGGAAAAGAAAGGAGTAGCGAGAACAGACCAGTGGCTAGAAGAACAGAAGATACTTCTTGAAAGAAGGACCAGCAGGAAAAAAAAAAACAACACACACACACACACCAAAAAATCAATAACAATAGTCTGACTGACTCCTACATGAATAAGCAAGTTGCCTGCCCAAGAGACATCAAGGTAAGTGGTGGGGCCCCCCAGGGCAAACCCCTTCCAAGACTAAGACTCAATGGGAATATATGAGCAGACACGTGCTCTGACTGGTGACCATGTTGGTCACCAATAAGGGGAAGTGAGGGAAAAACAGTAATGAAGCCGTGAGCTAAGTCTAACCATGTTCAAAAGACTCCTATGAACCTGAATGGAGACCTGGTTGGCCAATAGTTTGGAAAAACCTGGGGACTTCTGGGCCCAGAGTCAGTGACATAGCCACAGATGACTAGAGTGTTGAATGAAGCGTCCAGCTGATAAGAAGAGAGGGCATATGCACAAGAACACCCACACTTGCAGATAATACCCACTTGACCTGTCTACAATAGCTGGGTGATC
>NW_006408708.1:6183876-6185796 GCF_000296735.1 Chrysochloris asiatica | reverse complement strand
TCCTCAAATGTATGTTTTTCTCCAGGCACTGGTCCCTCCTGATAACATGCATGAGAGGTAAAGTCACTCCGTTTTCACTTCTAAGGAACATTCTGGTTGGACGTTTTAAAAGATAGATTTATTTATTCTTTTAGCAGTCCATGATACTTTTAACAGGCTTCTCCAACATCAATTCTTCTATGGTCTTCCTGATCCATTGTCCAGGTTTCACATGCATATATTGTTGTTATTGTTAAGTGCCACCAAGTCGGTTCTTACTCATAGCAACTTTGTGTGGGGTATTTTAGAAGTGACTAATGAATTGAACGGTCAACCTTGCAGTTCAAACCAGCTTTGCAATCCAGGGCATTAACCCACAGAGCCACACCAGGACTGTATATGCATATTCTATTGTTAGGTGCAATTGAGTTACTTCCAACCCATAGCAATCCTGTATAGTGTTTCCAAGGAGTGGCTGGTGAAATGCTGACCCTGTGGTTCAAACCTACCTTGAGGTGGAATGCTTACCTTATGGTGCCACACCAGGGTTGCTAATGAATATATGAGGCATTTAAAAATACCATGATTTGGACCCATCTTTGTGGACATTGTGTGAATGCCTCTCTTTGAAAAGTTTTCTTTATAGCTGACACTTATTAGCATAGATTTGGGAGAATAGCTGTTGAGGGATAACCAAAAGTGTTTGCCTCTTACAAGTGATAGTTGTTGCTGTTAGGTGCCATTGAGTTGATACCGATTCATAGCAACCTTTCGTGCAATAGAAGGAAACACTGCCCGATGCTGGGCCAACCTCACAATTGTTGCCACGCTTGAGCCCATTGATGCTGAAATTTTGCCAATCCATCTTGCTGGGGGTCTTCCTCTTTTTCTCAGACCCTCCACCTTACCAAACATGATATCCTTCTACAGCAACTTACAATATGTATGAAGTATGAGAGATAAAGTTTGGCCATCCTGGCCTCCAAGGAGCATTCTGGCTACTGCATTTCTTCCAATAAAGATCTGTTTGTTATTTTGGTAACCCATGGCACTTTCAATATTCTCCTTCAATACCTTAACTCAAAAGCATCAATTCTTCTACTATCTTCTTCCACTATCTTCTTTATTCACTGTCCAGCTTTCACATGCATATGAGGTTATTGAAAATACCATGGCTTGGGTGAGGTGCACCTTAGTCCTCAAGATAACATCTTTGCTCTTCAACACTTTAAAAAGGTCTTGTGCAGCAGATTTGCCTAATGCAATACGTAGTTTGATTTATTGATTGCTGCTTTCATGAGTGTTTCATAGTTGATCCAAGAAGAATGAAGTCCTAGATAACTTCAATCTTTTTCCTTTGATAAGAATGTTGTTTATTGGCTCAGTGGTGAGGATTTTTGTTTTCTTACATTGAGATGCAATCCATACCAAAGGCTGTGGTCTTCGATCTTCATTAGTATTAGTAAGTATTTTAAGTCCTCTTTCCTTTCAGCAGGGCTGTATCATCTGCATATTGCAGCTTGTTGATGAGTCTGACCCCAATCCAGATGCCATGTTTTTCTTCATAGAACCCAGCTTCTAGGATTTTTTGCTCAGCATTCAGATTGAATAAGGATGGTGAAAGAATACAACCCTGTTGCAGATCTTTCATAATTTTAAAACATTCAATGTCCCCATGTTCTGTTTGAACAACTGCCTCTTTGTCCATGTACAGATTCCTCATGAGCACAATTAAGTGTTCCGGAATACTCATACTTCACAATGTTATCCATAGCTTGTCATTATCTACATAATCACTAAAGCACAGGTAAACATCTTTCTGATATTCTCTGTTTTCAGCCAAGATCCATTGGACATCAGCAATGATATCCCTTGTTTCACGGCCTCTTCTGAATCCAGCTTGAACCTATGGAGGTTTTCTGTCAATATATACTTGCAGAC
>NW_006408708.1:6180555-6181464 GCF_000296735.1 Chrysochloris asiatica | reverse complement strand
GTCAGAACCAACTCAGCGGAACTAAGTTGGTTAAGTAGAGAAGGACTCCTGGTGTGGTGCTGTATCATTATCATTGGTCTGTGAACCACAAGGTGGGAAGTTCAAACCCACCAGCTGCTCCTTGGGAATCTTGTACAGGGTCGCTATGAGTCAGAACAGACTTGATGACACTTAACAACAACAACAAGGTTGAGAAATGAATGCTTACTTGATTCATAGGAGCCCTGGTTCTGTGTGTCAAGCACTGAACTCTTAACTACGAGGTTGGCAGTCCATATCCATCAATCATCCTTCAGAGAAAGACAAAGCTGTGCTCCCCTAAAGATTTGCAGTCTGGGAAATCCTGTACAGGGTCACTCTGAGTTGGAATCAACTTAATAGCAATGGGTTTGGTTTGATTTATATGAAGTAATCTCATCTATTTTTATTCTTCTTTCACTGTTGATGCTTTGGTCAAGCTCCCTCTCCAAAATCTTGTTGACAGTGAATTTATTTTCCACCCCGTTTCCTGATTTAACAGTAATCCCTCTTATTCAGTTTATTTTTATTTTTTTAATTGTAGTCCTTCTGATTCACAAAGACCCTGTAATGTGTTTCCAAGGAGTGGCTTGTAAGTCTGAACTGCCAAACCTGTGGTTCAGCCCGGCCTTGTGATCCAGTGCTTTACCCCACAGCCCCAGACTTCTCTTACTCTGTATCACCTGATTTATTTGCGGTTTCTCTCCTGAAGGCTGATACATGCTGCAGTTTCTCTTTCAATCCTCATCTGCTCTTTCAATCCTCATGATCTTACTGCGGTTTTTGGAATCTGGATGTTTAAAACTCAGTTGTTTCAGCACATTTACAATAGTCCAAAGGTAGAAAATATTGAAATGTCCATAAATAGATGAATGGATAAGTAAAATGTAG
>NW_006408708.1:6155870-6180085 GCF_000296735.1 Chrysochloris asiatica | reverse complement strand
TGTGTTTGTCTTATTTGCATGCCTTCAACAAAAAAGATATTTCTGTGCCATGAGAAAAAATGTTTGAAAGTTAGGGCTAATGTCCATTTTTAAACAAAAACTCAAGTGGACATATTCCCCAATCATTAAAGTTTTGCAACAAGTTTACGGGAAAACTCCCTCACATAAAGCTAAAGCTTTTAGATGGACCAAGATTTTGAGGAGGGTCAGGAAGGCCTCAGAGATTAATTTAAGGCTGTGATGTCAGATCACAAGGTTATGATGACTAGTTTTTGGAATCGCAAGGGTAATCTTGACAGATCTTCTTGAAGGGCACATAAAGATCAAGGGGACTTATTAGGAAGAAATTTTAAGAAAATGGAAAACTACATTGATGAGAAGTCAATAAATTGCACTGAGGATTTTTTTTTTTTTTTTCATCCTATCCTGAAAGTTACCTGATCATTCTTCAAGGAAAGTAAAGGCTATCCTGTGAGAATTTGGGAAACCTTACCCTACCCAACCTACATCCTTGACCTTACCCCGCCAGGCTTATTTCTGCTATACAAACTGAAAGAACATTTAAAAGGAGCATGATTTGAGTGGCTTAAGGATGCCCAAATATCTGTTCTGACAAAGGTTAAGGAGATGGAAACATTGCCTTCTGAAGTGTATTGCTCTGGATGGTGAACACGTTGAGAAACAATAGCTACACATTTTGATATTTTATTTAATAAATGTTTCTATGATTATGTAGCAATACTATTTCAGTTATCCTTTTGGAATAGTATGCAGCCATAAAGAGAAATGAAACACAATCTGAATGAATCTTGATGACATCATTCTAAGCCAAATAAGTCAAAAGGAGAAATAATGGGTGATCGCACATGAAATAAGTAAATATATAGAAACCAAAGATTATTAATAATGGTTAGAAGTGTGAGGTGTTGTGCTGTAGGATCAACCCTGGACTGTGAACCATAAGGTTGGTAGTTCAAACCCACCATCTGTTCCTTGGAACCCATATACAGGGTGGCTATGAGTCGGAACTGACTCGACAGCACTTAACAACAGCAATGAGTGTGAAAGGAGGATGTACAAATTTTTGTTGTGGGACATGTAGTTTATGTCAATGGTGATGGGATATTTTGGAGAAGGATAATGATAATGGTGGCACAGTATGATAAAGGTAACTAATGTCATTGAATTGTTAATGTGGAAGTTGTTATATTGGTGAATGTTTTGGTGTGTGTATTTTTACTACAGAAACAGCAACAATCCAATAAAATTAAACAACTGTCATACTCCAACTCATGAAGACCTGATGTGTGTTAGAGTAGAACTGTGCCTCATAGGGTTTTGAATGACAGATTTTTAGGAAATAGAACGTCAGACCTTTCTTCTGAAGCACCTGTGAGTATACTTGATCTTCCAAGCTAAGTGCATTAACTATTTGTAACACCCAGGGACTCCAAAGGTGCTTACCTCTAAGGATTTCACCTGGCCCCTGGTGTCTTACATTATGATCCGTGTTCCTGCAGCGTTTGCTTTATATTGCTCACTTTTCAACCATTTTTAGTTAGTTTCTTTTTTTTTTTCTTGGCTACCTCATTAATAAGCTGCCACTGATGTACACACTAGTTACCACCTCAGGGGAATTCTTGACAGTTGTTGCTGAATTGATTAGCTACCAAAGTGCCTTCACAGCTTCCCTGGATTTTAACTACATTGTCATTGCTTGTAGCATTTCACCATTGATGGGAACAAAGAAGGAGGGGAAAATCACTAAAGATTCAATATTGCTACTTTAAAAGGAGTGCCTTTTTATTTTTTCTTTAAGAAAGAAGTTTATTATAATTGGCTAATATGAAGAATAAAATAAAGTGCAAAATTGGGGCTTTTCAGGAAAGATACTTTTTGTGTCTTTTCAGCACAGAACAATGAATTGCAATTTAGATAGTCTCCTGTCAGAATGATTTGAATATCCTATCTGATCAGTGGTCTTCAATTTTTTTCTTCTACCTAGGATTAGAGCTCCAACTGATGGCTAAGGATGCCTGGGACATTATTCTTTTCAAATAAGCACAAGTCTAACAGCTTCCAAATCCGGGAAATTCTATGAGACTTGGATTTTCTATTGCAATTCAGTTTTCTATGTGATAAATTATCACTGATGACTGTAATTTAAGTATGTTAAGAGAGATCTGACCAATTATTTAGCTCAAGTATCAGCATTGATTAGTTGTGTGAAAAAGATTTATATTGTCATATCTATGTTTTATTACTTTAACTAGTAAATAAATAATTAAGAATTGCCTTTATAAAAACTTTGAACTTTCTTCGTAAAACAGATTATGCCAATCTAAACACTCTTGCCTGAGTAAATTATTACCTTGTTGCTGAGTATGACCCTCTAATCCAGGCTGTCACTTAAGACAAATCAGAGTTCCCAGGTCCACAGATGTAGCTCTTGCAACTCGTACATCCAAGGAAGGGAGAATGTGGTTTCTCCCAAGGGCCAGATACGTAGACCATAATATCATCCCACACTGCAGGAGAGTCTTCCCTCTCCAGACTTACTGAACATCTTTCGATTGTATAGCATCTTTATCTCTGACCTCTAAGCAGGATCACTGTTGTAACAGTCCAGAGAAAGCTTTCAGGAACCGTAAGTGCTTAGAGAAATCAGGTAGCATAGCCTGTCCAGCTGCTGATCATTTCTGACAATGCTGATAGAGGGACTTCTTCCGCAGGCCATTGATTTCAGTGTCAGGCAGATGAAAAGTAGCATATTGATGATCCTTTGTCATTACTTTGCCAAAGGTGTCTTGTCAGATAAAAGACTAGGAGAAGAAACCAACTTAAGACAGGCCATCACATCAATTTTCTTGGTGCTGAAGGGAAGAGAATGAACTGTGATATTTAAACTAATCGATGCCTATAAAGATACTCTTAAACTCTTGCAATAAATTGTTTTGATTTGAAAAAAAAAGTGAACTTAAAGGAAAACTAGTTACAGAAGTAGAAGTAAAAGATTTCCATTCATGGTGAAAGTGAAGCTAAATTTGAGACTCTTTTTAAATGTTTTCAATTTTTTTTTTTTTTTACTTGTACTAAAGGTTTATCTGTATGGAATGGTAATGTAACTACTATCCATTTACCTGCCTGTCATACTGTGGTGGCTTGCACATTGCTGTGATGATGGAAATTCCATCACCAGTATTTCAATTAGAAGGATCACCTACAGAAGACAGGTTTTGGCACACATTCCAGTTGGAAACAGACTAAGAGGAACTGTTTGGTGATGTGCTTCTAAAAACTAGTCAGTGAAAACCCTATGGATCATAACAGACTATTACCTGATGTTGTTGATGTTGTTAAGTGCTGTTGAGTTGGTTGCGACCCATAAGGACCCTGTAAATAGTTTCCAAGGGGCAACTGGTGAGCTTGAACCTCTGACTTTGTGGTTCAAAATGATTTCGCAGTCCAACAGAAATTGTCATTGTGAGTTAATGCACTGGACTGCAAGTTTGGTTTGAACCACAAGGTCAGTGGTTCAAGCTCACCAGGTGCTCTTTGGAAATCCTATACAGGGTCACTCTGAGTTGGAATCAACTTGACGGCACTTAACAATATCAGTAGATTGGAAGGCCCTCAAAGTATTCAATGGCTACAACAATAAATATGAACATATCAATAGCTGTGAAGATAGCACAGGGCAGGACACTGTTTTATTCTTTTGTACATGGGGTGGCCATAAGTTGAAGTTGACTCAGTGTCAACTAACTACAATCATAATGGTAATATGAGACACCTGTGTGATCTTTTGTTGTTGTTGTTGTTGTTGTTAAGTGCCTTTGAGTCAATTCCGACCCATAGCAACCCTGTATAATGTTTCTAAGGAGCAGCTGGTGAGCTTGAACCACTGACATTATAGTTCAAATGACTTTGCAGTCTGACACATTAGCCCACAGTGCCACACCAGGAGTCCTGATCTTTTGTAGCATCCCAGTATTGATGACCACTATTCACATCTGAAAGCAAAAGGTACTATGTGTTCTGCCTTCTAAATTCAGAGAGATTTTCAGGCTGGGGTAATCACAGTAGAATCCCAGATAAGTACCTTCTCCAACTGTCCACTCATGTTCTGTTTGTATAGAGAAGAATGGCGAGGGATCTGGAGGTAACTTTGAAGAGTACAGTTTAATGAAGGCAGGCTCTAGCCTTCTCTTAAGGAACTCACTGACCTGTTCTCTGCAGCTGAAAAATATAGGGAAAAAAGGCCTTTTTCAGAAAATTTTTGGTGTCAGCAAGGAGTAAGCATTTGTTCCTCACTAGTTTTCTGAAATAGTACATGCAGACTTGCCTTTTTGTTAGAGGGTATGGGACAAATCATTGAACTTTAACCAAAGGATTTGATCTTTCTTCTTGTTCCCCTAAAAGATAACCTCTAAAACCTTGGCATTTCCCTAGTGATTGAAGTGTATTCAGCCAGGCCTCCAGATCTCACTGGAAACCCCAGTAAAGGCTCTGAACATAGAAGTTTCATGAGTTTCCTGGTTGGTGACAGACACCGATGCATTTGGGAGAGTTGCATAAAGTAGAGGGTGAGCAAAAATGAAGAAGAGATGGATTGTCAGTGAGATGGGTTGATACAGTGGCTGCAGCAATGGACTCAAACTTAGGGAAGATTATGTGGATGGCGCAGAAGTTGGCAGTGTTTCTTTCTACTGTACATAGGGTCTTTATGAGTCAGGATTGATTCAATGGCAGCAACACCAACAATGACATTGGACAACAGATTTTCTGTCCAGATAAGTGTACTTATTGGAAATACATAAAATACCACTTGTAACTCAATGAGTTGAGACTTCTAACATTATCATATTATTTTCACTCGCGATTATTTATTTTAATCTGCATAACTTCAGGGTTATTTTGAAAAGAAGGATAAAAATTCATTGTTCATCTTCAACTAAAAAAGGCTCCTAAAATCATTACAACCTATTGCTGTGGGACTGATTCTTACTCATAGCAATCCAGCAGAACAGAGTTCTACTGTCCATAGTGTTTTCAAGTCTCTAATCTTTATGGAAATGGTTTACCACACTTTCTCTCACAGAATCACTAGTGGTTTTGGACCACTGATCTTAGTGCTAGCAGCAGAGTGCTTAACCACTATGCCACCAGGGCTCAACCCAAACCACCCTAACAGCAGTAGAAATTTACATTCTGGGACTGTAAGGAAAAACAAAGCTGGAAGTTAAGTATAGGTTCCTATGCTTTTCAGTTAATTATTACATTGTAGGCCTAGAGATGCCCTTGTTTTTAGGGAGTTCTTTGAAAATGCAAACTACCTGGGTAATATTTAGATTTTACATTGGAAGCTTCATATTTCTCTGATGCTTCTTTAAGAGTTAGGGCTATATGGTGTGTCTTATTTATCTAGTTACCAAAGATATTACAACAAACAAATTTGCATTTCTGGAATTTTGATTATAGAATTAAACTTAGGGTCTAAGATAAAAAATTGGAATCTCTTTCAAGTGATCATGGCAGCATGGCAAAGTATTTTTGGGACTCCCAAGTATTTCCAGTGAGACAAGAATGATTGATAAGACCTGCTTAAAAGTTGCTTACTAGGTTTGAGTGACTCAGCACACCTGTAGTGACACTAGGCAAATAATGTGATTTCACTGCCAACTCCATTAGAACTCTGAATGTATCTGAGATTTTTTTCTTTGAGTGTAAAGTAACTGAAGACTCTCTACATTGTGCTTCATTAAGCTGAATTCTGTTTAGCACCCAGGGCTTGCTGGTATCCAAGGATAAAGGCCAGGAGCTGCCCGGCCTGAGGGGACCTGCACTTGGATGGAGATGTTTTTTTTGCCAGATATTGGCATGCAGACATACTTCTGAATCTTCTTATTGCATGTACAAGATAGGATTCCAGTTCATATGTGTACACGTTTATTCTAAACAAAACATGTTTAAATATGTCTCTGCCATTAGTGGATGAGCAAAGATAAGTTATTTTAGAAACATAGTTGTTAAGGCTCCTTCAACATCAACAAAAAAAGGTCCAGTCAAAAACAAAGACTTCTGAATGTGCTTGGCCAGATAAATTACTCAGAAGGTAATAGTGACTGACTTTTGAGAGTCTAAAGGAGTAATCTTGATAGATTTCTAAAAGGACACACAATTATCACAGGGGCTTATTAGGAATAAGGTTTTTGTTTGTTTGTTTTAATGGAAAACTGAATGGGTGAGGAAAAGGCTATGAAAATTGCACTGAGAAATTTGTTTCCATCAGAATAAACCTGCTCATTTTTCAAGGGTAGTAAGGCCTGGCCTATGAGACTTTCCTGGGAAACCTTACCCTATCCACCCTGCATCTCTGAACTTGCCCCTTCAGACTTCTTTTTGTTCCACAAACCCAAAGAACATTGCAAATAAATACAATTTGAGTCCCTAGAGGATGCCCCAAACTGTCATTTTGACATAGTGCAAAGCAAAGAGCTCAGAATTCTTCAGGGAAGGTTATACACCTTCAAAGGTGTATAAAGCTATATTGTGGATATGATGAGAAACAATCATTTCACATTTTATATTTTTATTAAATAAAGGTTTCTGTGGTTTTGTAACAACACTCTTTGTCTTGCCCTTGTATGTAGCCTTTAAGAATACATGTTAAAGAACCCCATGTTGTGTTTTTTTGTTTGTTTCTTTTTCTCCTTGTACTTACTGCTTCTCACATCAGATACCTTGATAATGAAGATGATCAAGAATAATGTTCATTTTCTCTGGACATGTTCTGCTTAATCTATAGTAGTGGTGTTGTGCTGTTGAGTTGATTTAGACTCATGGTGACCCTACATAGCATTTCTGACATAATCTTTACAGGAACAGAAAGTCTTACCTTTCTCCCACTGAGCAGCTGATAGATTAGAACTGCTGACCTTTGGTTATGAGCCCAGCTCATGAACAACTACACTATCAGGGTTCCTTAATCTCTAGTAATAACCACTAAATTTTTGTCAAAGTAGAACTACTAATATGTGAGGATATTCTTTAATTTCTAAAACGTTTCCCTTGGGCCATAAATCTCCTATTAAGTATATATATAGATAAGCTTGATGGGGTTTGATGGAGTCCTGGTGGTGCATTGGTTAAGTACTTAGCTTCTAACTGAAAGATCAGTAGTTCTAACCTACCACCCACTCAATGGAAGGAGATGTGAATGTTTGCTCTCATAAATATTTATAGCTTTAGAATCTCTATGGAGCACTACTACTCAATAACAGTGTGACTGGATTCTGGTTGGGGTTGATATAAGTAGCATGTTTTTAAAAGATAAACTTTAAATACTTGTTAAAATAAACTTGATGATCTTAAAAACAATATCATTCTTGCATGCAATTTAAAATGCCCTCATCTTCATGAAATATTTTTTCTATGCACAAATGTTTGCACTGGGAATTCTAGATTCACTTCAAGTTAAATATTGTATCAATTAATGTTTCCTAACCCATATTTTTCCTAATGTTCCATGCTCATTTTAGTAAAAAAAAATATTCTAAAACATGAGGGGTTGTCAAAAAGTTCATGGAAATATTCCATTACATTTTTATTCCATTTTTCATGATTTTTTGAAGGTTTCTTGTAATATAGAAACTCTGGTAGATTTTTATTTTTTTTTAAATGGCACAATACTTTTTAGCATCTCCCATCAAAACATGGAATCAGTTTTCTCACCCGTTTAATCTAATTTGACTTTGTGATTTGTTTTGGCTAAAGTGAAACTACGTGAGTTATGAACCAAGGTTTCAAGGAGCCTGATAACTTCTGAGTTTGCTATATTTTGAATCTAGAAACCATGTGAGTAAATCCCAGGGCAGGCTTGAGAGACCAAGGTGAGAACTGTGGTGCCCCAGCTGTGGGTCAGACTGCTTTTGCTGATCTGACATGGACTGTAGACACAAGGGAAAACCTAAACCAAAACTGGTCAAGGTTGGTGCAAATTCCCATCCTGAAGAATTGTGAACAAAATAAATCATTTTTGTTTATGCCGATATGCTTTAGGCTATAGAACTGCTAAAACATCACCTAATGTCTAGAGTCCTGGTATGGTGCTGTAGGATAAGCACTGGACTGCTAACCAAGGTTGGTTATTAAAATCTACCAGCTGTTCCATGGAAACCCAATACAAGGTTTCAATGAGTTAGCACTAACTTGTTAGCACTTAACAATAACAATATCTGAAAATCATAAGGAACATGGAAAATAAAAGTATCTCATGACCCCATTACCCTAACGCAGACAAGATTTTTACAATAAATCTACCATTTACACTTTCCCCGGAATTCCATTTGGATATGTTATTCTTGAAGTCCTGGTGTGGCACTGCAGATAATGCACTGGACCGCAAGGTCAGTTTGAACTACAAAGTCGGCAGTTCAAACTCACCAGCCACTCCTCAGAAAACCCTTTACAGGGTTTCTATGACTCAGAGCTGACTCGAAGGCACTTAACAACGACAACTCTGATATTCAATATGTAGTCAGATAAAACTTCTTTTTATTTCTAAGCTCATGTACAGGCATGCCGAATTCCTTTTTAAACACAGTTACTTGTGTTGGGTCATCTTCCCCACAAGTTCTTCAGCTTCTGAGAAGTTCATAGATTTTTCACAGCATAGCCATTTTCTTGACCAGACTAGAGGCTCAGTGTGCTCAAAGTAAGTGGTGTGGATGGTGGTGGCAGCAATGTTAGCAGCAACAGCAGAAAATACTCTAGCTTAATGGTGGAAATTGAGGAAGCTGGATTTTATAATTAGCATTAACTTTGACCTTCAATTCTTTCAGCTTAAATAATGCTAAATGTGCTCTTCCTTTTGGATTTCTAACTCCAGGTCTTTGCATATATTGGTTTTAATACTCTGCTTTGTTTTCTTGAGCTGTCCTTTGAAATTTCCTTTTCAGCTCTTTACTTCTTCATTGCTTCTAGTTGCTTTATATTCATTAGCAAGTTCCAGAGTCTTCTTCTCCTCTTCTGACATCCATTTTTGTCTTTTCTTTCCTTCTGATCTTTTTAATGACCTGTTTTTTCTCTTCCTGGATGATTGATGTTCTTGATGCCATCCTACAATTATGCTTTCAGACATCGGGGTCTAATGCATCAAATCTATTCTTGAGATGGTGTCTGAATTCAGGTGGAATATATTCAAAGTCATATTTTGGCTTTTGTGGAATTGTTTTAATTTTCTATAGCTTTAGCCTGAATTTGCATGTTAACAATTGATGGTGTGTTCCACAGTC
Organism: Chrysochloris asiatica; assembly: GCF_000296735.1. Classification (NCBI taxonomy): domain Eukaryota; kingdom Metazoa; phylum Chordata; class Mammalia; order Afrosoricida; family Chrysochloridae; genus Chrysochloris; species Chrysochloris asiatica. Next base: position 6,170,789 of record NW_006408708.1, on the reverse strand, counting down.
AGTGCCTGGCCTTGCTTTGCATGGTAATTTTGAGCTTCTTCTTTATATTTTCCCACAGATGTTGTCAATTTGATTCATGTGTACTCCATCTGGTGAGGCCCATGTATACAACTGCCTCTTATGTTGTTGAAAAGTTATTTGTAGTAAGTAAGTTATTAGTTTACAAAATTCTATCATGTGATCTCCAGTATCATTTCTGTCTCCAGGGCCATATTTTCTAACTACTGATCCTTCTTTTTATTTCCAACGTTCTCATTCCAGTCACCAGTAATTATCAATGTTTCTTGATTCCATGCTCAATCAGTGTCAGACTGAAGAAGTTCATAGAATTCTTTAATTTCATCATTGCTGGCTTTAGTGATTGATATATAAATTTGAATAATGCTGGCAATAACTGATCTTGTTTGTAGATATCTGGATATTACCCTATCACAGACAGCATTGTACATCACGATAGATCTTGAAAGCCTTTTTTGACAATGAATATGATGTTATTCCTCTTCAATTTGTCTTTCCTGTAATAGTAAACCATATCATTGTCTGACTAAAAAATGCCCTATATTAACCATTTCATCTCGCCAATTCCTTTATCAATCTTCACAAATTCCATTTCATTCTGACAGTTTTCAATATTCATAGATTCAAAGTACATACATTTCATGTTCTGATTATTAATGGATATTTATAGACATTTCTTTTCATTTTGAATGGTGTCATATCAACAAATGAAAGTCCTAAAAGCTTTGCTTTATCCTTGTCGTAGAGGTCAACTCTACTTTGAGGAGGCAGCTCTTCCCCAGTCATATTTTGAGTGACTTCCAAGCTGACATGCTTACCCTCTGGCACTTTATCAGACATTGTTCTGCTGCTATTAAGAGTGACATTTTGCATTTAACATTTTCAAGAGATCCTCTGCAGCAAATTTGCAATATGCTGTTTGATTTTTGACTGCTGTATCCATGGACATTGATTGTGGATCTAAGTAAAATGAAATCCTTGACAACTTCTATAATTTTCTTTTAGCATGATATTACTTTTTGGTCCTGTTAGAGGATTTTTATTTTCTTTATGTTTAAGTGTACTCTATGCTGAAGATTGTAGTCTTTGATTTTCACCAGTAAACACTTCTAATATTCTCCACTTTTAGTGAGCAAGGTTGTTTCTCTGCATATCACACCTTGCTAATGAATCTTTTTCCAATCCTGATGCTGCATTCTTCTTCATTTTGTCCAGCTTCTCAGAGTATTTGTTCATTATACAGGTTGAATGTTGTTGTTCTTGTTTTTAAGTACCATCCAGTTGGTTCTGAGTCTTAGTGACTCTGTATAGGGTTTTCAAGGAGTAGTAAGTGGATTTGAACCATTGACCTTGTGATTAGCAGTCCAGTGTTTATCCGACAACCCTGATACATTTTCCGATCTGATTTTAAATCACACAGTATGCCCTTGTTCTGTTCCAACAACTGACCCTTGGTCAATGTACATATTTCACAGCTGCTTCTTCCCATTTTGAATTGTGCCAATCAGCAAATGTTAGTTCTGAAAGTTTTACTCCATTCACATCATTAAGGTCAGCTCTGTTTTGAGGATGCAGCTCTTCTCCATTAATATTTGGATTGACTTCCAACCTGAGGTGCTCAACTTCTGGTTCTGTATCTGAACTTGTTCCTTTGCTAGTCATATGCTATTATAATTGATTAAATGCAAATTATTCAAATCAGACCAAGGCAAGAGATCTACTTGAAAAATAACTATACAACCAAGAGTCTGGATCTTTAAGTTTTGTTTCTGACTCTGTCACTGATTAGCAGTTGTATGTTGGAACAAAATATTTCACCCTTCGCTGTTTCAGGTTTCCTCATCTTGAAAGTGACCAAAGCATTTCCTAACCATCTCAGAGTAAGAGTTGTCATTCAGTGCATACACTGTAGGAGAGTCCAGGTTTGATTTTAGCCAATGCACGTCATGAATAGCCAACTACCCATCTGTCAGTGGAAGCTTGCATGTTGCTAAGATTGAGGCAAATACAAACTGATTTATTTCTGAAAATTAGCCGATGAAAATCATATCGATCACAATGGTCCCACATGCAACCAATAATGGGATGGCAAAGGTGGAGTAGTTATTCATTGTGTAGGGGGCTGCTATGAATGGGGACAACTCAACAAGCTTTGGCAACAGCAGAAACAGCAATAACTATCTTGAGTGCAGTAAAGAACAGAATATGGAGTGAAATTATCTGCCTCCAAAGTGGACAGAGAATGTAGGTGTAGGAACTTGGAATGTAGACAGGATCCAAATGTCTTGTAGCAATAAGGAAGAGTCCGCTGTACACAAAACACAGAATATCAATTAGTGTCATCCAATCTCACATCCTCTCATCCCTCCCCATTCAAAATGACACATTAATGTTACTGCTGTGAGAAATTTTTTATTTTCTTCAGTTTTAGCCTGAATTGTAACTCTAAGGAAGCAAATGATCAGGTTTTTCCTTAGCCACTGGTTTGATTTGACCCACCAACCATTTGGTTTAACAGTAAAGAGTTTGAGTCACTTCCTTTAACCACTGGGTTGATTTGAACTGCCAACCATTTGATTAACAGTAAAGTGCTTAATAGTTTTATTTACAGCAGTCATTATAGTAGATATGCTAACATGGTACCTCAAGTACAAAAGTTGCATTTTCAACAAACAGAAACATTTAAAAGCTTAGGGAATCATGTTAATAAAATATATGCTGTTGACATTGTTAAGTGTCATTGAGTTGGTTCCAACCGAATGAAACCTTGTATAGGATTTCTGATGAGCAGCTGGTGGTTTTGAACCACCGACCTTATGGGTCAAACTGACCTTATGGTCTACAACATTATCCTGCAGAATGTATGCTATATAAATATTATTGATATCCTTAATGGTATAAAATAATCTTCACATTAGACACTTCTAAAAATAACACAACATTTCTGTTAAGAATCTAGCAATATTGGAAATAAAAATAAAAATATGATTACCAAAAATATCCTCAAGAAGAATACTATTGGAAGTTCTCCATTAGCAATACTACAGAATACCAAATGAAGTGGGTTCAGGACAGAGCTCCCAAACTCTGAACCATATAGCTAGGAATATTTAAAATTTTTGAAGGCTTATAGCTAGTGGAACTTGTAACAGAAGTAAAAAATCTCCTACTTTAGAATCTGAAAGGCTCAGTTGCCCAGAGCCAACAACTTGGGTGAGACCAAAGGACAAGACCAAGCAGGGAGCAAGAAGATCCACCATGGAATAACACTGCGGGAATCTCAGAGCAAAGGTGGACAAAATACTTTGTCAGTTTTGCTTAGTTCAGATTTTTTTTTTGTCTGTTCATTGGCTGCCCACTGTTTGTACACAACCATTTTTGTGACTAGAGAGGGTGCCTGACCAAGTGGACACACTCCACCCCCACTACTGGTGGATTCTTCTGCCATGAATGCACACAGATAGTCAGCATTTGTAAAAACAGGCACTCAGCAGCCATCCCTGAACAGTTTATTAATAGGGAAAAAGCCAGAAATAGGGGTATGTAGAGGGAGAAGGAATTTAAAAACAAAACAAGCTAAAAACTAAATCCTGAGCGACAGCAGAACAACCAACAGTGGCATCTTTAAATTTATAAGACAGCCTTGAAGGCAAGAAGCTGAAAGAGGATATTATAATCATACTCACATTATGCTACAGATTTTTTTTTTTTTCTTTTTCTTCTCCCTCCTTCCCCTTTTCTGTGATTATAGATTAAGGTGTCCAATCTAGTTTGCTGTTGTTGATTTTAGTTTTTTTTTTTTTTCCATTCTCTTTTTTTCTTACTTTTTAGCTGTTGTGATTTTGTTGTTCTTTATCCCCCATTTACTTTTGGGGAACTCTTTCCATCCCTATATTACACAAGAAGAGACAGAAATTGTTGCCATATAGTCAAGCTACAATCACACCCTATAAAACCCCATAATCCAGGCAAGAACATATACCAACTTCCATACACAGGGAGACAGACAACACCTGTGAAAGTTAATCTGAGTTGAGCAGTAAGAAGAGTGAAAAGGGAAGCACACATCCTGATAACCTCTACCTGGAGGCAATCAGAAAGCATAAAAAATGCCAAAACACACACTCAATTATTAAAGGCCACAGGTAAACACTAAATGTATCCAAGAAGGAAAAAGCAGATGACCATATTAGCACATGTCCAGAAACAAGATAAAATGTCTGAGACAAATGACCTAGAAGTAGACCTGGACTCCATTCTGGAAGGAGAGCAGGCCTTGGAAATGCCTGAGAAAGAATTCAGAAAAATGATTATAAAATGTTTCAAAACTCTTTACAATCGAGTTGATAAAAATAAGGAAGAAGTCAGGAAAGCGCTACAGGAACTATCAAATAAGATAGATACAACATTGGAAACAATTCAAAACCTACAGAAAGAGGTCTAAATGATCAATAATAGAATATCAGAGATAGATAATACACTAAAAGGGAAAAGGAGTAAAATAGAAGAGATGGAAGGCAGAACCAGTGACCTGGAAGACAAATCTCTCAATACTACTAAATAGAAAAGCAAACATAAAAAAGGATAAAAAAATCTGAAGAAAGTCAAAAATTCATGTTCGACAACATGAGGAGGAATAACTTCAGAATTATCAACATTCCAGAACAGGAAGAATCACAGAAGTCCACAGGGGAAATAGTGAAAAACTGCTGGAAGAAAATTTCTCTAACAATTCAAGAAGCTCAACAAACCCAAGGAAGGATAGACCCCAAAAGAAAATCACTGAGACATGTAATAATCAAGCTCTCCAAAATAAAAGACAAGGAGAAACTCCTGAAAGCAGCTAGGGATAACAGAAGTGTTACATACAAAAACAAACAAGTCAGATTAAGCTCGAATCTCTAAGCAGAAACCATGCAAGCAAGAAGGCAATGGGGAGACATATATAAAACCATGAAAGAAAAAAAAAACTGCCAACCAAGAATCCTTTTTCCAGAAAAGCTATCAATCAAATACCATGGTATAATAAAACATTCCAGGATAAACAGAAGCGAAGGGATTTTGCCAAAGCCAACCTGGTACTACAAAACATCCTAAAGGGTGTTCTGTGGACTGAGAACCATATAGAACAAACAACAACCAGAGATTAATATATGTGGCAGCACCTCCCAGAACTAAATTGACAGATGGAAGAGTCAAGAACAGAACAATACTATAAGAACAAATTCAGAGGATCTGAGAGATCAGTCTATGATCAAAACAATAACAATGTGAGAGAAGGTAAACATGTAGAAACAGCGATCCAGATGGTGAGAAGTTCAGGTAGATTACAGGATAAAATAGACTGCACTAAATGGAGGGAAAAGTTAATGGAATATAGTCAAAGCTCAAAGAAAAATAACACTTCACAACATATCAAGAAAATGAAAATCCAAGAAGAACATGAAATCATTAAAACTATGAGTAAACTCACAAGAAAGAGCACAATCCTAACACCAAAACCAGGGAAAGATGTCACTAAGAAAGATAATGATAGACCAATATCCCTCATGAACATAGATGCAAAAATTCTCAACAAAATCCTAGCCAACAGAATCCAGCACCACATCAAAAAGATAGTACATCATGATCAAGTGGGATTCATATCAGGGATACAAGGATGGTTCAACATTAGAAAAATGATCAACGTTATCCACCATATAAATAATAATAATAATAAAATAACCACATGATCATATTGATTGATGCAGAAAAGGCATTTGAAAAAATCCAGCATCCATTCCTGATTAAAAACACTCAATAAAATAAGAATTGAAGGGAAATTCTCAACATAATTAAGAGCGTATATACAAAACCAACAGACTACATTACTCTCAATGGAGAGAATCTGAAAGTCTTCCCTCTGCGAACAGGAACCAGACAAGGATGCCCTTGGTCACCACTCCTATTCAATATTGTGCTGGAAGTCTTAGCAAGAGCTATATGACAAGACAGGGAAATTAAAGGCATCTAAACTGGCAAAGGAGCTCTAGTAGTGTAGTGGTTACGAATCAGGCTGCTAATCTCACAATCAGCAGTTGGAAACTACCAGCAGTTCAGTGGGGAAAAGATGAGGATTTCTGCTCCCGTAAAGATTTACAGCCTCGGAAACCCTGTACAGGGTCGCTATGAGTCGGAACTGACTCCATGGCACATAACAACAACAACAACAAACTGGCAAAGAGGAAATGAAACTCTATTTTCAGATGATATGATCCTATAAGTAGAAAACCCCAAAGACTCAGTAAAAAAGTTACCAAACCTCATTGGAAGATTCAGCAAAGTCGCAGGATATAAGATCAACATACAAAAATTAGTTGGATTACTCTACACCAAAAACGACAGCATTGAAAAGAACATTAGGAAAGCAATACCATTTACAATAGTTGTGCAAAGGATGAAATATCTAGGAATAAATGTAACCAGAGAAACGAAGGATTTATACAAAGAAAATTATAAAAGCCTACTACAAGAAATCAAAAGAGACTTACAAAAATGGAAGCATGTACCATCCTCCTGGATAGGAAACTTAACATTGTGAAAATGTCAATACTGCCCAAAGCAACTTACACATATATTGCAATCCCAATCCAGATTCCAACAACATTCTTCAAAGAGATGGAAAAAACAATTACAAACTTTATATGGAAAGGAAAGATAAACAGGATAAGCAAAGCACTGCTTAAGAAGAAGAATAAGGTTGGATGCCTCTCACTCCCCGACTTCTAAATTTACTACACGGCTACAGTGGTCAAAACAGCCTGGTACTGGTACAATGAAAGATACATATATCAATGGAACAGAATTGAAAATCCAGAAGTTAATCCATCTACATACAGCCAACTGCTTTTTCACAAAACACCTAAATATATCACATGGGGAGGTAATAGTCTCTTCAACAGATAGTGCTGGCAGAACTGGAAAGCGATATGCAAAGGATTGAACCAAGCCCTTCACCTCATACCTACCCTATACAAAAACCAAACTCATCATGGATTAAAGACCTAAATGCAAATCCCAGAATTATGAAGGCCATCAATGAAAAAATAGGGACAAATGTGAGGGCACTAATTCAGAGCATACACAGACTACAAAACATTGAAAACTACACAGACAAAATAGATGATTGGGACATACTAAAAAATAAAAACTTATGTGTATCAAAAGACTTCACCAAAAGAGTGAAAAGGGAACTCACAGAATGGGGAAAAATCTTTTGCAATGACATGTCAGACTAGGGACTCATTTCTGAAATATATAGGAAACTACAACACCTCTACATGAAAAAGACTAATAACCCAATTAAAAAATGGGCTCAGGACATGAACAGACACTTCACCAAGGAGGAGATCCAGGCAGCCAACAAACATATGAAGAAATGTTCACAATCACTAGCCATTAGAGAAATGCAAATCAAAACAACAATTAGATATCATCTCACACCATCAGTAACAGCAGCGATCAAAAAAATAGAGGACAATAAATGCTGGCAGGGATGTGGAGAGACCAGAACATTCCTGCATTGCTGGTGGGATTGCAAAATGGTCCAAACTCTCTGGAAAGCAATATGGCACTTCCTCAGAAAAGTGCAAATTGAAATACTTTACAATCCACAAATTCCTCTACTTGGTATTTACCCACAATAAATTCAAGCCAAAACACGAGTATATATATGCACACCAATATTCATAGCAGCATTATTTACAATATTAAAAAGATGGAGGTCTCCGAAGTGCCCATCAATTGAAGAATAAATAAACTTTGGTACATACACACAATGGAATTTTATGCTACCTTGAAGAATAACAAGGAAGTTTCAAGCCACTGCTTGAAGGATGAACCTTGAGGACATTATGTTTAATGAAATTAGTTAGTCACAAAAGGAGAAATATTGCATAGGACCACTGCTGTAATAGACTAAGAAAAAGAACCCATCCTAAAGGCGGGGGGATTCTTTGCTGGATACCGGGATGTGGGAAGTGGGTTAGGGGAGGGAGGGAAAGGTGGAACACAGGGCAGGGAATAGACACAGCATAGTTTGGGTGCTAGGAAGCGGGGACAATATACAAGAGGGGGGAAGGGAATGGAAGAACAAAGTGGATGTGAGAACAATTAGGCAGGTTTGCATGGGCTAAGTGGGACAGAGTTAAATAAACATGTATGCACAACCCTGGAACAATAGGGCTCTGGGATACAGGGATTGAGACATGGTTTGAATGGGGGAAAGTGCAGAAATAATGTTAAGATGCTTGGCTGTCTTGAATCTTGGTTTCCCTTGAATAAATAACATAAAATAGACACTTGAGGGGGACAGAAAGGAATAGCCAGAAATATCACCATAGAAAGCTTGTAAGTCCATCTTCTGCCTATAACTGATTGGAATACCTAAAATGGGGCTGTAACGTGCCCATTGAAGGAGGCTTCCTGCGGAGCTTCTACGGTACATGAAACCATAGGTGGAATCCTGAACAGCATCCAGAATATTCTGAGGTGGGAAATTTCCATTTGAAATTACAAGCAGACCAGCCTAGAGCAGGTAGAAGATCAGAAGATACTTCTTGAAAGAAAGACTGACAGGAAAAATACAAAAGAATAGAGGCAGAATGACTGATTACTACAAGAACAAGCAAGTTGCTCACCCAGGAGACATCAAGGCAAGGGGTTGGGTCCCCTCAGGTAAACACCCATCCAAGACTAAGACTCAATGGGAATACACACTCTGATTGGTGACCATGTTCATCACCGATAAGCGGAAGTGAGGGAAAAACAGCGATAAAGCTGCGATCTAAGCCCTACAATGTTCAATAGACTCCTGTGAACTCAGGTGGAGACCTGGTTGGCCAGCAGTATGGCAAAACCTGGGGACTCTTCAGACCAAAGTCAGTGACATAGCCACGGAAGACTGGAGTGGAGAGTGAAGCGTCCAGCTGATAAGAAGAGAGGGCATATGCACAAAAACACCCACACTTGCAGATAATACTCACTTGACCTGGCTTCAATGACTGGATGATCAGAGCTCAACCAGAAGAAGAAAGAAGAGGAAAAAAAGAGTAATCTGATATAATTTGATGAACTTGACCTACACCTATGGGTGAAGTAGCTCAAAAGAGGGAACAAATCTTTACAGCAAGGATCATTCCCATCCCCTCCATACACAGAATAGACAGGGATGGGCAACTTGGACATTGGCTACTCAAACTGGAGGGGTGGGGGTGGGGGGGCCAAAGGCAAAAAGTTACAGCTTTACAAGCTTTCAAGGAGGAAACTAGATCCAGAGGGCATGGAGGAAGGTAGAATCCCACTGAATGCTATCCAATCTGTCTAGGTGGGACTGAGGAAAGGAAATGCGGATAGGTGTCTTGTCATATATGGTGAATAATTGTTATCAGGACTGATTGTGAGGGTTGGAAATGTAAACGTAGATGTTTTGTAACAAGGAGAGGAGTGATTGGCATTGCAGTCTAGGAGCGGAAGTCCCTGGAACCATTAAGGGAGAAGAACAGCAAGTGGGACTCTACCTATAGAAGCAGTGACACCAGAGATGGAGGCAGAGAGGATGATGTGGAGAGATAGAGTGGCTGGGTACTTTAGACCCGGAGAGGTCTGTGTGCTGATGACTGGGTGACAGACTTGCAGGATATACCCTTTGGTTGGTTGATGATGTATGGAGAGGATTGTAACCATGACAGTGAAGCGATATATGATAGGGTGAATATGAAACTAATGTTCTCCCATGTAAACTGTCACATAATTCACAATAAAACATTAAAATAGAGAGAGAGAGAGCAAATTTACTCCAAATCAGTGGTTCCTGCCTTGGGTGTCCTATGTAGCTAAGCCTTTGACCACTAGTCTGAAAAGTTGGCAATTTGAACATACCCACAGACACCATGTGAGACAGGTTTGTGGATTTGCTTCTAGAAGATCCCTGTCTTATAAATCCTACAGAATAGCTCTACTCTGGACACAGGAGGTTGCCATGTGTTGGAATTGTCTAGATGCTAACTAACAACAACGTGCTGCAGAATTGCTTGGAGTAGTTGCTATAACACAGATTGCTGAACTCTAGCCTGGACTGGAGCCTGAAAATTGCATTTCTTATATGTACTGGGTGGATGCTGCTAGTGTGGGAACCACTTTTAAAAAGCCATTGCCCATAATATGGAATCCTGGTGTGGTGCTGCAGGATAATGCAGTGGACTGCAAGGTCAGTTTGAACCATACGGTCAGCCTTTCAAATCCTCCTCAAAAAACCTATACAGGGTTGTTATGAGTCAGAATCAACTGGACAGTGCTTAGAATTGCATAATGAAGAGCAAGAATGAGTTTTGGGACAAAAAAATATTTTTTTTATTAAAAAATTTATTAAAATTTATTTTAAATGGGAATTTATTTAAAAATGTGTGTGTAGAATCATGAAGTGATCCCATCTACCCTACAAATATATACATCAAACTGTATCACCAGGAATCCTGCCTCAAGCAAAAAATCACAGAGTTTTATTACTTGGAGAATTTAAACAACTCAGGGAAAATACCTTCTGGGGCTTAACCTGTACTGTTTGAATTTCCTGATGTGAGAATGAATGCATTCACACTGTACTTGAGTGATTAAAAATCAGGTGCAGATATTATGGTATGGCAAGGTGATACATTAGGTACAAATGGTTAATGAGCTCTGCTGTTAGTTAGTTTGGAAGTTTGAATATACGCAGACTCCTTAGAAGAAAGCCTGGCAACCTGCTTCAGAAAAATCAGTCTTTGAAAATCCCATGGAACACAGTTGTACTCTGAAACACATGGAGTCACCATGAGTTAGAATCCACTCCATGACAACTGCTTACTGGTTACAGATACTATATACTGTGGTATAATTCTTTCCTTGTCTCCATCTTTATCCAGAAAAGTCAGGGAGTATTCTTAGGGAGTCTTGATCTTCTAGAAAGTGGCTTTCAAAAAAATGTGCATTATGGAGTCTAGAAAAGTGGAAAGAAATTAAAGAAAAACTCTGCACTTGCAGATAGAAAAGTTAGCTCCTGTTCTGTCATGAATCAGATTAGAACATGTATGTATAAGAATGATGAACTCCTTAATATCCATATTTATGATGAAACTTCTACTAGTAATGACTAGAGTAATGTAACTGGATATTTACAACTGTTTGTAATGTGTCTCAAAGCCCAGATTTTCTCACTAAAGTTGCATTATTTAGATCCAGACAAGAAAGCTAAAATTCATGAGACAATATCATTTTCTCACTGAAAAATGAATGAATACTAGTATATATGCCTGCTGGCTTATTATGTTAAAATAGCTCAAGTCAAATCTTTATACCTTCAAATGCTATTTTTATTTCTTGAAATCCTATGACTTAACAAATGTTACTTTAAATATTTAAGAGTCTCAAATCAGATGCACTGTAAACTATATCTGCCTTTTTCCTTATGTAAGCTCTAGTCTCTGCCTATTACAAATTTCAAGCAAAAACAAACAAATAAGTTCCAGAAACAATTTTACCTTTGTCCTCAGCCTTATGGAAACCTATCAGACCCTGTTCCTTGCTAACCAAATTGACATCTAGCAGAGCTATTTTCCTTCTATGTTGGCACCTTTGCAAATCAACTCACTCCATCCTAAGAACCTGTAGCTAAATCCATTTTCACTTCAAGCTTCCATGCTTTTCTTATAAAACGTCCCTCTGTCAGCTCATCAGCACTGCAATGGAAAAGGGATGCCAAGACCTCACGTTGCCAAAGTATCATAATTGGCATAGCAAATGTTTAATCTTGGCTGCCTCACTTCACTAGATCACTTCCTTGATGTTGCTGGGGATTCTGCCTTGGTATATTCACCACAGGAGGGGAAAGGGGCCCTCAGCTGGGAGAAAATGAAAGAAGTTTCTCGAGAAAAGAAAGGGAGGACTTTTTACCTAAATTCTTAGGTAGAAGGTAATTCTAGCAATTACAATCATTTTTGTGTTTAATTTCCTTTTACCATGTGTGAAATTGGTTCATCAGAATCAGATGTTGTTGTTAAGTGCTGTTGAGTCAATTCCAACCCATAGCGACCCTGTATAGTGTTTCCAAGGAGCAGCTGGTGAGCTTGAACCACTGACATTGCAGTTCAAACAACTTTGCAGCCTGACGTATTAGTCCACAGCTCCACAGCAGGATTCCTAGAATCAGATGAATAGTACGAATAAAAGAAATATTTATAAAGTATCTGTTCTCTCCAGTCTCTGTTAAATGTTTGAAATGCATTGTTATTAGTTGCCATCCTGTTGGCTCTGACAGAATGAAATATTGCCTGGTCTTGTTCTGTCTTCATGATCATTGGTATGTTTGATCATTGCTGTAACTGTTGTGTCAATTCATCTCATTGAGTGTTTCACTTGTTTTCAGTGACCTTCTACTTCATCAACCATGAAATCTTTTTCTAGAACATCACTGGTCTTTCTGGATGACAAATTTCACCACCACACTTTCAGAAAGCATTCTGGTGTATTTCTTCTTAGACTGATTTATTTCTTCTTTGACAGTTTACAGTATGTTAAATATTCTTCACTAACATCACTGAATAGATGGAGTCTTCTGTCTTTATCATTATCTAGTTTTTGCAAATATATGAGACTATTGAAAAGACTGGAAATTCTCACAACTCTTGCCATGAATATTATTATAAAATGTTGTCGTAGATCAAATTATGTTCCACAAATTATGTCAAGTTGGCCGGGTCCATGGCTTTGGCAGTTATTTATTGTTGCAATGTGGCAGTTATATGATGATCTACCATGATGTGATCTGATGTGATAAACTGTAAGTATTCAGGGTGGGATTGCTGTTGGTGTTAAGTGCTCTGGAGTTGGTTCTGACTCATGCCAACACTGTGTATGGTGAGCTTGAACCACTGACATTGCGGTTCAAATTGACTTTGCTGTTCAGCACATTAACTGACAGAACCATACCAGGACTCCAGAGGTGGGATGCAACATCCTGAATTCCATCACCATCTGGATTCGATGTAAAGGGAGATTTCCTGGGATGTGGCCTGGAACACTTTTATTTACAAGAAATAAAAGCATAGAGCTGTGAACAGCCATCAGAGGCTATACTATCACCAAGAAAGAAGAGTCAGGAGTGAAGGACATCCTTTGGACCTGGGGTCTCTGTGTAAAGTTTCTGTTGTTGTTTGGTGCTATTGAATTAGTTCTGACTCATAGCGACCCTAGGTACAACAGAATGAAGCACTCACTGCCTGGTCTTGCACCATCATCACAATAGTTACGTTTGAGCCCATTGCTGATGCTACTGTGTCAGTCCATCTCATTGGGAGTCTTCCTATTTTCACCAACTCCACTTTGTCTAGGATGATGTCCTTCTCCAGGGATTAGTCCTTCCTGATAATATGTCCAAAGTATGAGAGAAGAAGTGATGCCATCATGGATTCTAAGGAACATTATGCCTGTACTTCTTCCAACACAGATTTCTTTGTTCTTCTGGCAGTCCATGATCCTCTTAGTATTCTTCTTCAGCACCATACTTCAAATACACCCATTCTTCTCTGGTCTTCTTTATTCATTGTACAAAAGTCACATGAACATGAGGCAACTGAAAATACCATGGTTTGGGTGAGGTACACCTTAGTTCTCAAACTGACAGCTGTGCTCTTGAATACTTTAACAAGGCCTTGTGCAGCAGATTTACCTAGTGCAAGACAATGTATCATTTGATTTTTTGGCTGCTGCTTCCTTGAGTGTTGATTGTGGATACAATCAAAATGAAGTCTTTGTCAATTCCAATCTTTTCTCCATTTATCTTGATGCTATCTATTGAATCAGTTATGAGAATCTTTGTTTTACTTACATATAGGTGCAATCCATACTGATGAGTGTAGACTTAGATCTTCATCAGTGATCATTTGAGTCATCTTCACTTTCAACAAGTGAGGTGGTATAATCTGAAGATCTCAGGTTGTTATTGAGACTTCCTCCAATCCTGATGCCATGTTCTTCTTCATACAATACAGCTTCTCAATTTATTTGCTTAGTATATAGACCGGTAAAGTATAGTAAGAGTATATAACCCTGTTACACACCATTCATACCACTCATCTGTCAGTTTTTCATACTGTGGTGGCTTGTGAGTTGCTGTAATTCTGAAAGCTATGCCAATGATCACCAGCAGGGTCACACAGGGTGAACAGGTTTCAGATGAGCTTCCAGACTAAGACAGACTACAAAAAAGGAGTGCTGAACTACTTCCGAATATTTAATCACTGAAAACCTTATGAATAGCAGAGAAACACTGTCAGATACAGTGCTGGAAAATGAGCCTCTCAGGTTGGAAGACACTCAAAATGCGACTGGGGAATTCCTGCCTCCTCAAAGTAGAGTTGACCGTGATGACATGAATGGAGTAAAGCCTGTGGGAGAAAAGCCCAATGGACCTCATTTGCTGATGGGCACAACTCAAAATGAAGAGAAACAGCTGTAAACATCCATTGAAAATTGGAACATGAAATGCACAAAGTATGAATCTGGGAAAATTGGAAGTTGTCTAAAATGAAATGGAACACATAAACATCAACATCTTAGGCATTAGTGAGCTGAAATGGACTGGTATTGGCCATTTTGAATCTGACAACCACATGGTTTACAATGCTGGGAATGACAAATTGAAGAGGAATGGTGTTGCATTCATTGTCAAAAAGAACATATACAGATCAGTCATGAGGTACAACACTGTATGTTATAGGATAATATCCAAGCACCTACAGGGAAGACCAGTTAATACCACTATTATTCAAATTTATGTACCAACCACTAAAGCCAGTGAGGATGAAATAGAAGAATTCTACCAACTTC
>NW_006408708.1:6152609-6154025 GCF_000296735.1 Chrysochloris asiatica | reverse complement strand
GACTAAGGTGCGCCTGACCTAAGTTATGATATTTTTAATAGCCTCATATATGTGCAAAAGCTGGACCGTGAATAAGGAAGACTGTAGAAGAATTGATGCTTTTGAGTTATGGTGTTGGAGGAGAATATTGAAAGTTCCATGGGCTGCCAAAAGAACAAACAGATCTGTGTTGGAAGAAGTGCAGCCAGAGTGCTTCTTAGAGGCCAAGATTGCCAAACTTCGTCTCTCATACTTGCCCTATGTACAGGGTTCTCATAAGCACAAATAAGTGTTCTGTAACATCCATTTTTCTCAATGCTATTAAAAGTTTGTCCTGATCCACATACTTGAAAGCCTTTGCAGTTAGGAAACCTCTAGTATCCACCATATGCATCTTGGGAACCTTATACAGGATCATGCCTGTAATATTAATGATATTGTTAAATGATTTCCTCATCTGTTGGGTCATCTCTCTTTGAAATTGCCACAAATGTTGATCTCTTCCAATCAATTGACCAGGTAATTACCTTCCAAAATTCTTGGCATAGATGAGTGAGCACCTTCAGTACTGCATCAATTTGTTGAAAGATTGTGATTTGTATTCTATCAATTCCTGAAGTCTTGTTTTGTGCCAATACCTTCAGTAGAGTTTGGACTTCATCCTTCAAGAACAATCATTCTTGATCCTATGCAACCTCTTGAAAATATTGCACATTGGCAGTTTAATTTGGTACAAGATTCTGTGTATACATTTCTTCTTGTTTTGATGCAATCTGCATCATTCAATATTTTGTTCATTGTTGTTAAGTGCTGCTGAGACCATTCTGACTCATAGCTATGCTGTTTAGGTTTCTAAGGAGAGGTTGAGTTTGAACGGTAGACATTATGGTCAACAGTTCAGTAGAATGCTTAAATATTGCAAGTCGAAGCTTCATTTATTCCTTCAGTTATTTCATTTTGAGAAAGAGTGTGCATGTTCTTCCCTTTTGTTTTTCTAGATGCAGATCTTTGCACATTTCATTGTAATATTCTTATTTGTCCCCTCACGCTACCATGTAAATTTTTCTGTTCAACCCTTTTACTTCCTCATCTATAGTCGCTTTACCTTCTCTAAACTCAAGAGCAAGTTCCAGTCTCTTCTTACATTCGTATTGGTATTTTGTTTCTTTCCCATCTTTTTAAGATCTTTTCTGTCTTCCTGTATAATGTTCTTCTTGTCACCCCACAACTCTTCTGGTCTTTGGTCATTAGTGTATGTTCATATAAAATCTGTTCTTGAGAGGGTTTCTAAATTCAGGTGGGATATATTCAAGCTCATATTTTGGCTCCCATGAATTTGTTTTAATTTTCTTCAGCTTCAACCTGAACCTGCATATGAACAATTAATATTCTGTTCCACAATCTGCCCTTGATCTTGTTTTGGCTGAGGTATTGAGC
>NW_006408708.1:6145745-6146921 GCF_000296735.1 Chrysochloris asiatica | reverse complement strand
CAGAAATAAAAGAGATAAAAAACCAGAAACACTATAGAAAGGATCAAGACATGAAGTTGGTTCTTTGAAAGGATTAACAAAATTGACAGACCATTGGCAAACCTAACAAAAGAAAAGAGGGAGAAGACACACACACACACACAAATCACGCATTAGAAAACACATAAGCGATGTCACAAAGGAACCAAAGGAAATAAAAAAGATAATAACAGAATACTATGAAAAGTTTTACTTCAACAAATTTGAAAACTTAGAAGAGATGGATACATTTTTAGAAAAACACAACCTACCTAAATTTATGCAGAGTGAAGTAGAAAACCTGAACAGATCCATAACAAAAGGAGAAACTGATGAGGTCATTAAAACTCTCAACAAAAAGAAGTCCAGGCCTAGATAACTTGACTCGTAAGTTCTACCAAACATTCAGGAAAGAGCTGTCACCAATTCTACTCAAATTAGTCCAGGATATAGAGGAGAATGGAAAATTTCCTAGTACATTTTATGAAGGAAGCATAACCTTCGTAGCAAAATCAGGAAAAGACATCACTAACAAACAAAATGATAGACCAACATCTCTCATAAATTCTCAACAAAATCCTAACCAACAGAATCCAGCACCACATCATAAAGATAATACATCATGATCAAGTGGGATTCATAACAGGGATGCAAGGATGGT
Source organism: Chrysochloris asiatica (assembly GCF_000296735.1). Lineage (NCBI taxonomy): Eukaryota > Metazoa > Chordata > Mammalia > Afrosoricida > Chrysochloridae > Chrysochloris > Chrysochloris asiatica. Next base: position 6,146,242 of record NW_006408708.1, on the reverse strand, counting down.
TCAATATTAGAAAAATTATCAATGTAATCCACTATATAAATAAGAAAAAAGAAAAGAACCACATTATCATATCGATTGATGCAGAAAAGGCATTTGACAAAATCCAACATCCATTCCTGATAAAAACACTCAACAAAGTAGGAATTGAAGTGAAATTCCTCAACATAATCAAGAGCATATATACAAAACCAACAGTCTGCTTTATTCTCAATGGAAAGAAGCCAAAAGCTTTCCCTCTGCGAACATGAACTAGACTAGGATGCCCATTGTCACCACTCCTATTCAGTATTGTTCTGGAAGTTTTAACAAGAGTTATATGGCACGATAAAAAAATTAAAGGCATCCAAATTGGCAAAGAGGAAGTAAAATGCTCTCTATTTGCAGACAATATGATCCTATAAGTAGAAAACCCCAAAGACTCAGTAAAAAAGCTACTAGACCTCATTGGAAGATTCAGCAAAGTGGCAGGATATAAGATCAACATACAAAAATCAGTT
>NW_006408708.1:6133184-6145645 GCF_000296735.1 Chrysochloris asiatica | reverse complement strand
AGTGGTTGGTGCATAAAGTTGAATAATAGTGGTATTAACCTGTCTTCCTTATAGGTATATGGATATTATTCTATCAGAAATATAATGCTGTCTTGAACTATAATGCTGCTTATGATATGATAGTGAGGTTGGCCTAGGATCAAGCAGTGTTTTGTTTTGCTATGCATAAGGTCACTATTAGTCGGTACCAACTCGATGGCACCTAACAACAACATGATAGGATAATAGCCATTCACCTACAAGCAAGACCAGTTAATATCACTATAATTCAAATTTATGCACCAAACACTAAAGCCAGTGATAATGAAAGTGAAGAATTTTACTACTTCAGTCTGAAATTGATCAAACATGCAATCAAGATGTATAAATAATTATTAGTCATTGGAACTCAAAGGTTGCAAACAAAGAGGATGGATCAGTAGTTGGAAAATGTGGTCTTAGTGATAGAAATGATGCTGGTGATCGCATGATAGAACTTTGAAAGACCAATGACTTCTTTTTTTAAAAAGTTTGTATTGTGAATTGAGTGATAGTTACATACGAGAATATTGGTTTTACACCACTGTTTCATTGCGATGATTACAATCTCATCTGTGAATCATCATTCAACCATATTTGCTTCTATTCCCTCTCTTTTGTTTTGGGGGAATGTACACAAAAACACTCAGGAATATATAATATTTTAAACAACCAAAGGGCACAATCTGCAAGCCTACCTCCTGGCTGCCAGCATTCAGTTTTTCTCTTTCTGTGTAACTAGAGTCCTCAGCTGCTCTCTCCATGCCCTCATCTCTGCCTCCATCTCTGATGACACAACTTCTCTGGATAGGGTCCCGCTTTCTGCTCATGCTCTCCTCCCTTGATGGGGACTGTAAGATTAACTATTTCCAAGTTTTTGTTACAAAACTTCTAGCTTTACAGTTGTGATAGTCTCAATAATGATAACGATTACTCACTATTGAATCATAAGAATCCTATCTCCATCTCTTTTCTCCAGACCCCTCTTGAAAAGATGAAAACTATTCATTGGGGACTCTACTTTACCCCACACTCTTACACTAAACACTGTCTTGTTAAGCCAGTCACTTTGTGCCTTTTTCATCCTCTCATTTTAGGTAGCCAATATCTAAGTTGCCTGCCTCTATCTATCCTGTATGCAAAAGAGATAGCATTGAAAATTGATGTGAAGACTCCTTCCATCTCAGTTGGTATTTTGCACTACTACATCCATAAGTATAACTCAAGTTCATCAAATTACAACATTTTACACTTGTTTCTTTTATCAAAATTTTTTTTTTTTTTTATCTTCCTCTAGTTGAGTTCTGATTATCAAGCCATCAAGGCTAGGTCAAATGGTACTATCTGCAAGTTTGGGTGTTTTTGTGCTTCTCTCCTCACTTAGTATGAGCTGAATGCTTCACTCTCAGCTCTAGCCCTCCATGGCTATGTCCTTGTCCATGGGCTCAAATCCCCAGGTCTTACCACACTTTGGACCAGCCAAGCCCCTCCTCTTCTCTCTCTCATTTCCAGATCACTGGAGTCTATGGAACATAGTTGAACTCAGCCCATTTCTTTATTGCTGCCTTTCCCCCTCTTCCTTCCACCAGTAGACCAATGTGGTAGGCAACAAGCTTACATGCATGCTCATTTGTTCCTTTTGAGTTTCAGTATTAGAGGGAGTTTATCCTGAAAGGACTTGATTGCTTGCCTTTGTGACTCCCCGGAGAACAAATTGCTTATTTTTGTGGTAGCCAATCATACTGCCAATTTTGTTCTGGATTTTTTCCAGCTGATATTTCTTTCAACAAGTATCTTCTTTTGCTCTAGCTGTCCAGGTAGTTCTGCTTGTCCTTTTTAGTAGGAATGTCCCACTTCAGAATGTTCTGGATGGGGCTTAGGTTCTATATACTGCAAAGGCTCTGCAAGAAGCCTTTTTTACTGGGCAAGTTCTAGAACCCATTTTAGGTATTCCAATCAGTTATAGGATATAGACGAGCTTACAAGCTTTCTGTAATCATGTTTTCTGACATTTTTTTCTATCCCACTCAAGTGTCTATTTTACAATAGTGGACAAAGGAAACCAATATTCATAAGACAGCCAAGCATCATAACATTATTTCCACTTTTTTTACTCATTCAGACTATGCCTCGATCCCTGTATCACAGAGCCCTGTTTTCCCAAGGTTGAACATGTTGTTGTTGTTGTTTTTATGTGCTGTGGAGTCAGTTCCGACTCATAGCAACCCTGTACAGGGTTTCCAAGGCTTTAAATCTTTACTGGAGCAGAAAGCCTCATCTTTCTCCCACGGAAAAGCTGGTACTTTAGAACTGCTGACCCTGAGGTTAGCAGCCCGATTTGTAACCACTACACTACCAGAGCTCCTTAAGGTTGAGCATACATCACTATTTATCTCTGTCCCATTTAGCCCACACAAATCTGCTTCAGTGTTCCCTTATCTACCTTGTTCTTCCATTCACCTCACGCTTCTTGTGTATTGCCCTCCCCAGCTCCTGTGTCTATTCCCTACCTTGTGCTCTACTGTTCCCACCTTCCTGCCCACCTCAGGAACCAGCAAAGTTTGTTTGTTTTTTTTTCTTCCTTTTAGCATGGATATCCTTTCTTAAGCTTTTACAATAATGTTCTTATGCAATATTTGAGACCAATGTCTTCTTCATTTCAAATACCCTTTTTAAACAATATAAAAATTGATTATACACATGGGCTTTACCAGATGGAAATCACAGAAATAAAATTGGCTATATTTTTAGATAGAGTCAGAGGGAAAGATTCATATCACCACCCAAAACAAGGTCAGGTGCAGAGTGTGGAACAAACCATCAATTACTCATATGCAAGTTCAGACTGAAGCTGAAGAAAAGTAAAACGATTCCACAAAAACCAAAATGTGACCTTGAACATATCTCACTTGAATTTAGAGATTATCTCAAGAACAGATTTGATGCATTAGACACTAAAGACTGAAGACTAGAGGAATTGTGGCATGACATCAAGTATATCATACAGAAAGACAGCAAAAGGTCACTAAGAAGGCAAGCAAGAAATAAACGACCAAAAAGAATATCAGAAGAGACTGAAATGTGTTCTCTAGTATAGAGATGCTAAAGCACATGGGAAAAATGAGGAGATAAAGAGCTGAACAGAAAATAGTAGCTCAAGAAGACAATTTCAAATAGTATAGTGAAATATGAGATGAACTGGAGTTAGAAAACCAAAAGGGAAAAACACACTCAGCATTTCTCAAGCTGAAAGAACTGATGATAGAAGTCACTCAGAAATAGTCTGCCTCTCCTTCCTAGTCTGTTTTAGTGTGGACCCCCTGATAAAACCTGTCAATCTGTGTATTGAACACTCCTGGTATTTGAAATACTGATATAAAAACTGACAGATGAGTAGTGAAACTCCTAGATCCAAGGAAAGATTTGTGCCAAGACATATGGAATGTGTCTTCCAAGGAATACAGGACCTACAGGTGCTAATGAAGACCAGGACTTTTCTCCAGAGGTAGAGCTCTGAGTTCAGACTTCTAGCATAATCTTAAACTATGAGGTATCGAATGATGTTGAAAGCATCAAAAGAAGATAGAAGGAATGCACAAAATCACTGTACTAGACATAAATGATCAATGTTAAACCATTTCAAGAAATATTATATGTGTTTAAGAGCCAACAGTACTGAAAGAAGAAATCCAAGGCTCACTGAAGACATTGGCAAAAATAAAGACTCTTAAGTATTGATTCAATACAAATTGAATTCTTTCAACAAACTGATGCAGCACTGGAGACACTCATCTATGGCAAGAAATTTGGAAGACAGTCACCTGACCAATTGATAAAAGAGATCCATTCATATCTGTACCCATTGCAAAAAGATGTGACCCAACAGAATAGGGAAATCATTAAACAATGTCACTAACATTACAAGCAAGCAAGATTTTACTGAAGATAATTTTTAAAGGCTGCAACAATACATTGACAAGGAACTGCCAGAGGTTCACACTGGATTCAGAAGAGAATGTGAAATGATGCATATCATTGCTCATGTCAGGTGTATCTTGGCTAAAAGCATAGAGTACCAGAAATATATTTACATGTGCTTTATTGACTATGCAAAGGCTTTCAAATGTGGGGATCATTACAGACGATGGATAATATTGCCAAGAATGGGTATTCCAAAACACTTAATTGTGCTCATGAGGAACCTGTACGTAGATCAAGAAGGTAATCATTTGAACAGAACAAGACAACAATGGATTGTTTAAAATCAGAAAAGGTGTGTGACTGGGTTGTAGTCTGTCACCATACTTTTTCAATCTCTACACTGAGCAAATAATCTGAGAAGCTAGGTTATATGTAAAATAATGTAGCATCAAGATTTGAGAATGACTTATTAACAACCTGAAATATGCAGATTATACAACTTTGCTTGCTGAAAGGGAAGAGCACTTAAAATATTTAGTAATGAAGATCAAAGACCACAGCCTTTGGTATGGGTTGTACCTCAATGTAAAGAAAACAAAAATCCTCACAAATGGAGCAGTAAATAACATCATAACAAATGGAGAAAAGACTGAAGTTTTAAAATACTTCAGTTTGCTTGGATCCACTATCAACACTAATGGGAGCAACATTCAATAAATCAAAGGACTTACTGCATTAGACAAATCTGGTGCACAAGACCTTTTTTAAAGCGTTGAATAGAAAAGATGTCATTTTGAGAGCCAATATGTGCCTAACACAAACCATGGTATTTCCAATTAGTTCTTGTTAAGTGCCATCAAGTTGATTCTGACCCATAGTGACCCTGTATAGGGTTTTCAAGGAGCAGCTGGTGAGCTTGAATCATTGACCTTGAAGTTCAAATGACTTTGCAGTCAGATGCATTAGCTCACAGTGCTACACCAGGACTCCATGGCATTTCCAATAATTTCATGTTATTGTTGTTAAGTGCCATTGAGTCTGTCCCTACCCATAATGACCCTGTATAGGTTTTCTGAGGAGCAACTGGTGAGCTAGAACTATTAACCTTGTGGTTTAAACCAACTTTGCAGTCCAGTAGTTGCATATGCATGTGAACATTGGACAATGAATAAGGAAGATAGTAGAAAAGTTGATCCAATTTAGTTATGGTGTTGGAGAAGAAAACAGTACCATGGAGTGCCAGAAGAACAAACACATTTGTGTTGGAAGAACTAGTCAGAATGCTCTTCAGTAGAAAGGATGTGGATACTTTGTCTCTCATACTTCAGGCATGTGATCAAAAGGGACCCATCCTTGGAGAAGGGCTCCTGGCTTGCTGAAGTGTAGGGTCAGGAAAGACGAGGAAGACCCAAATGAAACTGACTGGCACAGTGGCATCAGTAATGAACTCAATCATAATAATTATTAGAATGGCACAGGGCTGGGCAGTGTTTTGGTTTGTTGTCCACAGGGTCTCTATAAGTTAGAATCACCTCGATGGCACCATCAACAACAAACAACAACAAATCTATGAGAAAATAAATTTGTTTGTTAAAGCTATCAATTTGCACTATTTCTGTTATAGTAGCACTTGATAACAAGGACTGATTCCATTTTACAGATGATGAAATTGAGATTAAAAGAGGTGAATTTGCTTTCCAAAGGTTATTAAGTATTAAGGGTGCAGCTGAGGCTCCATCCCAGGTCTAACTGATTCTGTGATTCTTGATCTTAATGCAAACATACATGGAAATCTGGCAATAGGACTGTTACATTGTAAAAAGTGTAAAATAGCTTTAATCAACCACCTTGATATCTGGTGTGAGACAGACTAACCATCTATTAATAATTTGTCTTTACAAAAGGCAGCATGACTGATCTACCTTAGTGAAACAACGTTCACCCATTTTGTGTCTTCTAAGATTTGATTGGATATGAGCTAATTTTCAGAGAACTTCACACCCAATGTAATTTAATAGCACTAGTCATCATGACTTGGGAAAATGGACCATCTATTCTAAAATTCTAAAGCAAATACAAATATTTCTCCTCCCTAGTATTATTTCACTTTTATAAATAGAAGAATTATAAACGACTGTCTAAAATTCTTATCAGAGCTAGTGTTATTTAAATACTGCAAAGGGATTATCATTGATAAGAGTCTCTGTCTTATTCCTTTAGTAGACTGGTCTAAAACACAATAGACTATAATGGTGCTATAGTGATGATACCTTAAAACAAATAGTAATATCAGTTATTATACATAAAAATCCTATATGGATAATAAAGGAAAGAACGAATGTGACACCAGCAATTTGATGTAGGCTTGCAATTAACATTATAGGATAGAAGCAATGTTCAGTTGAAGTTATTTGGAACAGAATTCAATCCTCAACTTTAAGAAATGACTTTCAATTACATTTAGGGGAGGAAAACATATTTAAGGATAATAAAGAAAAAAAAAAAAAAAAGCAATAAAGACTAAATGAGTTGGAAACCAAAGTCTACTTTGCCATCTTTCTTTTAGTTTTCAAGTAAAAAAAAAAAAAAAAAATCCTTAAATAAAAAAATCTCTCATTCTTACCAACATTTTAGAGAATTTTTTCCTCACCAAAGGAATACTTTAACTCCCAACACACCTCTAGTCTTTCCCAGGCACTGCTGAGTTTTAGTTCCTGTATTAGCCCTTATGATCTTGGACGTCTTCAAAAGTTAACATTTCTCTGGTCCCTTTACTTACTTTATTGGTAGTAGAGAGAACAGAGAACATTCACTGTGAAATGGTTCAAGAGAAAGTATGTTTACCAATTTAAAAGAGACTTTCAATAAGAGATTAAAAGAATAGTTACTTAGTTAGTGGTCATTTAAATTAGATTTCATTGAAAACCTTTTTTATTTTAACATCATATGATACACAAGACTACCACCCTAATTTCACATCTCTGTTGACCAAATTCCAAATTTTTCAGCAGTTAAATGAACATTCCTCCTCATTTAACTTGTAAATATTTCAAGTTGTCAATTACCCATACTTAAATTGTCATCAATTACTACTCATGAAGTTTACTTTTAAAAAAAATTCTATTTCTGCATCTCTATTTCATGTTTTGTGCACTTACTTTACAGCTTTGCCCTTAGTAGGTATATATGTGAAATGAAATTAAATGTTAAAATAGAAAGTCTTTGTACTTAAAATTTGTAAATAATGGCTCTGCCCATGGCTACATTGTAGGGATAGGTGAGTAGAGAATTTTCAGAGGTGTAAATAGCATACTTTTCAGCTAAGGTATATGTCAGCCTGTCTTTTATTTCTTTTTCTTTCCCTACTTGTTCTAATACACACACACACACACACACATAATTGTCACTCATAATTCAAAAACAGTTTAATGGAAAAACTTCAAGTGTTTTATATATATATTAGTTCTTGATGAGAACTAGAATATAAGAATAATTTTATGAACATGTAATTTAAAGTTTTTTTATTTATTGAAGGTTAATTTTTCTTTTCATGGGAGAACACCTTGAAAGTCTCCACAGACAACATCATTTCCACCAGGCATCTGGCAATCTTTTTGCTAATCTAAGGTATCATTTTTAAAAAATAAAATGTCTAGTGCTTTCTTGAAAAAGCAAACTCGTTGCCATAAAACAGTTTCCTGTGGGTTTTAGTTTGTCATATTTACTTCTCTAAAGTGGCAGGTTATTCTCCTGGCTCTATTTTCATTTGTTCCATATAGTTCAGCTTCACTTCACTTGTAGATCTTTCCCTTGTAGTCAACAGGATGTGTGTGAAAATGTGTATTTACCAAAGGGAAGTACTGGTCCACATGGAAATGAAGAAGAAAACTACTAGGATCAACTTTTTAGAGCATTTCAAAGCTGGGCTAGATTCTGATCAAGGTCTTAGAAATGTGTTTCCTATCTTCCATCACTCAGACTAGAGTCCCCTACCTCAGTGATTTAATCATCAGGAAAGAAAGTTTAGGCTTCTCCCAAAATGCTCTTGAGTCACTTGTTCTTTGATTGAGTTCAGTCTGGAGACAACTTTTGAAATACTCTCTCCAAAGAGACCTTGAGTCTAATGGAGACTGAAAAGTTCTGGACAGAAAATAAAAAGGTAATTGAAAGGGTAGCTTTTGGGATAAGTACTCTTTTCATACATGCTAAAGTTTATATTATGCTAAGACAAAGCCTAGGCTAATAAAATTCCCTCCAGAAGATTCCTTGGAAGAACCAGTAAACCATAACCTGTCCATTATGGAAAGCTACCCTTACTCTTGAGGGATAAAGGACATTTGGCTCCAAAAAGTCTCATGTACTTTTTTTAGCTTGAAATGTAGAAATGCTGAGCAATCATGTCCAAGAAGGAAAAGATAAGAATAAACAGGTTAAGGCAAACCATTTTCATTGATGTGGTTTCCCTCATACTTTTATTAAATGCTTTTAAAGCTTGCCACCAAATAGCTTTACAGTATATGGAAACTCCTGTTGAAAGGATTAAGCTGATATAATATGGAGAAGGAAGAAGAGCCATAAAATGATGCATTGAGCTTATTGGGTTAGATATAGAAGAAATATCTCCTCTGTGGTTTATCTTGCCATTAAGGACTCTTCTTGTGGTATGTAGTTCTTACCACAGAATAAAAGAGGCAAACCATTAAGCTAGCTTACAAACAAAAAGGGATTTTTCCTTCTTAGGGAAACAAACATTGTAATGATGTTACAGATTTGCATCATCTATGACACACTGTTTTGTCTGGAATATGACTAGGAACATTTCCATTAGCATCATTTAATCCTTGACCTTATTCTAATTTTCATATCTGATTTTTTCTGGTGAATGAATTGATGCTATTGAGTTTATTCGCATTAGTGAATAGGATCCCACAAAGATTCTGTCATGTGAGATGCTGGCTGTGGATAGGTTGTATGTTCACTCTGATTTTTTTTAGGTTTTTATTGTAAATTGTGTGGATCTACATGGGAGAATATCAGTTTTTACATTCATCCTATTGTATTTTGTTTCATTGCAATGATTACAATCTCCACCATGCACCATTAAACAACCAAAGGGTATATACCCCACAGGCCAGCCCCCTAGCCATCACCACACAGCCCCTCTCCGTCCCTGAGCCCAGAGTCCCCAGCTGCTCCATCTGTCCACGTCATCCTCTCTACCTCCATTTCTGGCATCACTGCTTCCCTGGGTAGGGTCCCACATTCAGCTCTTCTCGCTTGATGGCCCCAGGGACCTCCACTCCTGGACTGCAAAATCAATCACTCCTTTTGGTACAAAGCATCTACCTTTACATTTCTAACCCTCAGTCAGTTCTGATAACAATTATTCACTATTGTACCACAAGAGTCTTATCTCCTTTCATTAGCCTCATCCCAACAGATTGGAAACCATTCAGTGGAGAGTCTATTTTCCCCCATTCCGTCTGTCATTAGGCTTCCTCTTGAAAACTTGTAAGCCAATAACTTCTTGCCTTTGTAACCCACCCACCCCCACCATTTTGAACAACCAATGTCCAAGTTGCTCATCCCTGTTGACCCTGTGTACCGGAAGGGGTGGGAGTGATCCTCACTGTAAAGATTTGTTCCCTTTTTTGATTGATCTACTACTTCCATAAGTATAGTAAAGTTCATCAAATTGTAGTGGGCTCCTTTTTTTTTCCTCTTCTTTTTTCTTCAAGTCCAGTTCTGATCATAAAGCCACTGAAGCCAGGTCAAGTGGGTACTATCTGCAAGTATAAGTGTTCCTGTGCATCTCCCCTCACTTCACATCAGCTGGACACTTCACTCTCTACTCTAGTCCTCTGTGACCATGGCACTGCCTCTGGGCCCAGAAGTCCACGGATCTTGCCATACTTCTGGCCAACCAGGTTTCCAACCAGGCTCACAGGAGTCTATTGAATGTGGTTGGACCCAACTCCCAACTTCATTGCTGTTTTTTCCACTCTTTCCTTTATTGGTGACCAATGTGGTTACCAGCCAGACCACATGCCTGTTCGTGTATTCTCCTGAGTCTCAGTCTTGGAATGGGGTTTGCTCTGAGGGGACCTGACCACTTGACTTGATGGCTTCTGGGCAAACAGCTTGCTTGTTCTTATAGTAGTCAATCAGACTGCCATTATTGTTTTTTATTTTTCCTGCCAGTCTTTCTTTCATGAAGTATCTTCTGTTCTTCTAGCTACTCCAGGCTGGTCTATTTGTCCTTTCAAATGGAAATTTCCCACCTCAGATAATTCTGGATGGGGCTCAGGATTCTACATATGGTCTTATACAATGCAAAGGCTCCACAGATGCCTCTTTCACTGGGATACGTCTAGCCTCCTTTAAGGTATTCCAATTGGTTATAGACTGAAGACAGACTTAAAAGCTTTCTATTGTGATGTTTCTGGCTATTCCTTTCTCTCCCCCTTAAGTGTCTATTTTTATAATGGTATAAAAAGGAAACCAAGATTCAAAAGACAGAAAAAGAGGTGCAGTGTGGTTTGCTATCAGCAACACCACTGAATACCAGGCAAAGCAGATTCAGGGCAGAGCTCCAAAACTTGGAACCCCATTGGTGGGAATATTTTTGAACTTTGAAGGCTTATAGCTAGTGAAATTTGTAGTGGAAGTAAGAAATTGCATACTTTTAAATTTGTCAGGCTCAGCAGTCTGGAGCCTCAACTTGGGTGACACCAAATGGCAAGACTAACAGGGGGGAGCAGACACACTACAGAAAAATTCCGCAGGAACCTCATAGCAAAAGTAGACAATACACTTTATCAGTTTTGTTTGTTCTGATTTTCTTGTTTTTTTTTTTTTTTGTTTTTTTTTTGGTATCTGTGTTTTTTGCCCCCCCCCCCAATTGTTTGCGTGCCTCCATTCTGGTGACTAGAGGGGGTGCCTGAGGAAGTGGACAACCCCACCCTCACCACTGGTGGGTTTTTCTGCCATGCATGCACACAGATACTCTCAACCCAAGAGCTGGCTCTCTCTCCTCTCCCTTTTCTGCAATTATAGACTACAGTATCTTATCTAGATTTCATTGTTGTTGTTGTTGTTGTTTCTTGTTTTATTTTGCTGTTGCTGTTTTGCTGTTTTATGCTCCCCCATCTACCTTTGAGGGACTCTTTCTCTCCCTATATTACACAAGAAGAGGCAGCAATGGGAGCCATATAGTCAACCTACAATCACATGCTATAGAATAGCAAAATCCAGGCAAGAACCAATACAAATGCCATATACCAAGAAGGCAGACAACACCTATGAAAGTTACTCTGAGTTAAGCAATAAGAAAGGTGAAAAGGTAAACTCACATCCTGATCACATCTACCTGGAAGCTATCAGAAAGCATAAAAATTACCAAAACACACACTCAATTAAGTATTTAGGCCACAAATAAACAATAAACATGTCCAAGAAGAAAAAGCAGCTGACCATATCAACACATGGCCAGAAATAAGATAAAATGTCTGAGACAAAGGACTGAGAGGTGGACCTGGACTACATTATGGAAGGAGGACAGGCCTTGGAAATGCCTGAGAAGGAATTCAGAAAAATGATGATAAAATGTTTCAAAACAGTTTATAATACAGTTGAGAAAAATAAGGAAGAAGTCACGAAAGCACTGCAGGAACAATCAAATAAGATAGATGCAGCATTGTAAATCATTCAAAACCTACAGAAAGAGGTCCAAATGATCAATAACAGAATATCAGAAATAAACAATACACTGAAAGGGAAAAGGAGTAGAAAAGAAGAGATAGCAGAACCAGTGAGCTAGAAGACAAATCTCTCAATACCACTAAGATAGAAGCGCAAACAGAAAAAAGGATAAAAAATTCTGAAGATGGTCTAAGATTCATGTTGGAAAACATGAAGAGGAATAATTTAAGAATTATTGGCATTCCAGAATAAGAAGAATCACACAAGTTCACAGAGGAAATAGTTGAAGAACTGCTGGAAGAAAATTTCTCTAACATCCTAAAAAGTGAAAAGATAAACATTCAAGAAGCACAATGAACCCCAGGAAGGATAGACCCCAAAAGAATACCACCGAGACATATAATAATCAGGCTCTCCAAAATCAAAGATAAGGAGACACTCCTGAAAGCAACTAGGGAAAACAGAAGTATTACATACAAAGGCAAGCAAGTCAGATTAAATTTGTATCTCTCAGCAGAAACTATGCAAGGAACAAAGCAATGGGGACACATATATAAAACCTGGAAAGAAAACAAAAAAAACAAAAAACTGCCAACCAAGAATCCTGCAAAGCTTTATCCTGCAAAGCTATCAATCAAATATGATGGTATAATCAAAACATTCCAGAATAACAGAAGCTAAGGGATTTTGCCATAGCCAACCCTGTGTTACAAAGCATCCTAAAGGGACTTCTGTAGATGAGAACTAACAAGAACAGGCAACAACCAGAGATTGACATACGTGGCAGCACCTCCCAGAATTAAATCAACAGAAGGAAGAGT